>NC_090944.1:68258516-68561547 GCF_040807025.1 Struthio camelus | reverse complement strand
ACTGACTAATAAGGAACAACGGAGACCTCTGACATATAGCTTTGGCACGTAAATGCGTGTGCATATTGCACTCTTAGCAGTCTACCCATCCATTTTATCTGATATCTAGAATTGCATACAACAAGACTGGATTTTGTTCTGGCGAATGAGACAGTCTAATCTTGCATTTTAAAGTCTTTCCAGAACAAAGAAAATACATAAACAATATTGAAAGTGCCTCTCCATCCACTTCCTTTGGTATAGCTGCCGTATAATGAGTTTTAACATTGGTTTTGTGCTACACAATTGTTGCCACAAACCTCCTGTTTATGTTTGGTGTTTGTGTATTTGTTTTGTCTCCCTGTGCAGATTTCAGTGCTCTTTGGAAACCCCAAACAAATCTCTGACTGGGCTGCCTGTGAATGAAGCCTTTACTCCCACAGTGTTATGAAAGCAAACACAAGCCCAGGGTCAAGTGCTTCTTTTGTCCCAGTAGTTCTTTCCCACGAGTTCAATCCTGCCATTAGCATTGATTTCCACTCCTTTAATCTGGAAACGCCTATCACAGCTCGTCAAAGCACTTTTTGCTGAGATTTCCCCAAATGTGAGAAAAGAAATCATCCGCTCCTTACCTTTACCTCCAGTCGCCTGAAGCATCTTCAGATGATCCACTGTCATTTGCAGTATTTCCGCTTTTTCTAATTTGGCAGATCCCTTTGAGATAAGAGACCCGTATAAATAAAGACTTACAAGAGGCAGAAGCTTTAATTTGATACGCTTTCCACTGAGATCAGCCTTATGGTTTCAATTTCCCCTATCACTAGGACTTTCTCAACTTAATTCTTTTGTAAACATCTGCATCCCAGGCTTTGTCTGAGGACTGATGCTGTGCATGTCTGGTGAAAGATGCATCAGCACGACAATTTTGCTTTATTAAGGCTGCAGCTCAGAGTAACTCTGAGTTTGTGTAGATGTGGCATCTTTTTGAAATGAAAAAAGTACGTAACTCAGCAATTTCCACTTAAACAACCAACCAACCAAGCAAAAATGGAATCATGGCATGGCAGGTCTGTTCGGAAAAATTGATAAAGACCCTTCTGCAACATTATTTTCTGCTTTTACCGGTAGGTGTCCCTGTGGACACATATGGAAAAGTATCCCTGTTTCTTAATAGCCCATTAATTTTTGACATGTCATTTGGCTCCTGGATATTCTATTCTCATTCTCTATTGAAAAAACAATTGCAAAGTCCACAGTTTTTTAAATTCCTGAGAGGCCTAGTTTGCAGGGATATGAAGCTAAACACTGTGAAAAGGAAGAGCTTAGCTCTTCCATCAGTAAGACTCTTCCATTACTGCGGCCAGCTCACAGTGCTACATATAGGAGCTCAAAAAGTACTAAATGCAAGTCTGAAAGCACTATTAATCTGTAAATAAAATTATTTTGTGTGGCAGCATTTCCTTGAATATATGGAGCATGCTCAAATGACTGGATTGAACACCGAAATATTATTCCAGTGAAAGAGATAATCCGTTGGCATCAGAGCTGTGCAGACTTCAGCCACCGGAGGATCACATCCTGCGAGCCAAATCCTGCTCTTAGTTATCAGCTGTGCAGCCTCACTGACGTCAGCAGCTCTGAAACCTCAGCTGGCTTTGCCCAGGTGACACGCTTGCAAATAAGGTAAGAATTATGAACTCCTCCATAGCTCCGCTTCACCATCTCTAATCCCCACAATGGGATCCTGGAGAGCAGAGCTGTGATTTGGGGGATGGAGGGAGGGTAGGAGGAACTGAAAGTAAACCTCCAGCTTGGAAACTTCAGGGAGCTGAATGTCAAGGAGCTGAAAAAAAAAAACTCTGTCCTTGGCATATTACAGAAAAATGGTGGAGTTTCTTGAACAAAATACACCACATGCCCATTTTTACACCAATACATATTTTAAAATTCAGTTATTGCTTTCAGCGTCTCATCGTATGAATTTTGTTGTGCGGGTGAGTTTTCGGGTAGAATTTTGCATTTTACGTACAATTACATCCTGCACTTTTCTCAGTCTCAGTCTTTTCCATAGACACATTACAAGCCGTCTCAGTGAGTGACTAATAGCTAAAAACTGCATGTGGCTGGGTAATTTCCAAGGGCTTTGTAGGACTTGTTTTATAATGTTTGTGGTTTTCCAGAAGTAAACAATAAATTGGGACAAACAACTGTTGTCCCTTGCCCCTATTTCATCTAACTGAAAATACGTCTGTCATTGCATCTTGTCTCAACCTATGGAATGGCACCGTTATGGCTACTATTTAAAAGTGTATTGCAGGTGAGAAAAGTGATGCTTTGACCATGTCTGCTATGCTTAAAATTTCTTTTTATTTAGCTTTTGTTCAGTTCAGGCATGTAACAGGCCCAGTACTGTATGGTGCTAGCCACTCTTGGATACCACAGAAACGGAGCACCTCAACAGGCCTGTTGTTAGTTTACTTTCTCTTCTTTATTTTTAATTACAAGGAAATCAGGTTCTTCATTTTCAGGTTGCTTTTATTGAAACCTACTGGCAACCTTCAAATATATTCAGTAAAACAGGAACAATGTTAAATATTGAAGCAAAACCCAAGGAATAAAAATGAAGGGGTGAAAAATAATCTAAACTAAATGGCACGAATATGGTACACTTTTTGTAGCACAGATTGCATTCTAAGCTTTTGGTCTGTAATTTCATGACTACAGAGCTGAACTAAAGTTCACTGAAGTCAGCTGGATCCTTCCAGCCTTCCTACTGACTGAAAGTCTTTGAAAGTACCGCTGACTTCCCTAGCTTATAGCCATATGGGCCTATTCCCACTCCTAATGTACTGTTTCTAAAAAATCATTTACAAACTGAAATAATCTAGGCGGTCTGTTCTCTTTTTTAGGAAACTGGACTGCTAAGTTCACAACTGAAATAAAAAAAAAGGTTCCTTAAAGAAAAGACAACTAAGGTTGTATTTAAAGATCTAGATAGAATTGACATATAGGTTTGCTGTTGTTGTTGTTGTTTTTTACTAGAGAGTAAGGCACATTTTCAAACAAAACCACTACTGGAATTCATCGAAAGAACAGAGACAACATGAACACTGTTACCCTTAAGGGAAAAACAAGCCAAAGAATGGAAAAGTTTTTCGGCTTTGTGATGAATTATGTTTCTAATACTTTTGCCACAACAAAGCATTTTATTGAAATGCCTGCTTTGTGCCAGATCAGGACACATACAATATTATTTTAAGGAGCTATACAAGAGAACTAACATTGGCAGATGAGATATAGCATTAAAAAAAAAAAAAACAGAAGAAAAAGGAAAAAAAGAAAAAAAAAAGGCTTACTTGTTTTTCAAAAGCAGTTGGCACAAGCCGCCTCAGCTCAGATAAACTGTTATTTATACGATCTCGGCGCCTTTTCTCTATAATCTATTCCCAAAAACAAAACATATTAAGTTTACAAAAAATGTTGAAGGCCAAAATCACAGAGCACATGCTAATTGTCACACGGGAAAGTAATTAAACAGAACGTACCCCTCTCCTTTTCTTTCTGGCCATGATCTGAGATGTTGTTGTTGGAGAATTCGATCGAATCACAGAACTATTACTTTGCCTGTGAAACAATAAAAGTATGTCAGGTGTTGCATAACTTGACACTGCTCTTTGAAGATACCTTAGGTCATAGTATTCATAGTAATGCCATTACTGTCTTAAATGCTTGGAAGACGTGCTTTGTATTGCACAGCACTTTTTATATCAAGAGAGAGATGATTCACTTTTGATTGCCTCAGCATATATTTTGAATTGACACAGTACTCTACTAAAAATAAAGTCCCTTTCTGAAGGCAGTTCACTGTCCAGCTCAGTTGATGTTGCTTTCATTACATATGTGTCTATGAAATGTCTATGAAAAGTAGTCTAAAGAACTGAGTCCAAATAAATGTCAATTGTCTATGCACGGTAACAGCAATGGTAATTATATATATTCATATACATATAATATCACAATCTCTGTCTGGCCTGCCAGATTTAACCTCTGCCCATCACTGTGGCAGCCAATTTACACTCAAAGAAGTAAAAAATCAGTTACTCGGTGTAAATCTGTTCCGTAGTCCAGTATCAGGAAAAGCATTTTAAATCCACTTTTAGAACTATACTGCTCGCAAGTATGAAAACGCTTTTACTTTATCACGAGCGAGCGAAATAATACAGTAGCTCTTGATAGTAACTTGTCCACTGATGCGGACAAGACCGGGCTCTGGGACATGTGCCTCTCAATTGGCAAGATCAGCTTTCAAAACGATTGCTGTCCCCGCAGAGCTTGCACCTAACCCTCCTTCAGCAAACACGAAATCTCCTTCTCAGCTTACAGACGGGAGTTTGCTGCCGTTGCCACTCAACTACCGGATCACCGCTGACTTCCAGAGGCCTTTTCCTACCGGTGCTGATTTATTTCGGGTGCTCAGCCTGATCAGGGGCTTTTTTTTTTTTTTTTGGTCAAGATTCCCTTGAGAACAGCATATTTAGCAGAGCTGCGGGACCCCAGGCTGGCGGCTCCCCCGCCGCCCGGCGCTCAGAGCCGCGCCGCGGACCCTCGCGGGGCCGCACACAAGGGTCGCGCCGGCCTGCAGAGGGGCAAAAAACTGGCCGCGAAGAGGAGCAGGGCCGGGAGGCTGCGGGCTGCAGCGGGGCCGCGGGGGCCCCGCCGGGCTCACCCCACCCGCGCCGCCGTCCGCGGAGAAACAGCTCCGGGGAGCGCAGGGGCGAGACTTGCGCCTGGGGGCCGGGGGGGACCCACTTACCCCGAGTAGTTATTCTCGCTCCCCACGTCTATAGTCTCGTCCATGTCGCTGTCTGAGGTAGTTTCCTCGCAAGGTCGCTTCATTGTGGGCAGAGGGCGCGGCGCAGCCGATAGCCGCGGGGGAGCGCCGGGGGCGGGGTGGGGGGCTGAGAGATAAATAAATCCGGAGTGGGGGGGGGGGAGCTCCGGCACGGCACGGCACGGCACGGCTCCACACCGCCAGCCGAGCAAACCCTCTCTGAGGCGCTTTCCCACGCCGCGGCTCAGCCTCAAGCCCGACAGCCCGCCCCCGGCAGGGCCCGCCCCGTCGGGGGTGGTGGAGAGGAGGGCGGGGGGGTCGCCCACCGGGGAGGCTCGGGCAGCCTCCCCGCGGGGGGTCGCGGCCGCCCTCGGCCCCGGCGTGCGGGCTGGCGCCGGGGCCGGCGGGGAGTGGAGCGGGGCAGATCCACACCCCCCCCTCGGCAGCGCCCCCGGGTCGGGCGTCCTGGGCTCGGGGGCGGCCAAGGGGGGTCGCCTTCTTAAAGGAGGAAAAAAAAAAAAGGAAAGGGAAAAAAAGTCTTGTCCGAGGTGGTCGGGTAGGAGCGGTAGCGCGGCTTGCCAGCCCTCTGCCCTGCTTCCCGACCGCGGTATTTGGAGGGCGCTTGGTCGCTCCCAGGGCTGGGTAACCCCCCCGCCCCGTCCTACAAAGCCGCCGGCGAGTTTCCCCGGTGCCGGCGAGCCGCCGTCGGGCTGCGACTGCCCTGCAGGCACCCGGGGCGGGTTTGAGGCTCCCGTCCCTCCCGGGAAAAGGGGTACTGGGCTCCCCCCCCCCGCCCCTGCGAGCGGCGGGGTTTCCACTTCTCCTCGCCCGGGGGCTGCGCGCACATCGGGCACCCAGCGGGTCCCCGGCACCTGGAGGTGGTAGAAGCCAAGTATGGAAATAATCATGATTGGAAAGGATTTGGAGGAAGCTCAGAGGCTCAGTTACCGGCGGATCTGTAACAGGCTGGTTTCGTTTTGCTTTTATTTGGGGATTTTTTTTCCCCCTTTGTTTGTTTGTTTTGTGATTTCTAATTCCGGATTCCTGACAAAATACATTCCGGCTCTCTTCTCAGATATTTGACCAGTGTCTTTAAACTTCGATAACTACTCCCCCTCCCCCCCCCCGCTTTACTACCTTCCTAAGATACTTTTCTTCAGCCCCCGCTCCCGGGACGCTGGCGCAGAGGGGCCGGGGACAGTCGGCGCGCTGCGGGGCTGGAAGCGGCCCGGGCACCGCCAGGTTGTCGTGACCCTTGGGGCAGTCACTGAGCAGCCGGGAGCATTTGCAGCCGGGCTTTGGCAGACGCCAGGCGGGGAGAGGCGCGGGCGGCGGCGGGGCAGCCGCGGCGGCCGACAGGGACCGGCCGCCTCGGGGCTGCGGGCGCCGCGGCTGCCGCCGCCCGGGAGCGCGGCGCATCCGCCAGCAGCACCCGCAGGGGCACCGGAGCCGCCCTCCTTAGCGGCCGCAGCAATTGCCGGAACGGCGAAAGCCGCAGCGGCCGCCAAATGAAGAAAGGCGAGGAGCCTGCCCGCGGGCGCAGCGCGGCCCCGCGACCCTCCCCGCGGCATCGGGGCCGGGACCGCACCGGGTGCGCTCGGCTCCGCGAGTTCACCGACAGCTCGGGCACCCTCGCCTCAGCCCCGGCGGCCTCCCTCCGCGGGAGCGGCAGCCCCGGGCCGACGCGCCCCCGGCTGTGCGCTGCGGAGCGGGCCGTGGTTGCTCCCCACGAGGTCGCCCCTGCCCGTCGGGGGCCGCAGGAGCCCCTGCCGGCGGCAGGAAGGAGCCCGCTCCTCGCCCGGCTCCGCAAGCCGCGGCCGCCGCCGAGCGACGGCTGCTGCCCACGCGCGGTGCCCCCTGCGTTTGCCCGGGCTGCCGCGATCTGCCTTATATTTAGCATCCGAGGATGCCAATGAGTCATTTTTCCACTCGGCTAAATTCTGCTGAAGGTACAGGTGGTTTTGTTTGTTTGTGGGTGTGCGTGCAAGGGAGGACGGTGTTGAAAGAGAAACGCGCGCCAGCTCTTTTTTTTTTTTTTCCACTAATACTCTCCATATATGCAATTTTGTTTAGTGGCACGCTGAGTGTTTGCTCTTTCATGTCAATGTTGCTACTATGTAAAGGAACAGCGAGATTTCATGCCTCACTGCCGTACCGGGACATACTTTTCGTGCCTGTGTTTGCAGAGTTGCTAAAAACTTCGCGGCTGCTATGGACACAACAGAAGCCAGAGCCCACAGGAAAGGCAAAGGCAGTTTCCGGGGACTTAGGACACCTTCCCCACAGTGGGCCGCTTGAGAATATCGGACCGGAAAAAAAAAAAAAAAAAGCTGAGAAAAGGTATTAGGGCCTTTCGGGAGAAACGGAATAGCACGGAGGAACGAATGCAGTGTCCCAGCTTACTTTGAAGCAGCGCTTTAGAAATATGCCAGCAGACTCTGCATTTTACTGTTCGAGGTGAAGTTTTCTAAATTAAAAAATTAAATAAATACAAACGCGTCCCTTGGTTGCGTGTTCTGTAGCGGCACGGAGGGACCTGCCGGGCCAGCGCCCTCCCGCCGCCGCGCCGCGCCGGGGCAGCCCGGGGAGCGGCCGGGAAAGGCCCCGCCGCAGAAGTCACCTTGCAGAGGGGGGAGATGTAGTAGGTCTGAATTTTAATTACATATACATTTTAAGTCAGTGTACCTCGCCTGGGCTGCAGCTGTTCTAGGGGCTCCTGGAAACACTTCCGAAACCGGGCGGCAGGCGAAAGGAGGTCCTGCCTCCTTTCCTGTTCTCAGTCCTCGACAAAATATTTCGATCGCCCTAGGACACGCGTGGATTTTCGAGCCGTCTAGGGGTTTTGCGCAGAAATCTTTAATGTTACGGGTCAGCGTCGCTGGATTTGTAATTTATGCTCACTTTAGACATAGTTCTTGCAGCCTTTCGATTTTTTTCCCCCCTGGGGCACAACTCTTCCCGCGTTTTGCTCCTACAGAAACCTGAGCCTGCCCAGGTAGGGTTTATGTCAGCGTTGTTTGTCATGGGTCCGACTACCAAATCCTCCCGGCACCTTACTGAAGTCCCTCCTCTAGGAAGCTGCTAATCCCAGCTTGGTTTTTTATGGCTTTACTCCCTTGTAGAGCTCAGGGCAATACAGCCTGCGCTTGAAACTTTTGCAAAAGGAAGGGAAAAAAAAACAGGCTGTCACTTCGACTTCTTTTCTTCTTATTATTATTTTATTTAATCCACCTGCTCCTTAGGGAAGGAATTACGGGCTTTTCCAGGAGGCAACCGGCAAGGCAGGGCCCTTGCCGGGCGCGCTGCCAGCATCCCCGCCGGTGCCGGGCTCGCCGGCCGCGGCAGGTGTGCTGCGGCGGGCAGGGGCTCCGCGGCCTCGCCGCCGGGTCAGCCCGGGCTGCCCCCGGCGGGCAGGGGGGCCTGCGCCGCTTTGGACCGCGGGAGGCCGGGCCGAGCCGAGCCCGGGGAGCCGCGGCGGCGGAGGAAGCCCCCGTCCGCTTCGCTGTTCCCTTAGTTTTGCGGAGGTCCCTTGGGGGGAGAAATGGGATACCGGTCGCCCCTCTCTCTCTCCAGCGGCTCCACGGAATACTTGTTACAGAGGGATTACCCACTCTGCTAGGAGTAAGCGTGCTCTTACAGCATGACTTTGAAACGCCGATAAATATTTTTTTCTGAATTTCTTTTCCTTCCAAAGGTTAAAAAGAAAAAAAAAAAAAAAGGACTGACTGGCAATTGCTTGTCTTGCACCGTCGGGGCGGCTCGCCGGTCGGCGTTCAGCGTGCTCCGCCTTGAAAGGGAAAAGCAGCGAAGCCCGAGTGCCCCGGGCCGGTGGGAAAGGTGCCCTTCGCCCGCCTCTCACCGGCTGCCCCGCGGCGGCTCTGCCGCTCCCTTCCCGGGAAGGCAGCTCGGCCGCCTCGCCGGCCCCGCGGCGGCTCCGCAGGCGCTGCGCGGAGCTGCGCCCCGGCGCCGCCCTGGCCCGGGGCTACCCTGTCTCGCCGCGGGGTTGAGGGTAGGGGGTGCCCTGTGGCCTGCGACAACCGCCTCGGAAAGTGGCGTTTCCTCACCCAAAACAGACGGCGGGGTTGCCTCTGCCGCTCGCACTGGCGTGTGTGTGAGGGCAGACTGCGGCGCTGCCCACCAGCGAGCGGGGACCGAGTGGTGCGAGAGGAGGGCAGGCGATTTTTCTTTCCTTTTCCTCTTTTTTTTTTCTTTCTCCTTCCTTCTTTGAAAATGTGGTGCGAATAGCAACTCGGTGTGGCTCCCGGGCCTGGAGAGGCGGAGGGAGTGGTGGGTCACGCAGGGCCAAATCCTGCTCGCCGGGAGGCGCCGGCAGCGCTCCTGGAGCCCCTGTGAAGCTCCTGGCCTCAAGTCTGTGGTTGAACGATTAAGGCATTTTTTAAATCGGCTTGCGAAATAAGGAAATTAGGACATTTCTCACCAAATCTATAGAGCCTGCCTCCCATAGAGAAGAAAAGCTCTTTGCCCTCCCCCTTAAAACAAATATGACATGGACTTCGGCAGGAGCTTTGCCAGCGATTTCAGGACATGCCCTTTAATGCAGCAGTAAGCTGTTGAAGATTAAGTAGTTAGGAGATTTTTTATGAACTTTTTAAAATGAGCATGGCCTCCTGAAAGCATAGCAGCCTTTACCTAACAGCTCTCTCCAAGGGGGTTCAAGATTGTCCCGAGCTTCTTTGTTTGACAAAGAAGGCACTTAAACTTTTAGTCTGGGAGCTGTGTTTCATACTTTACTCTCTGCCTTTTAAATAAACCTTTACATCTCACTTCCTCCTCTCAGTGAGCAGCCTCTTACTGATAACTGTTCTGTTACCTTTAGGTCGCTTTCTCTTATTAGGAAGCTTTAAGAACAACAAAGACAGACAACCAGCATTCGAAGACTATGGCCAATGGAACTGTATTTTCTTCTTGGTTAATGAACGTGTCAGGTGCTAAAAAAAAGCTGAAAAAAAACGGAGAAAAGCCCTTCCTAGTTTCGTCTCTGATGTGCTCGTAACTGAAAGATTAAATTGATTTCTGGCTAAGTTCATACCAATGCAATATTCACAGACTGGAGAAAGAGCAGAGAACAGAGGAAACCGAATACTAAGAATCCAAAAGAAATGATGCTCCAAAAAGATGAAGAGACCTCAAACCATGTGGCCTTGCCTAGACAGTGACCACATATACGGGTGGAAGTGGATGTGCAGCATTCCACACATTTTTGCATTGTGGAAAAATATTTGACTATTAGTTGGGCTATAGGACACTTACCATCAGGTGAAAACAAGGGCTTGTGGATAGGCAGCTACAGCAGAGCTACAGCAATAACTGCATAGATAGTGATACAGCTGCATTGCCACGATGTGGATGCTGTCACACCCGTAGATCACTTCAGCTTACTTCCTTCAATTTCAAGAAGTATAAAAATTATTCAGGGACCTGCTTTAAGAAACTGCAGTTTCATGTTGAGTAAGGGTAAAAAGAAATAGCAAGGAAGGGCGATGCAGTAGGTATTTATAGATTTTTCTCAGTTGACACCTTTTAATGGCTGTCACTGAGTTACACCTCTGCAAATCTACTGATCTCAGTGTTCTGTTTTCCCGCTCTAGTGGAGCAGCCTACTGGGTTTTTAGGGTGATCACTGAAAACTCCACATCCCCTTGCAATATGTCACCCCATTTTCTTGTTTTTAGTGCCTGCAAAGGCCCCTGAATGCGCTTTCCTGGGGACCTCAGTCAATAGGCGCTGCATGTTGGTGCAGTCCTCCCGTTAAATGCATGAAATACTCTCCCTGCCAGCTGTCACTACTTCATAGGTGACAGTGGAAAGACAGGAATACCTCCCTGGGCTACATCGAATCCAGCATTGAGGGCTGTGCAGCCTGGTGATAATGAGGAGGGTTGAGCAGCACCCGAAAGAAGATGGGCTGCAGGCAAGAATGAGCCATGCAGTTGAGAGCCTCACCCTTAACTCTTTCCACCTTTACTGGCTTCCCATGTGAGCTCAGGCACTCCCGACAACTAATTCAATTAACAAAAGGTGTAAATTAAAACTGACTGCAAACTGCATTGAACCTCAGTTTGCATACTTCTGTTCACAACGGAAGTGGCCTCAGTTTGATTTGAATTAATTCCCTTCCGAAATAAAATAACACTGAATCGAATAAAAGCAACTTTAATTTTGAATGGATGTCTACGTAGAACTGTTTGTGGTTTAACTTATCCACTTTAAAAATTAACTCTGTTCATTTTCCTGGGCTTTTCCATCTCACCTAGCTTACTTTGTCTCTCTATTTTAGTCTCCTATCAGTAAAACGGAAATAGTAATTGCCTGCTAACATTTTTAAGTCCTTGTGTTGAAGGGGCTTGGTAATTGCAGCATTTTGACTGATATTCAGTGTACATGTTATGCAAAAAACAGGTCTTGATTTCCTACATACGTGCAGGATTTTAGCCTGATAGTATTTTACGAGCTCTGTACACAGTTGTACATGACCACGCAAGACATACAGCAGTGGAGAATTAGGGCCTCACTGTGCATTTTAAACTTTCGCTGAATATCTCCTTGGCTTTGGCTCTGTGTTTTCTTTGAAGACTACGGGCCAAGATTTAAGAACGATTTAACTTTAGTCGTCTAAATGAACAGCTTCGGTGATGTTAACGGGAACTAGGGCACTTCCTTTATGAATGGAAATCAGGTCACTTAATTACCAAACAGAAATGTACAGAACCTAGTCTCTAGTCTAGTTAACAAAAGTCTAGTTTTCTGCACTACACCAACGATGAACTTTAACCTATTTTAGAGGTAGCTCTACTAAAATTGATAGGGCTGTACCAAGGATAAAATTTTCCCATTTTAATGGAACTAAATAGAGTACTTAGTCGTAGAAATGAGCACATAAGCCTGGCTTTCTCACTGAAAGTCATTTCTGTTTAAATGAATTTTCCAAGTGGCGTAGCACGGTTTGACTAGCACATGCTGTTAGTAACTACGGGAAAGACTAGATAAACACACTAGGTGTTGAAAGTGGAGAGCTTGTAGAAATTTTTTTATCAAAACTTGGTGAGTTTCGGACTGAAGGAATTCTTCCCTCTTTCTTTTCCTTTTTCCTACTGCCTGCTTTCTGCAACATTTTCATTTATTTCTTAAATCTTTTCACTCCAAATAGGTCTTCTTTGGTGCTTTTCAGTTGCCAAGAACTGGACAACTGTCATTATTTGAGCGCCATTATTTTTTTTGAACTATTTTCCAGAGGGTTAGGAAGGAACCAATTTTCAGTGAGCACTAAGGAAACAACGGTGATGCTAGCTGAGCTTTTATTTGTGCAGAAAAATAGTCTATTATCTTCAGGCTTCAAATCTAGCTGTTAATAAAAAATTACATCACCTACTGCTCTAAAAATACTCCTATATATAGACTGTGCCTATAATAAGAATAAGCAACTCTAGATATTCCGGCTAGATACGTGGTATTTTAATTCACTTCCTCAGTAACAGTAGTCATTGTTGGCACCTGGAAGTGACTGTGAAAATATAGATCCTTGTAAAACTAGGTAAATAACAGGGCATGCTGCACATCTGTTTGTCAGTAGAAGAAGTTACAATCTGTAGAAGAAGACAAATATCAATGAAAACATCTTCCAAATCTATCCTATAAATCATTTAAGACCAAAATGAGTACTCAAAGAGGAAGTTGGACCTGAAATAAGCAGGCACAGGTTCAGTAAGAAGCCAGAGCTTTCTACCACAGACGAATCTATGTTAGGATCTTAAGGCTGAAAAGGTAAACTATTCCTCTCCAGACTGAAAGATTTAAATACTGCTATGAATGTGAAGGAGAAGTGAACAGTTATTTTAAACTGCCATAAGCTCCTTTTTGTCAATGACTGCCATTTTCCTTGGGAGAGGAGTTACCTTCTTTCTCTTGGTTACGTTCAGGTCAATCTTGTGTCTTGCAACTGCCTGTACTTAAAGAAGTATTTCTGTCATTTTTTACTTAATAATTTTCACTCGATCCTGCTGAGCTTAATCTGGAAGGCCTGTATTGACTGCGTATGACTTTTGGCTCAATAAAGAAATCGAAGACATCTCTGCAAGAGCTGGGCCTAATTCCAATTTTCTTCTCTTTTCTTAAATGAAAGGATGCTGTCAATGTATTTTTGATTTACGGAGATAAACATATTTTTCCATTCTTCAAAATGTTTTATTACTTTAGAGGTATTTTAGCTTAAAATCTGACTGATTAATTTTATTGCTTATATCCTTTGTTTGTATGAGGTTGAAAATACATATGTTGTTTATATTACAGGAAAAAGAGATCAGACTTTCTCTTTGAGAGGAAAGATCTATCTCACTGAAGCTCTGAGTATTTTGTCAGACCAATTATCAGTGACTTTAAAAGTGTTCACCTTTTTTGTGGTGCAAGACGTGTAAAGTGTGTATAGACTGAAGCCTTTCCAGAATATTAGTTGCTTTCTCTTGCTTGGTAAGTTGTTCTGTTGTGTGATTTCTTTTTTTTTTTTTTTTTTTTGTCCCCATGGAATATGTTAACTAAAGGATATTTAAGATACTGTTAGTGAGAGAATGCTTTGATTTTGGTACTTATTGTTTCTAAATGGCTTTTGGCTCTTACCTTTGAAATGGAAAGAGGTTTCATTTTTGGACTCCATGTTACCCCATTTGCTGACTCCATTGCCGAACTTCTTGAGATGGTCAACACCACAGCCTCGAGCCTGCAATGACTTTGGATCCACAGCAAAGGAATGCTTCCACTTCTGAAACACCATGAGCTTCACAAGTGCTTTTCTGCTGGTGTAAAGGATATGATAGACACTATTATTTTATGTTTATTTCTTTCAGCCCCTATCTTAGTCCCTGTTGCTTTGCTTTTCACCGTGGACTCTTTTTTTTTAA
This sequence comes from Struthio camelus, assembly GCF_040807025.1. NCBI lineage: Eukaryota > Metazoa > Chordata > Aves > Struthioniformes > Struthionidae > Struthio > Struthio camelus. The sequence goes on along the minus strand of NC_090944.1, from coordinate 68,547,825 downwards.
TAGAAGAATTTAACTTCCTTTTTTGAGGCAAATCTCAGGCCTCTGAAACTTTCTCTTCTGACTGATTCTTTCGTTTCATTACTCCTCCTTGAAATATTGGCCTCCGTGACTTTCTGTAAAGTCCTAATCCTCAATTTCTCTTCCTGTTTTTTTAATTTTCTGCTGCTCTTTATGAATTGTGCTCAGTTCTCCAACTTTGCTCCCTTCCCTTTCCCCTATCTATCTCCGCATAAAGAGCCTCAGGTGATCTTAAGGCCAGTGACTCCAGAACTTGCTTTGTAGTAATAACTTGTCCCCAGCCAGAGTTACTTCTTACATTTTTGATAGGCTCTCCCTCTTCCCACATCTCTCTCCTATCTTTGCCTTTACGCAGCCAAAGCTGTATGCTTCTTTGTTCATCCCTAACGCTCTTATTTCCTCTGCTTTCTCTGAAAGAGTGATGGTGTCAGTTCTTCCAGTCATGGTGAGGATGGTTTATAACACTGATGGCTTCTTTTTTTGCATAGACATGAAAGCTGGATCCAAGTCTGGTTATCAGGTCTTCCTCCAAAAGCATAGAATAAACTGACTTTTCTGCTAGATAAACAAAACTTTTATTCAGGCATCTGTCTGGCTTCCCAAACACGTCTCCTGTCACAGCTTCTGGGCCATTAGAAAAGCTCAGTTCATCTTTCTGGCTAACAGCTCTGGCCACATCACTCCTGTCACTTGCTCTGGCTCCTCATTTCCACTCCGCTTGAAATTCCCTGTCTTCACCAGCATGGCCCTTCCATAGCCCTGCCTCTCCCCTGTCTTTTCTCATACCATATTGTCTCCTCATCTCTTCCGCTAATCCTGCAAAGCCAGACTTGCCTGCCTTCCCTCTTTCTGTGCACATAAAGTGCACATTTGTGACGGGTCTTGCAGATAACAGAGTTTGTGGTGGTTGTGCGGGGCTCCGAAAGGCAAGCGTGCTAGACAGTTGTCTGTATTACATACTTAGATGCACACTACTTATTTTCCAGGCTCAGTAGATGCTCCCCAGTGCAGACTAACTCTAGTATTTTTCAGATTATATACTCGTAGCTCTATAGTACATCTTCTGTCTTACCTTTATATTGTTTCTTGGCCTAAACACAGGGCCTGTAAAAGCCAGATGCTCCCAGACCTGTCTGGTTTGTCCATGCCTGTAAGCAGACCTCTCACCTTTGAGTCTCTCTTTCCATTAGCCTTGGAGCTTCTGAAAGCTGCGAGCCCCACACGGAGGCACTTCAGAGCGCTTGGCTTCTTTGTGAGGTGACATTTCGGAGCAGTGGCACTCAGGCCCAGTCGTTTGTCCACCTCTGCGGATGACTTGGGTTTGCGCAATCAGTGGGGATTTTTCATCCCTGATAGGGGAATTCCAGGCATTGACTGCAGCACAGTTGGGTCTGTCAGGGAGGAGGTGAGAGGGACGAGCTCCAGAAACCTCCCCGCTGCTGTCCTGCGTGAGCTGTGGGTGGGGAGGGGGAAGTGTGGGGAAGGTGAGTGCATGGGGATGTGGTGGTTCAGGTTCCTAAACAGGGGGCAGTGCCTGAGAGGATGAAATGGACGGGCAAATCTTCCTGCCCTGAGACAGAGCCTGTTAGCAATGAGAACAAAAAAAAGTCTTCATTCAGGTGTTGATTAAGGAGAGGGAGTAGTAATGGGTCACCCAGAGCAAGTGCCATGACAGAGACCACTGGTGAATACCTGCCTGTCTGAAACAAATTATTACCCATGTGATGAGTACAAGGCACTTGGATGCTCCCCTTATAAAGCCAGGTACCCAGTAGGACTCGGTTGCTCAGGCAGAGTTTCACATCGTATGCTGCTTTTACTGTGGTTTCGCAAAGGCCCAAGTCCTTTGCTATATGAGTCCATGGACGCACCTGAGTAGTCCCTTTGAGGTCCATCACTTGGGTGATTTAACTGATCAGTGTTTCATTTGTTCCATACAAAAAAATAGCATAAATAATATGTATTTCGATTTTCAATACAAGTCTTCCGAATTGGTTCTCCAGGAATCTTAGCTATCTGCTCATTAAATGGATCTTAGATAAAACCACAGCTGTAAAGAGAGAAAAGCATCTAACAGACCAGATGCAAAAAAGAAAGGTCAGCAGTGTATTATGCTCTAGGTAGAAATGCATGAGGGAATTGGTGTCTCGACCATTTGTTTCTTCTGTACTGATCTTAAAATGGAAGTAAACAGACTACTGTGAGATGCTAAAGAGAGCATACAAGATTATTTACAATTCAGAAGATCTGCCAGCAACACTGAGGACAAGACTGTGACAGAAAGGAACCTGGAAAGCTCAGAAAATAGATTAAATTCGGGGAAAATAAACAAACCAGTTCACCTGGTAGAACACAATCATAAGGTGAAAGAGGAGGAATGGGGGACCATTCTAGCATACAGAAGGTTGCAGGGTATTTCTAATGTAGCAAGTCTGTAAACTGGCTAATGTAGCTCAGCTGGTCAAATGGTCATGCACCTAAAGGGCAGACCTATACAGATATCCAAGGAATAATACTTATAGAACAACTTATCACAATTATTCCATTGTAAGAAGATGACCACTGAGACTGCTATGAAAGTTTTGGAAGAAAGAGGACAGCCTTCTGTTGAGTGTTTCATGTTATCTTCCCTCCATTATTCTCAAAGGTTTAAGGTTGCTCTTGCTCTTACCAAGAAAGCTTAATAACTGCTAGTGATGCAAATGCAGCATTTGGCCCTGGGAAAAGGCCCTTCATTTTTCTTCATGTACATAACATTTACCCTTTCTACGCGCAGCCACTGTTCAGCGTTCCAGGGCCTCAGGTACCAAAGCACACCTAAGAAATAGGTCCAAGCCAGTAATGTTGGCATGTGACAAGGTCAATTTATAAATATATACGTGTATTGAAATGTGAAACTACTTCCCCCTGCCAAAACTTCAACTTCAGTGTCTTGCTTCTGAGAGGACTGATGTGCTGACAGAAACAAACAGTCATGGTGCATGTTAAAGAGCTAAAGCAGGAGGTAGAGTCTAAAGGGAATATGATGTAGGAAGTAGAGCAGAGATACAGGAGCAGGAGTAAAATAATATTTCAAACAATATCTCTTTACAGGCCACATTCTTTTAATCCAGGCAGTTTTCCAGAAGAGGGGAGAAACAGGTTTCTGCTGGACTTACAAAGTTGCCAAAGACCCAGTGCAAGTCCCCTTTTTTCTATCCCCAGGGCTGCTACATGAGAAGAATTTCTTCTACAAGTCATAGTCTTTTGATTCAAAACATGCCTTATTATTAGAAGTTTTACATGCTTCAGACTCAAACTGGAAATATACATAGAGAAAAATGTTGCGTAGTAAGGGAATAGAGTTTCATTTATACAAACAGTAGTAGTACAAACGGTACCTGTCCACACACCCGGTGTTGCTTGCTCCTTGACTTCCGCTTCATTGTGGCTCTTGAGAGCATTTGCTTTTACGCCAATATCCCTCTCCTGGGCTGCCTGCATGGAGCTCTTGATCCAGTCTATTAAGTGGGGCAGAATTTTAAGCCTGTCAAAAACAATGGAAGAACCTGTTGAGCTAATTTTCAGAGTAGTCAGTGTTGCAGTTTTGGGTTGGCTGGACTTCTTATGTTTTGCTGGGGTTTCATGTTTACTGGCAAAATGGCTAGGGAATTATTTCACAGGGTCATCTAAGGGAGAAAAGAAAACATCTTAACAGAACACATTCCATCACTTGACTAGCTTTTAAAAATATCTTTTAATATTTGTACGTATATTTGTGCTCTACATCATACACAAAATCATAATGGAAGAGAAAACACATCACTGACATCCTTTTTCCTACATCATTAAGGATCTTGCCCAATAAAGACATGTTGAAACATCTCTTGTAAGAGATATTATGACTCTGAGAGCATAAGGAGTAATAAGCACTTGTTCTCAAAAACAGTGCAACTGATCTGCTGCTATTTTATACATAAGTAAGTTTGAACAGTCCATGGAATGTCTTAGCTAAAGTCCTCTGCTGCCTTAGTAATAGGATTTTTTTCACTGACTTTTGTATTAGTGCCCCTACATAATGCATTAACCATTAAGTAATTAAATCCTGGGCCCAGTCTTGTTCAATATATTCCTCCATGACCTGGAGGAAGGGACAGAGTGCACCCTCAGCAAGTTTGCTGATGATACAGAACTGGGGGGAGAGGCTGACACACCAGAAGGCTGTGCTGCCATTCAGAGGGACCTGGACAGGCTGGAGAGCTGGGCGGAGAGGAACCTCCTGAAGTTCCACAAAGGCAAGTGCAAGGTCCTGCCCCTGGGGAGGAATAACCCCAGGCAGCAGGACAGGCTGGGGGTTGACCTGCTGGAAAGCAGCTCTGCCGAGAAGGACCTGGGAGTCCTGGTGGACAACAAGTTAAGCAGGAGGCAGCAGTGTGCCCTGGTGGCCAAGAAGGCCAACGGTCTCCTGGGGTGCATTGGGCAGAGTGTTTCCAGCAGGTGGAGGGAGGTGATCCTGCCCCTCTCCTCAGCCCTGGGGAGGCCTCCCCTGGAGTACTGTGTCCAGTTCTGGGCTCCCCAGTCCAAGAGAGACATGGCACTCCTGGAGAGAGTCCAGCGGAGGGCTACCAAGATGATGAGGGGAGCGGAGCACCTCTCCTCTGAAGAAAGACTGCAAGAGCTGGGCCTGTTCAGCCTGGAGAAGAGAACACTGAGAGGCGATCTCATCGATGTTTACAGGTATCTGAAGGGAAGGTGTCGAGAGGATGAGGCCAGTCTCTTCTCCGTGGTGCCCAGCGACAGGACAAGAGGCAGCGGGCACAAACTGAACCGCAGGCAGTTCCACCTAAACCTGAGGAAAAGCTTTTTTGCTGTGAGGGTGACAGAGCACTGGAGCAGGTTGCCCAGAGAGGTTGTGGAATATCTCCATCCTTCCCTGGAGATATTCAAAAGTGGCCTGGACGCGATCCTGGGCAATGTGCTCTAGATGACTGTGCTGGAGCAGGGGGGTTGGACTAGATGATCTCCAGAGGTCCCTTCCAACCTAAACGATTCTGTGATTCTGTGATTCTGTGATTTTGTGATTCTGTGAATTGCATCTTTTTAATACACAGTAAGTCTACCTTTGCGTATGGTAACAATTTATGTTGAAATATTTTGTGTGTGTTTTTTTAGTAGTTTGAGCACTCTTTCTAGACTCAAAATGCTCAGACTTAGTGGCTCCCACGTTAAAAAGAAAGTTCAAATAGCAAAGCTGCAAAACTCCAGTTCCAAGGGTGAAAGTTTTGCAAAGTGGTCCAGTAATAATAAATGTAAACTTTGCTATGACCACTTAGTGTCATCTAGTCAGAGCTAGTTAGTTAGCTTCTTTCTCTTTACTTGATTTTAATGTTAAAAAAAATCACATTTAATCTTGATTATCTGATACCTCGCGGACCAATACTAGCTCTTATTCTCTCTAGTTGAGCTCCTCAGAGACAGCATTGCAGAGTCACTGGAAGACCACCAAGTTTAACAGCTGCATTCTCTCTTCAGAAAGGCTGCTTTGGGGACAGACCTAAGCATTTGATTGGAACTTTTTGCCCCGGTTGTAAAGTTGTTATGCTGCCGATGCTGTTGTGCAGGTGAGCAGAGAAGGTGACTATATCCTTCTTGCTACATCTGAAATCCAATGCAGAGATCTGGTATTTTGGGAGACAGCACTATGAAAAGATGCAAGAGGAGCCCTCACCAGCTCCTGTTCATACTCTGTGTTAGCTAGGGAGGGATCCTCACTCATTCTGCAGCATGAGCCCTTGACCTCTTCCGAGTCTGATGGTGAGAAGAAAATATGCAGCCCCTGACTGAGACAAACAACCCCAGGTCTCTTGGGGGGAAGCACATTTTTCAAGAATTCCTTGTGAGGTGAAGCAGTTGGAATATTTTTTTTCCTTTGTAAAGAGCCTCCTCTGTTCTGCTCTCCAGTTGGGCGACCCTGCAGTGGGTTACACCCAGAAAATGGGCTAATTGCTTGGAACTTGGAACTGAGGCTTGGAAAATCTTTTTGTGTTTAAATCTGTACCTAATCAAATATCCACTGGCTCTGTCAGTAGAGCAAGAACATAGAGCAGACAGGCAGAACATTTCACACTGGTGGAAATGAAAAGCAATATTTTGATTTGGTTGCTTTGCTGCCGTTTAAATTCAGTTTACCAGGAGGTTGGTTCAGAGAGAGGATACTTTTGAAAGGGTTTTAATTGCTTCGTATATCAGAGTTCACTGTGTGTTAAGTATTTACGGTGATTACCTCTGCTGCTCACAGACTAAGGAATCCAATTGCATCTGGTGCTGCTTACCACAAAAAGTGTATGGAGAGGATAGCGAAAGTGAGACAAAACAGAAATAGATTTAAGTGCAATTAATAAAATGTGGCAAATATATATCTGGTTACTTACCAAAAAGAAAATGGCTATACCTTGTCAACCCTGTGACAATCTAATTATTCAGAGTGTTCCAGACTGATGTTGACAAACTGGATGGGATTCACATAAAAGTAACTCAGACCACTCTTGGACTTTAAGCGCTGGTTTACGGGAAGGATTAAAACAGCTAGATAAGTCTGTCTGTCTAGGTACTTGCATAACAGTAATGAATGTGATATATTATGCTGCATGGTGAAGGACTCAGTAGAAGTTGAGGGAGCCAGTAACCACTTACAAAGTTGTAGGCTGAAGAAAGGAAAGAAGTGGGTAAGGATTGCTGAAGGAGCACAAGTGCTAAGATGAAAAGGAGGAAAGCTCATGCCAACACTAGGAAATATTACCTCCTGTGAGAACTGTTAGGCTGTGGTCAGGAGTTGTACAAAACCCCTCAGTTGAGTCATTTAAACCAAACTGTAAAAAACACTCCAGAAAATATGCTGTATTGGCACAGGAAGAGCCTAGATCGGGAGCAACCAGCCTACTCCCTGGGTTCCTTTTCCCAAGAGCCCTTAACTGCTGGTATAGTAGATATTAATTGACATAGCAAGAAGTAGAATAGGGATGGCTGGAGGCAAAGAGGGAAAATTCGGTACCTCAGTTTTTTGCATCTTGGGGGCTTGGTGTGGCCTCTCTTACGCATATGCAGTAACCCCGCTGATATGGACCATCGCGCTGACAGGCAGGAGTGAAGCATGGCTTTGTCCAGTAATGACCTACTGTGCCAGCTCAGATCTAACCTTCTCTGTATCACTGATCAAAGAAGTCTGTTCAGAAAGGAACTTTTCAAAGATATAATGGGACGAGCTGGGGGATCTGTAACAGCCACTCCCATTTCATCTATGTTCACGGCCGTTTGTGGTTGTGGAAGGGGGGAGTGAGGTAGGAGACTTGCAAAGACATGTTACCTTTCTGCACTTGCATATTTTCACCTCTTTCTCCCGCCATCACAGGTTTCCCACATTTTTAGTTAAGAAGAAAAACAGCTGAACCTGTCACTCAAAACATTATGGTTTTCTTCCTTTGCTATATCAGTAGGGCAGGAGCTACAGAGACTTAGGAGGAAGCTCTACGGCAGTTGGACACAGGCTGAGGAAAAAGAATTGTTCTCTTGAGAGCTGCAGGAGAAAGCTGTAAAGTGAAAGAAACTGCTGTCTGTTACACGGAAAATGCTGACTTACTTGGCTTGCTGAGGTCTGACAAAGCTGGCGGTGCCCAGCCAAACCCATTATACCCACCCAGCCACCAGTGTTTGCTTTCTCCAGGGGTCTTCTGCCTATGGCTTTATCCCCATCACAGCCACCACCTTGTTCATCTAGCTAAAATAAATTTAAAATACCATCTCTAGCATAAATATTGTCTTTATTGTAAGGGATTATTTAGGGTATCTATAGGGGATCGGTCCTCAATCCATATTTGTTGGAGAATCTTGTTTTTTGTTTCATTTTACAGACAAAGGTCACCTCTACTTGTGCTGTGAAGATGATGAGCTCCTTTTATCTATAGCACCTCTCAATCCATCTAGTAAAATGACCCCAATGACCTAAAGAAATAAGCACCTCATGAACTTGAATATATAACATATTCACAGTACTCCTTTGAGCTGCAGAAATATTTTGTCTTGTGAAGAATATTACCCATGTTGTTCAAATGATCATAGAATGGGCTAAGGACTAGATTCACAGGGAAACTTTGAAATTTTGGCTCACAGCATTGCCTGCAGAAACCATCACCTTTGAGTTGGGCTGCCAAAGTCTGTTGGCACATCATAGGGAGAGTGAAGTACTTCGGATCATGCTCTAGGTTGTGTAGTTGCATGTGTAGTAGCCATAAAAGATGTTTATACACTGCTTAGCAGGCTGACAGGAAACACTGTGGGCACGTCCCAAGTCCCAGCCCTTCCTGGGTCTCAGGTACTGACACAGGGCTGCTGCGGGATGTATTCTGAAACTCCTTCCTGGAGGTAGACCCTGAAGTAGTCCATGCTCAAGGTTCTCAGCAACACAGCCTATCTGATGAGGAGGGCTGGAGAGACAGGACCTGTGCCAGAAAGAGAAGGGGGAGGAGAGGAAAAAACTGAGACAGAGAGCTAGTGAAGAGCCCTGCTGCTGCTTATAGCTGTGGGTCCACCTCTGGTGAAAGGAGGAGGGAGAATCCCACCAGCAGGAACTGGTCAAGCAAGGTCAAGCATTAAACCCAGCTTCTCAGGACAGTGCCATCAGCAAAGCAGACCACAGGGCTGCTATTCTCAGCAGGCTATGACCCTTATCAGCTTATCATAATGCTTTTTGTCTGGATGATAGCCCATATAAGACCCTCTGCCAGTCTACTCACAGTCTAGAGTGGACGTGGAAAGATTTATGGTTTAGCGACATACTGCCTCGTGTGCAATCAGCTTCTGTGTTGGAGATGTTGGTTTTTCTCTAAACTGTTGGACCTTCTGATCTAAGGATCTCTTTTCTTGCCATGTATTACAGCAGAGGAGACCCGTCTCAGCTGGAATCTTTTTGTTCATAAGGATTTTAAGGGTTGTAAGACAGCAGGGCTCTTCACAGGATATCCTCTAACAGGGCCTTCAGTCTTCATACCTGAAGTCTGTTAAATTTTGGCAAAAGACCATCCTTTCTCTCTCTATCAAACGTTGTAGGCTGGATAGCAAAAAATGGACTCAGCTATTTTTAAACTGTAGCTGGGTCTGTGGTCTGTTTGCCTGATAACATATTTTTAGCAGAATATGATAGGTGTCCTTTTACAGGAGAGGAAGGGAGTAAAAACTCCAGTGAAGAAATACATGTTTTTTTGTTTTCATTGCTCTCCTCCTGGCCTCCTGCTGTCGAGTGACTGCAAAATTCAAAGAGATTATTTTGGCGGTTCCAAAAATCTGTCATACAGATCTGAGTTTTTTCCTTGTATTTGTCAATGTGTGACTAAGCACAAGTATTACAGGAAACATGGAAATGTTTGGGCTTTAAAGAATGTGGAAAAAGACCTCCTACTGATTAACAACTGCTGTTTAATAAAATAATTTTCACGTGTCCAAATTGCTGATTGCTGATTGTTCTAGTGAGGGTTACATTCTGACTAGAAGGGATCCCACCAGTCCCATGTCATCAGTTGGAGTGCTCTGGGAAGAGTCTTTTCTGCAGCCGTTTCCTGCTTCAGAACAATGAGAATGAGAGATGTCCATCTTTGCTCCCCACTGGGCAGTGAAGTGTTTAGTACAGTCTCTAGGGTGGCACCAAAAGGGAGAGAAGGAACCAGGAGCGAGTCACTGGAGTACAAGGAAGCGTCTTTGTCTCAGAAACACAACCCACTGCTTGATTATGAAAGCCTAGCTAGAAGAGAAAAGCAGAAGATGTTTCACACTTGCTGAAATGTTAAGGGTCGTTATGGGTGTACCGGAAACTCGTTAGAAGGAGACAGGAAGAACCCAGAAACCCACTTAAAGTTCACTAGAAGTTTCTCTACTGTGGAGTTCTCACTCAGAGGCAGGAGCTCAAGCCAGCTGGCAGTTTGGAGGCTGCTCTCGTGCTTTCTTCAGCAGTGCTGGCACTCAGGCTGCCCACCGCACACCAAAGCCCTGGCTCTTCGGCTGTTTTGTTATTATAACACATTGTGCAAATTCAGATGTTCACATAAGCTTTTCTCTTATTTATGCTTTGTGTCATTTTCTGCTTTCCTACTAGGTGCAGACCTAGTTCAATCTTCCTGTGAGGTAGCTGCAGAGTGCTGCCAGCTGGTCTTTTACATGTGATGTGCTCAAAGCTTCAGCCAAACTCTTCAACTTGAACTGTGGCCACATTTGTGTTAAGTCTGATGCACTCATAGTAAGACGTATTTCCTCTGCCTGCTTCTTACTGGCTACAAAATAGGGCTTCAGCTCCATGCAGCTGTGTAGTCTTAGTCTAAATGTGACTGAAGACAGTAAATTGATGAGGCCTTTTCATTCTGTTTTACAAGGCAGCCAGCTGATGCCAGGAAGGACTGCTTATCAGCATCAATCACCACCCTGTTGATAGCCCTGAGCAGACCGCCTTAATTGACCAGAACTGAAATCAGTAATCATATCATGGAAAATGTACATCACATCTGAATTACAGCAATATGAGTTCATGGCAAAATTATCACTGACTACATCAGAAGCTGGAGCAGAGACATTTCTAGCACACATATAACTGAACTGTATTGCACAGTCTGCTGTGTTTAGGCAGGACAGTGAGCTATGTCATAAAAGTCATAAAATTATCCTCTAAGATCCTGCAGTTCAAATGCTATTCAGAAGAGTAAAGATAAGTCCGTGTATGGCGTTTGTTGAACTGTATTTTACATTGTTTTCTTGACGTATAGCCCTTCAATGAAAGTGACTTTCCCTGCAAAAAGCAGAAATGTTCTAACAGAGAGCAATGACAGGGGCATCTCCTTTTACCCAACTATCTATACAAAATGAGTTAAAAAAAACTCCACCAGATAAGAACGAAAATCAACAGCAAAACACAGATCTGAGACTTACTTCGATCATTTTATGCCTGGGAAACAGAGAACAAGGAGTTAATCATCAAAAATATTTGTATAATACTGACTAATGTGTTAATGAATTCAATTTTTGTTAAATAGCATCAACATCCTAGATATTACTTTGAAAAAATATCAGACTGAATAGTTGGCCAAAATAGTCACTTGAGCCTCTTTTTTTTCCATGGTAAATGTAAAATCTATGATATTTGTTCAACAGAGTGATTGAGACATGAGGCTTGGGCCAACGTTAAGTTGTCATGAACAGCACAATCCAGGAGGAGTAGAAATGATTTGCTCTGGACCTTTTCTCAGGCAGGATAGAACTGCCCCCTTGCCATGGCCCTGCAGCATACCGCCTAATAGCTCAATATTAGTGGCGATTAAATTATGATTTGGATTAAGATGCTGATTATCAAAAATTTATAGCTTCAGGAGGAGGATACCCCTTACATCTTGGGATTCATGAGTGTAAATATGTATCTGCTCACTTTGTACATTAACTTTTTTGCATTTGTAGTTGCTATCCTGGTTCACTGATGTAAAAACTCTACATGGCCAAAATGTCACTCTTTGAATGGTCCTTTGCATGTTAGCAGGGCTGTGGACAGTATGTAAAATTTAACACGTGTATAAGTCAGGTTTAAAGCCTTTGTATCAAAATAAGACCTTATTTTACATAGGAAAAATAAAGTACAAAAGGCTTTATGGTGAGAGTTATAAGAAACTCAATATTGAATGCTTGAGCTCTGGATATTCTGGGTTTTGCCACTTCGCTTCAGACATTGAGGTACTTTATTTTTATGGGTTTGCAAAGCAATGCTGATATGTTTCTAGTAGCCTCTGCCCCCTTAAACTTTGCTGTATCTAGAAAGGGGATAGAACACACTGGGAAGCAGAAGATAAATATACAGTAAGATATATATGTGCGCATTTAAAAGGCAAGTAGCCTTTAATCAGATAATTACTTCCTTTCTTGCAGGAAAGGTGCGTTTTAAATCATCAGGAGAGATCTGCCTGCATTTCAAAAGGGAGCATTGGTGCAGATGCTCTACTAGTGCCTATCCTGCGGGCTTCAAAGGGAGGTAGATTTGAAATAGAGACCAGAATTTAACTTCCTTTATATTGCAGCAGCTTCAGCATAAAATTCTTCAAATGTAGGTTATTTATTAGGGAAGACAGACTCTTCATAGAGATGAGGAAACATCCAGAGACAGGATGGTGTGCGTAGGTGCATGACCTTCAGGAAGAGATCCACTTTTGGGGGTCTTGAAAATTGTTGATTTCTTTCATGTTTTCTTCTTCTTTTTGTGCCATCATGATAATGCATAACATTAAAAACTAAGCAAAACCCAGAACACAATCTTTTTATTTCAATTCTCCAGTAATAGAAATAATGTAGCCTATAAGACAAACTGATACTGAAAAAATACATATTTCAGCTGACTGTTTCTTATCCAGCCACGTGCTACTACAGAGTTTGGAAACAGTGCAAATTTTAATGATGGAGAGCCCTGGTTTTCAAACTTTATTATTAATAGCCAGAGAGAAATTGTAATGACATTTTCAATTATTCCCTAACTTAATCCACGTGGGATCGCCTTAGAAAACTTGCTGCATGTAGGTTAAGCACATCCTTGAGTGATTTGTTGTCTCAGGACCTCTGAGACAGTGTGGACAGAGACCTCCAGTCTAAATGTGCCAGGAGGACCATGTGATTTCCCCACTGCAAACTATGCATCTTTGACAATGAAATCAGGAACACAATAAACTTGGAACCCCCACCATATCTTTATCCATTAATCTCTTCTCTATAGACCTGCGCTTTAAAGCACTAGTGGAGGGGAAAAAAAAAAAAAAACTACTGTGGCCTTCCTTACCTTCAACCTCTCTTAGAAAAGTACTGTTAGATCAACAAGTTTTTCCTCTCAAGAGCAAAAATTAAAAGATTGGCGCTATCAAGACTGATTTGATTGTACTTCCGGAAAGCGCTAAGTTACTTTAATGTTGTTTTTGTGGTTGAATTTCGTGTGCCAGATTTGTAGGGTCAATACGTGAAGGACTTCCTGGAAATGAAATGCTCACCTAACTGGCTGGACTTTTGAATTTTCCTCTGCCAAAGTGCTCAGTAAATGTGCAAACTGGTTAAATTCACCTCTTTCTATTCAGATGCTTGGCCCAAGCTGTTCTTCCAACTGCCAAAACTTTGCTAGCAAAGAAAGAAGACCTAAAAGAATGTACTGTGATGCCATTTTATGGAGGAGAAATGTTCTTTTTCTACCCTGGCATTAAACTGTTGAAGGTGAACAAAGAGGGAGACGTGTCTAGAAATGCACAAAGGAGCTGGGCTAATTAAGAGAGCTCCCATTGCCCCCCTTCATGAAAGCTGTTATGCTTTTGAAACCCTGGAGATGGTTTCAGTGTGAATTTGTGAGGTTAGGAATACAGCTGGGATGCTGAGACTGTGGGCTGGGTGGTATGTATAGAATGTGTTTGATCAGTTTCCCCATTTGTATCAGAAAGAGATGGCGTAAAACAAATGGGGTGGAAATAGGCAGAAAGGATGAGCAGCTCCCTCTGGGATAAGTCTGAACTGATTTAGGCTGTGGGAAATCATTTTCTATGTTGAATACATTTTTTCCTGGAGATTTCAGTGAGAAGATTTTCTTTCCTAATCTATACCAATGTCACAGAAAACATTTCTGTGCCCCCAGAAACACAGGACTTAACACCTGGTAGTTCATTTCTCCCGATGTTATCATGATGTGGTACAGCACAGCTTTCTGCCTATTAACATGCAAATAGCATGCCAATCTCTTGTCTTACCCACGGTATTTTGCACTATTACTATCGGTCCCCATTTGGCCTTTATCAGCGTTTGCTATTCAACCCAGAAAAATACTTTTCTCACCTGAAACATACCGACTGAAGAGTTTCTCAAACATTGCTACGTCTGTACTAAATGTATAAAATCTTAGCGTGCCGGACAGAGAGAACGTGGGTGATGCAGAGCACAAAGCCTCTCTCTAAAAGACATTGACGATGAATAATGAATATTCACTGTACCCTGTTAAATCTATGAAAATTACGGTCACCCAGGACAACACATCGGTAAGGAGATGCATATGGCATTAATTCCCTTCAGTCATAGGCAGGCAATAGCTCCTCAGTTCTTCCATGAGTAGAGTAAGAACAAGTCCTTTACACCGTCCTGAAATATATCAGAACAGGTCCATCTCCTCTTCCTTGACAAGCAGGGCTCTGATCATTTGATTCCAGTACCAGGGGGGAGGGATTTCCCTTCTCTAAAGGACTTAAGGAGAAAGTAAAGAACATTAATAACAACAGATGCTGTGATGTTTTATTATGTTTACAAGACTCCCGTGTGCTCCTTTTATCATTCAAAATTATTTTGAAATGATTGATTCTCATTTAATTAATATGAGATAAATTGCTTGCAGAATAGCTCAAAGCTCTCTAAAGATGCAAAGAAAGGAGTCAGAGTCTGTCTGAGGAATTCTGTGATCAGACGTGACTCCAGACATTAAAAACTGGTATGTGATTAAATGGGAAAATATAGTTTTGTCTTGCAAACCAATACTCGGTTATCTTTCTTTCCTCCTGGAAATAATATATTTTAAAGATATGAGCTCCACTGAGATTCTATCGGGAAAACAATACTGATTAAGGAAAAATAACCTATCAGAATTAAAGGAAACCCAATTTTAAAGTTTCTTTGCAAACAATACACAGTCACTTACAATTGTCTAAACTTTTCTTTGAACGTCTCTTCCCTTTGGCTTTTATTCAGCAAGTTACTTAAGCCTATAGCTTTCTTTAAGAAGGCAGAAGATTAAATTCCTTGTTGAACTACAGTAGGCACAGTTATATGTTCAGCTCAGAATAATAAATATTTGCTTGTGTCAGCGCTATGCAAAATTTAATCTTTAACCTCACAACTCTATGAGGTTAAACTCTGTGACAAGAGCAAACGCTTCGAGTTTCACATAATCCTCTTGAGAATAAGGTCTCCAAGAGCACCGTGCATGAAGGGCACCTTCATGCAGAAGCAGCTACTGTTCTGTGGGACTCTGATGTTCACTGAGCGATTTCTGGTGAACCTGGAAACCTGAATTTCCTAGGCTCATGGAGCAAAAGAAATACTAACATATTAACAAAGCAATTGAACTGATTTTGCTTTTTCTGCCGCATGGGGACATCACCTTCCTCCTCATGGTGTCCAAAAAGAGAGGAGTAGTCAACCTCTGAATGTAAGATTCTTCCTGCTTTCCCACATGATAGTTAGTAGTAGAGGAATGATGGACAGCACTGTGGCAATCCTATCCACAGCAAGTGAACATTGGTTGGATTTCCAGGTTTTATGAAGTAAATTTATTAATTTTGACTTGAATTGTAATGGAAAGTTGAGATATGCTCAAATAATACAGTTTGCAGATTCACTGAAAGACTTGGCTAAACTAACCTGGAGCTCTTATCATCTTTTTGATATGAACACTTCACAGAATGAAGCAAGGAGAAAGGACAAAAAGTCAACTTATTTACCAGTAACCAGCATTCTTTGAAATTAGCAGTTCCTATGTACATGCACTCAGTAGGTGGAAAGCAGATACACCATTTCAGTTGAGATCAGCACTCAGATTTTCTACATATGCATTAATGATTCAGGAGTATCTGAGTCTCCCTCCACCTTCCCAGGCTTGCTACATGCGCATAAAAATAGCACTACCTCCACCACAATGTCACTAAACAAGTAGATTAAAAAGTCTCTGAGGGAGAGGGAAAAGAGTATGGAAAGTAACATACACAAGATCGTGCCCCTGAATAACTCTAAGCTCTTATGCCATGTACTCACAATTATCCATGAACACTTGAGAAAGTAGGGAATGGGCTTTAAGTAGGTGCTCAGCAGTTGTCAGGGACATTGTCTAGCCTTCAGTGAAGCCACTGAGCTCACTTGGGGTTGTGGTCAAATATGCTACTAATAAGTGGCAGCTGGTAAAGAATTTGGATTCACTATTTGAATTTTATGCGTAGAGATGACTTTCTCCCTCATTCTATCAGCCAACAGCTCAAATGGCCTCAGAGATCATCCAAAAGGTCTAGTTCTGTATGCTTAGAAGACCCTTGCTATATATACACATGTATAAAGCAGACTCAGCCCCAGAAGCATGGGGTTTTGCGGGGCGGGGAAGGGAAGAGGGGGAGGAATAGAAGTGAACAAATCTCCCGCTTAAGATGGTATTAAGTGACCACAGGAGGCAGAAATGCAGGGTATTATGTCCTGCAAGAATATTTATTATATACAAGAGAGAAACCATTGCATCTTTCCTCCTCTCCTAATGCAGTGAAAGGATTTATGCTGTCTCACAACACTCAGATAAACAAGTCAGAAGGTTGTTCAAGGCTCAGCAGGTTGTCCCATGTGAGTACTGAGTACCACATTTGTGTCCCTCTAATGATTCTGTAAAGGTGGGAACAGTCTAATCAGACTGTCAAGGAACCCTAGCGTTGTATCTATGAACAGAGGGGTGGGTGGTTCAAAACCAGCATGCAAGTGCATCAAGAGGGAGGACAAAACAGACTCCTTTGACTGAAAAAGACAAAAAGAAAAAAAGAAAAAAAGAAAAAGTTATCCAAGGTGCAGGGCCCAGAAGCACTCTGTGGCATTTCCAGTCTTACAAATTTAGTCTCAGGGAGCTATTTCTTCCTGAGGCAGAGCCTCCCAGCACCCACTCCATGAGAAGCTGGAGGGACTGAGGTCTGTCACCTCAGTAGCACCTGGGGAACTGTCTGTACCAACCCTTTGCCAGGCATGTGAGCGCCACAACATACTTTACTGCCACTCTTAGCAAAAGGAAAGGAAAGGAAACACAAGCCAATTAACACTGAAGATCTGTAACCCTCTGTTCCTCTTAGATGAAAAACCTCTTCCAGGTGGAGAACAGCTCCCTGTCCCTTTCAAAATATTCGTATTTAAGAGGCAGTAATCTACTCCTGTCTCTTCTTTAACAAGGGGAAGATTAAAAAACGCTTTCCTGGAATCCAGCTGTAAGCTAAATCATATTGCTTTACCCACATTTTTTATGGCACATGAAATGTTCTTTTGGTTCTTTACCTTCTGCCATAGCCCCTCATCCTTTCTTTTTTGTCCTCCGCATCCTGAACTCTTTCTACCACCACTACCAAAACTGCATTTTGCCTGCACAGCTAAGAAGCCTTGATCTGGCCCTACATTCAGAAATATTGCAGTTAACCAGTTAGCAATATGGAGGCAGAGGAAAATTTGAGTCGCAAGCAACTGCACTATTTGAGTGAGACTCTTTGTCTCACTTACAAAGAAATATTCTGAAATTTTAGGTCTGGGGTAATTTTAAGTTAGTTTCTACTCTTTGCTCTTAAAGTTGCAATTTTAAAGCTTAATCCTTCTGTCTCCCAAAATGAATATCCTGGCTTTTCACTCACGGCTTGCAGCTGCCTTACTTGCAAATGGCTGGGCTCAACATACAAGTGGTGCAGTTCTCTGAAGTGCGTTAATACAAACCTTGGCTATGGCAGCAACAATGAGATGAAGCTATGCTGGCACATTTGGGGTCTGATGAATTGCTACTCTGAGCTTTGTGGGAACCTGAGACACAGCCTGTGGTATTTTGGAATAAACATTTTAAATAGAAGGAACAATTTTCAGTAAACTGCAGGGAGGGTGGGAGAGAAGCTTTGCCGTTAGAAGAGGAAGCTGGGAATAAAGGCTTTTGTTTCTTCCTGCTTGGAGAGGTCACTCAGTGTCTCTGAACTTCCAGTTACCTCCTATAAAAAATATTACAGCTGTTAACATGAACCATTGTAGTGCCCAAGTACAAAATAGGACTAGCTGAATGATAGAGCTTGTCTTTGTTTTCTTCTGGAAAGAAGAAGGGAAAGAAGAAGTAGAATAATACGGGGGCAAGTTTTAAGGTCTTTTCTCTCCATTTTAAATTGCTGTAATAAAAAGGGCCAATATATTAACAGCCATACATAGAATGACACAGAGGAGGAAAGGAATGATAAGGTGGCCTTAAGCCCTAAGAAACAGAGCTCATTCAGCTGGGTGCAGGATAGCATTAATGCCGGATTGATGCTCGCTCCCTGTGGTAACTCACTCCAGCTCTCTGTGGGATGTTACCTGCCCTGTGCCATGGTGGTACCCCTTCCTTGTAGACGCACATCTGCTCCCAGGAGCTGCCAGTTGGGACAGCTCCTCTCTGACCCCGTGCCCAGCACTGGGTGCACATCCTTTCCAACTGATGTGGGTGTGCTTGGCACCTCCCTGTGGATCTCCAGCACGGCCAAGGAAGCATATGTGCACATGGGACAATCCCTGTCCTCAGTTCCTGGTTGCCCTCTCTTCTAAGGACCTGCTGGCAGCATGCTCCGGTCTGCCTGTGCCCTGGCTTTGGTGAGAAACCCAGCTGGTGGGCTGCAGTGAAGGGGAAGAGAGCAGCGGGAGCAGGCTGCCACTTGTGAGCAACCCAGCTGGTTCACATCGACTCTTACGGGCCCCCTGGGAAACTTGTGAAAATAGAGGAGTTAACTTGTTTTTTGCACTTCCAGGGTCTCTGTATGAACATACACACCTTAGTCATGTCTCTGATAACTCCTCCAGGTTCCTCTCTAATTCTTAGGCGGAGAAGCTGGCATTGACGTTGCATTTACTCACAGCCAGCTGTGTCCTGCTTGGAAAGCAGCACTTTACTTCCACTTCCTGGCTTCCCAGTCTGCCCCAGCCACAGAAAAACCCTGTGGAAAAAAAGCTGAATACCAGGTCTGTATCATAATGAATATATATGAAGGGCTCATATTAACATCACACAGGGAACCTTACTTTTGCACTTCCTAAATTTTAAGTGCCTGACTTTGCACCTTATCAATATTCATAGGGGTTTTTCTTCTTTTATATTTTGTTGTTGTTAAGGCAATCTCTGACCACCAATTAAGTACTACAAGCAGTCCAAAAGAAACCCACAGGTTATTGGGAAATATATTAATTTGTTCCAGATCTCACTTTACTTATCGCCATTGGTTTTGGAAGCCAGCAACTTTAAAGCAGGGTTGCAAATCATTTCAGCATGTCAAAACCCACAGTGGTGTGTAACTTCATCTATGTATGCCATGTGCCTTAAACAGAGATGTGCATTTCATGTCAAACATTCAAAATGGCCACTTAAAAACATGGGATTGTATTTAAATTTTGGCTACCCAGTAAGAGTTTGACTACATTTCCACTAAATAATAATGACATCAAGAGCTTTGTTAAATTAACCACAAGACCAGTATGTATTTCCTATGGCTTTCTAAGGGGACATCCAGTACACTAATCCTGCCAAAAGGCAACAGACTAAAACATTGGAGGGACTGAGTGTGGTGCAATACTGCGGCTGACAAACTACTGTCAGGCACTACAGTCCAGCACAGACCTATGTAATTTAGGATTATTGCTGCTATTCCGGAACATAAAATAAATAAAACACAAATTTGGTATCAGCACTGTGAGTTGGGTGGTCACTGGAATATACAGCTGAGGATGTTCTATTGATGCAGGAACATCAACAGATGTGCTTTACAGTACCTACACTTTCCTAACTATTGCATACCATTGAGCTTCAGCACTGGAAACTGCTGCCACTGTCCACACACGTAAGCAAACATTAGCAGCTATTTTGTGTATATGTGTGTAAATCTATCTTTGCTCAAGGGTCCAGCTGGAAGTGATTATTTCATTTCCACTATCCATTGATTAAAGTTTTCGGCCAGTTATCTGGGAATAGAAATAATAGAATGTAAGTTAGGTATAACATTTATAGCATATACTTCAACAAACAGTTACAGTGAATTTCTGACAAATAAAACAAATCAGTAAAACCCAGAGCTTGAAAATAGTTTATGAATGAGAAAAAGGGCTGCATTTGTTATGTTATCATTTACCTAGCTCTGGTGCAGAACCAGCCAGGTAGGCTTTCTGGAGCTGTCACTCTAATTTCCAAATGGTGTCTAACTCCAGGGGCTGCAGAAGCTGTATTGAAGGCAAAAGAAGTTGTGTAGAGCTTGGTGGTGTCCTCTGGCACATCCTTTCCCCAGGCACTATTGGACCCTGCTGCACACTCATTGCCTGTGCTCTACAGGTGGTGTTTTGCTGGGAGATGGAGAAGCAAAAGGTAGGGCAAAATTCTGCATGTCAGTTCGGGCACTTGGACAAGGAAAAATGGGAACTGAGTGAAGAGAAAGGGAGGGAAAGCAGCAAGGACAAAGAAAGGTAAACTTCAGTGGTCGAATGTTTCTGAATTTTCTCATCAACATTGATCCTCTCCTATCATGTCTGCTCTGTTAATAGCAGGCTTCATAAAAGGACATCAAGGAAGAACAAGGACAGAATCTCACTAGAAAATTGCTATTTTAATTGTTGATTACAAATGACTAAAAATAATACAAACGTACACTGACAGTGCTAAGACACCTGAAAACATTTACAATGTCTAATATGTTGGTGCAGGGTGTGGAAAAACAAGCTTGTTGCATTGTATCTCCTTAGTATACCTGCTAGGTTCCCAGGTTTCACTTTTTGGCAAATCTTTTAATTGGCATATGTCTTTTATCTTGGTAATAAGTACTGGAGTTGAAATAAGTTTTGTGGTATTACTTAAAACAAAACTGAAATCACTATGCTTCCAGCAAGTAATTCCTTTGATATACTTGGAAGCATTTATCAGTGGTAAGGCATCAAAACTGTGGTGAATTTCTAGCTGACAAAATGGAATAGTTATGCCTTGCACTCAGGTTGCAGCACTGTAAAAGATCACTTTCAGCTGGGAAAGGTTAGGAAAGAAGCAGGTAATCATAATAATATTGTCAAGTGTGTGCTTTCCTGACTTAAGAACATTCTAGGTGTTATACAACTCTAAAACAACAAGGTCATTTCAAAAAAATGTGAAGGTCAGTCTTAAGGAAGTGCATTTTTTAATGATATACAAAGTGTAGCTGATACACCTTCATAAAAAGCCTTTAGCAAGGCGGTTGGCTGCCATAGATAGCCTGGATCCTGCCTGCCACAGCTGATGCTACAGGAGACAGATACCAGTGGTAGCAGTGATAGCAGCAGCTGATGGCTTCATAGCTGGCTGTTAAAGGGTCAGGAGGACCCAGGACGTACCTAAGTACCTTTTTTCCCACCTTTCCAACAACTTTAAGCTCTCTCCTTTACCAAACACACACTAGCTGGTTTATTTTCCTTCCATACATCCCATAGCTCAAAAGGCTCCCACTGTTGGATTGCCATTCACTATTTGTGTGAATTAATTGAGCTTATAAAAGTAGTGTCTGTCCTTGTGGAGGCACCTACTTCGATGGTAAGTATTTACACTCAGGAGAATCAGCAGCTGCTGATGTTACACCTGATAGAGTGGTCAGTATATCAGTAAAGTAGATATAGCACCAACTGGGAATCACTCACTGCTTTAGAATAAGGCCTTAACGCACATAAATCTGACTCCACATTCCTTTGTCAGACATCCAAGTGAGTCAGTTTTGTGGCCCACTGTAAGAACCAGAGGTCCATTATGATTATATATTTATTATCACACTCAGTGCATGGCAGCATTAATAAAGTAATCACGTTTTGATGGTATTGGAAATGGAAGAGAATAAATCTGTGGCACATACCCAAGTGACTTTGTGGGAAAATGTTCAGAGGTAGCAAGTTATGATCATTCCCAAGATCTCAGGGGAGTGACCAGGCCAACTGCACAGTAAGTTAATGAAAAAGATGTTTTTTGAAATTTTTTTTTCCTATTGCTTGGTTCAGCCAGGAATTATCAGTCAACTCAGAAAATGAATGACTACAGGTAACAGGAGACCACATTTTTACTGACTAGTGGCTGTTTCTGGTATTTGCCCACTAGATGGCTGCAATTGTTGAAGGTAAGTACCTTAGACTCCTGGAAGGGGCTTTAGACGACAAAATCTCTGTTCTGTTCTGAGCTGTTGTCCTCACTTTTATTAGAGATCTATTAGAACTCAAAGGCAGCAGAGGGATGGAATTCCTCAAACCAAAGGTGCAAAATCTACCTTCATCTTTGGCAAGGAGGAACTTGCAAAAAGGGGTTCAGGCCTAACCGAATGAATAGCTATGTCAAATAAGATATTATAAATGAAACCTGTAGGTTAGAAGGAACAGAAAAATGACTTAACAAGAAATAAATCATATATTGGAGCTCAGAAAAAGTAGGGACCAAGTGAGAATTTCCAGAAGTCAATTTCAGGACTTAAAAAGGGAAATTAGAGCAAATAACAATAGGCAAAGCAAGTAACATAAAGGAAAAGATAAAAAAGAAGAAGCACATCTACTGTACTGCAATGATATTACAAGGTTTAAAGATAATGTAAGTATCATGTAAAAGTTAAACAAACACTTTGTCTCAGTTTTCAGTAAGGACAGTCATGACAATTATAATGATTATTGGCCTTGAGGTAAAAAGGAGGAAAGTGAATGGTAATGTAAGTATGTTATCATATCTGAAGTGGAAATAAGACTCAGGTAAGATACTCAGATAAGATACAGTAGATAGCATAAAGACATAAGAACAGACTCACTGGGTTAGACTGAAAGTCCATCTATCCTGACTTCCCACTTAGGATTAGTCTCCAAGCCTCCAGCAGCTTGTGGCCCAGGGATTTCTGAGTCAGAGGAAGTGGGGGGAGGGTTGTAGTTATTAACCCTCAGTTATTTTCTCTTTCACAGAGTTGCTCAAACTTCCCTTTATCTCTTTTTAACTTTAAGCTTCCACAACATTTCAGGACAAAAAATTCCACAGGTCATTTGAAGAAGCACCTCCTTTTGTTTGCTTTGAACATATCTTCTTTGGCTGGAAGAGACAATGAGAGAGACATCCTCATCTGTGCTCTCCATGCCCTCTCCATGTACTCCAGTCAGGGGACTGGACAATCTCCATTTGTGAGATCAGCCAGGAAAATCCCCTTCTAGCAGCAAATGCTAAAAATGCACAGCTTAAAGCTGAGATATAGAGTGATTAAGGAAATAGAGGTAAATAGAAAACAGGATAAATGCTGCCCTGGTTGCATAAAGCATTCCAAATTGACATGAAATCTCTCATTGAGAAAAATAACTAATCTTCCAACTAAGGGAAGTGTAGTAGATACAAATTTCCGGGCCTCTAAAGAAGTATTTGGTACGGTGCCACTTGAGAAATAGTTACACTGGAGAAGATGGAGGTTAGTAAAAGTTACATGAGATGCACATAGAGCTGGTTAAAAGGGAAGTAACAACATGCTGTGCTGAAAGGATGCTTGTCGGGCTGGAAGGAGGTGCCTTGAGATCCCATCTTGGCACTGGTGCCACTTAATATGTTTCATGATCCTAGCATAAAAAGCAGGAATAAGCTGATGAAAATTGACCATGATAAATCAAAAGAGAAGCTTGTCAATACAGGTGAAGATCAGACCATCATCTGATGGTCTTTGACAAAATGATGCCTTTGAAGATGACCACAACAGAAATGGATTACAATTTAATAGCACAAACAGTAAAAAATTGCATTTGGGAATTGACTGGAACATCTGATAAAAACTGGAATTCTGTGAGAGGAAAATTCAGACCTGAGTGGATTTGTCCATTGTACTGTGACTTAGAAATACCAGTGTGAATTGGGAAAAAAAAAGACTTATTTGCCCTCAGATTTTTTATCGAGTCTGGTATCTTAGCCAGAGGTAGAGAGATACTATTTTGCCAAGCGCTGGTGAGCTTGTATTTGGAAATTCATTTTCAATCAGGTTACTCCAGTTCGAGACAGACTAGTTTGGATCAGAGTTGGTGCAGAGATGGGAAAGGAGGGCAAGCGGGGAATCAAAGAACCTACTTGCAATAGGAAAATAGAAGAGGTACACTAGCTTAGTGGGGAGGGAAGGGATGTGATTACTCTCTGTAAATACATGGGAGGAGAAGATAAGCTAACTAAAACTAACGATGAAAGAAATGCCAATGTAAGCAAAAGTGACTAGGTATATATATATACAGTTTTTTTGATGGCATTTGACCAGTTCATAAAACTTTGCTTCCGTCAGTCCATGAAGACCTTCATTTTGTCATTTTCTGTCATTGACTGACCATTTGTTTCCAGCCCCTCAGGAGCCTGTACTGGCAATGCACATTCCAGCTAAGGGCACTGCCTGCTTGGTGATACCTTTCCTGGTATGGATTATGTGCCAGCCTTGAGCAGCTGCCAACAAAATGTACAAGAGTCTTGGCACATTTGTCTGTGGTTTCACCAGTTTCCAGAACACAGTGTCCTTCCCACTCTTTTTTGGAGAGTCTTGTCTCATGCTGCCTATTTTTAGCTCCTTTTTTGCCCTCTCTCTGTGGCGGGGGTTTTGCCTCCAACTTCTTAAAATGCTCGTCATGTTCTCCTTGCATTTCTTTCATTTTTTTTTTTTTCCACAATTCTCTCTTTTCCTCACTAATTGTAAAGCCCGCACAAGGCTTTCTTTGAGATATTTCAAAAGGACACAATATTCCCTAAATACAAGGTTTTCAAATCCCTTCCTCTTTTCTGTCCAGGGCCATACTGTCTGGTAACGGTCTATGTTTTGCCAGATCAGCTTAGTTGTGTTTTCTGGTCATTCTATTAAGATTAGAGAAAGCTGCAGTGCAAGACACACCTGGGAAGACATGTGCATTAAATGCTCAGAAAATTTTTTTCCCACTAAACTTAAATTTCAAGAATTCACAGAGTCTTTTTTGTATGTTAATGTATGGCTAGTTTGTTTTTGTTTTTTTTTTACACCACTGTTAAAGAGAGACAGGCCTGACTACAGAGTTGGCTCTTTCTACTTGCTGCCCTAGTCCACTCGTTGATCAGATTTGGGATCTGCTGGAAAAACGCTACATCTCCCTCCAGCATACACATTTGATTTTCCTTCCCACAGGAACAAGGGCATGAGGGAGGGAAGGAGAGAGGCTATACATGTGGTCTTGTTTTGACTTTCCCTAGTGTTGGAGTGGAAATTTGGACACGCTTGGGGCATGGCCCTGGCCCAGGGAGAAGGCTCTGAGGTCCTACGGCATTCTTATAGCCTGGTGATACCTGGACTTTCACCTGTGAGTAGTATTAATTTATCCTCTGGTTGTTTAAGGTTGTAGTGTTCATTTCAAGGAAGAAGCAACAGAAGCATGGAGGAAGGACTTGCTTTGCCCAACTTTGTGGCAAGCCTGGTGATAGAGTTTAGAAAACCTTATCCCCAGTTCCAGAAACCAAATAGCATAAGCAATCAGTATAATGTTTACTATCGGTTTTAGTTTTCATATTTTTCCCTTTCTGGGATCAAGCATATTGTCTCCCACTCTTGATTTATGCATATTATGGCTGGTGAGGTGGAAGCACACTCATGAATTTCAGAAACAAAAAGGCTTATCAGGATTACAGAGGCATAGGAAGAGATGTCCTGGGTTACAGTGCTGTTTCACATTTAATCACATTGTTATATTATCTAATGTGACGTTTCAGCGGTACAGGTGATGAAGGATATGTATGAAAAGTAATAGATGGCAAGCTGGTGAATGTCACTGTTATGCTACTGTTCTGCGACTTTATATGCTGCACTTCAAATGATAAAGTGACAAGCAGTAGCTCTGGACCAAATTATTCTATTTTCCATACGAGATGTACAAATGCAAATCAAATTAGTCTTTAACAACTCATCTTTTATTGTCTACTTTTCTTGCATAAAATACCTGTCTCAAATATCTGTGGTACATCTATTCCAACGTAAACACACCATGGTTAATGATTGATTTGAAATCCATCATAGACATCTGAGACAAGAATGTGACCATCATTTCTTTCTTCTTATGCCAGTTTGCTAAGACCTCTCCCAACGTTTTCATCTCTCTCTTTTTCTTCCTCTTTTATATCACTGTTGTAGGGTTCATTTTGAGAACCAGGACTTTTTGCTAGGCTTCTGACTGTGTTGGAGGCTGCAGAACACAGAGGGATAGCTCTGGATGTTCTGGTTTTAATGATCTCATGAAAATTGATAAGTGATGTTGCTGGGAAGAATCGCAAATAAGAACAACTGCAGGAAGTTGGGAAAGAAACAAGAGGACTGGGAATGGCCTAAGCTGTCTTCTGGCATCTCCAAAATGCATAGGGATCAGAAAAACATTTCTTGAACTATTTAAAGGAACCCAGCAACATTTTGAACATCTGCCACCAACATTTATTCAGCAGATAACCCTGGGTCACAGTGGCCATGTTAACATCAGAACGTGACTAAGAGATACTGGGGAGAGACTGTTAAGGAGGACTGTTCTGGTTAGACGTAGCTTGTATTTTTCCCCATCGTGTGAAGATTATCTTGAACAGCCTTCCTGAAATTCTGTGTTGCTACTTGATATTCTTCAGAATAGGGTAATGGCTTTTCTAAGGCTGATTTCTTGAACTGAACATCCTGCCTGACTTCTCCCAGCAAAGCTCCCACCAGTGACTCAGAGTCCTGGCTGGTGCAATACTGGGCTCATGGCAAGGAAAATACCACTCCCTTTTTGTGATTGAATCCTTTTAGGCTGCCCTTAGTGCATCTCGTGGCAATGATTAGGAACATCTACTTATTTTTTAAAGCCTACTCCCCCCTCCCATAGATGCCAGTCCTGTGAAGTCCTTAGGAAACATGCCAAGATCTGAAAAGCTATTGTTTGGTATTTCACATCCTGGTCCCTTTATGTCCAGCAGGTTAGAAAAGAGGAGAGACAGACAGAAAACAAATAGGAAGACAGCAACAGGGAGTAGAGGGGAAGGTTACAACTTTAGTGTAAAATGGATAGAACTTGGGACAAACAAAGGATGCGGAATGGTAGGACAAAAGTAGAGCAAGGTATGCTAAGTCCTGGTCCTGCTAGATGTTCCGCTAGGGGCTTTGTGCAGGCAGAGGGAAGTTTCCTCATGTGAAGGGAGGAATAATTAAAAATATAAGCACCTCAAAAAACAAGGAAAAAGAGTAGAAATCAAACAGAATGCCAGAAAGAATGAGAAACAAAAAATATTTAAGAAGCATCTGGAGTATAAAGGCAGGAGAAAAAACCAAACAAAAAGCAAGTAAAGCAAGTATTCTGTAAGTGGCTTCCTGCCAGGGACAGATGATTTTATCTGTCTGTGGTGTGGTTCTTCCCCCTGCAGAATGGAGCCATGGCTGCTCTTCCAATTTTTCAAAAACATTTGAAATCTAGGAGTTGTTTCGATTGCTATTAACAGTGGATAGTGTAGAGTGAGAGAGAAACTTGCTACAGAGATGGAGTCATCTAGGGAGCATTAAGACAAAGAAAGATATATATTATAATAGCGGCCAATATGTAATAGTGCTATTGAGACTTTGTGGAAGAAAACTAGGACATATTCAATGAAGATGAAAAGAGAATTAAGAACACTTATTAAAAAAATTAGCAATATTAGTGTGCAAGGAGTAGACCTGACATAATTGTAACTTTAGGATTTTTCCTTGTTATGTTTCCAGAAAGATTTTATTGTTTAAAGTTTAATACAAACTTTTCTTCTGGTTTGAGCTTATCGACTCCCATTCCCATCTCCAGGCTGCAGGTCATCAGATTTGCTTACTAACTGTGATGGAAAAATCTTCAGAACAAAGTCTTATCTTTGGATGACTGGGCCAAACACACAGAGTATTTACAGTCTGATATCCTGCAGCAAATGCAATTATGGTCTGTCTCATAATCTGATATTGTGTTGCTGATAGATGAATATAAATGTACAGACTACATGGGAAGCTTTCTATGGGATTGTTTGGCACATCTTTGGATCTTTTTCTTAGCTGAAATGGGTTTCTGAAATGGCTTGCACTGGTAACAGCTGAAAATTATAATAATCTCTTTCATCTTTGACATCACAAAAACACATGGCTATTCTCTGTTGCAAAATCCTGATGATCTTTGTCAGTTATTTCAAACTTCTGACTATGGATGTATCTTCCTTATCCATCAATGCAGTATCTAATTTCATCTTTATCTCATGAATAGTTACATTATGCAAGCTGTTGGATGACACTTATATTTGTTCAACACCACTATGCCTTAAACTTCACTTGAGTCATGGCAAAGCATGGGCCATGCTTAGAAAAACAATGTCAGAAGAAATCTGGATGAACTTCAGATCTCTCATGTTTCAAATGGTATTTGGCTGCAAGAGACAACAAATTGTGACCAAAAGATCATCCTTTTGATGCTTAGAAATTTAAACAAGATACGATGGATAAAAAGAACTATAAAAACATAAGGTCATAGCTGCATTTGTATGTGAGCAGTAAGGCATTTACACACCAGTTCTTGCAACAGAAGTGCAAATCTGATTTTTTGTCTCAGATAAGTGTGTGCAGAACATTTACCAATGATTAAGGACAGAATCTCTTATGAACTCCACTCTCTTGGCTGCATAGGGAGACCTGCTGGTAGTTTCTTATAATGAAGAGAGCCCCACAGAGTTTCTATCTTCAAAATTCTGGGATTAAGAAATAAGAGCGTGAAAGCTATAAATACTGAGGAAACTGAGAGCTTTCTTATTTCATTCATTTACAAACTACCTGTGGATTACTTGGTGTCTGGAACTGGCCTATGGAACCATTTCACCAGTACAATGTTTTGAATTAAAAGCTTGATAACAGGAGTGCCTAATGGTCTGCAGGTTGGCAGTGATCCACAGCTGCCTAGATTTGGGATGCACTCATTGATTCAACATGGATTTTCACATGTCACTCATGGTAACAGACACCAGATTGTCTTCTAGTGATGCCTTAAGTGTGGCTATATACAGCTGCAACTTGTAGCTCATTCTTTCTTCCGTTTTTTCCCCCAATATTCCAGCTTAGAAAGGCTAAATGCAGGTTGCCACACATTTCTAACGGATAATGGCAAGAATGTTCTTTTTTTCTCTGGAAGCATTAAGTTAGAACTTGAAGGCTGCCAGCATAGCTACTAAGTGTTTTTAAACATCACTGCTGCCATAATGCAGAAATTGCACAGCTCCCTGAGCTGTGTTGTGAAAACTGAATGAACTTAACTGTTTTTATGAGCTCTGGGTTCCCTCCACAGAGATATAGGATTTAGTTCTGGCTTTGTAATCCTTCTGATCACTGTAACGTTATCGCTCACAACCAAGCAGGGAAGAATCATAGAATAGCCAAGGTTGGAAGAGACCTCTGGAGATCATCTAGTCCAACCCCCCTGCTCCAGCACAGTCATCTAGAGCACATTGCCCAGGATCGCGTCCAGGCCACTTTTGAATATCTCCAGGGAAGGATGGAGATATTCCACAACCTCTCTGGGCAACCTGTTCCAATGCTCTGTCACCCTCACAGCAAAAAAGCTTTTCCTCAGGTTTAGGTGGAACTGCCTGCGGTTCAGTTTGTGCCCGCTGCCTCTTGTCCTGTCGCTGGGCACCACGGAGAAGAGACTGGCCTCATCCTCTCGACACCTTCCCTTCAGATACCTGTAAACATCGATGAGATCGCCTCTCAGTGTTCTCTTCTCCAGGCTGAACAGGCCCAGCTCTTGCAGTCTTTCTTCAGAGGAGAGGTGCTCCGCTCCCCTCATCATCTTGGTAGCCCTCCGCTGGACTCTCTCCAGGAGTGCCATGTCTCTCTTGGACTGGGGAGCCCAGAACTGGACACAGTACTCCAGGGGAGGCCTCCCCAGGGCTGAGGAGAGGGGCAGGATCACCTCCCTCCACCTGCTGGCAACACTCTGCCCAATGCACCCCAGGAGACCGTTGGCCTTCTTGGCCACCAGGGCACACTGCTGCCTCCTGCTTAACTTGTTGTCCACCAGGACTCCCAGGTCCTTCTCGGCAGAGCTGCTTTCCAGCAGGTCAACCCCCAGCCTGTCCTGCTGCCTGGGGTTATTCCTCCCCAGGGGCAGGACCTTGCACTTGCCTTTGTGGAACTTCAGGAGGTTCCTCTCCGCCCAGCTCTCCAGCCTGTCCAGGTCCCTCTGAATGGCAGCACAGCCTTCTGGTGTGTCAGCCACTCCCCACAGTTCTGTACCATCAGCAGACTTGCTGAGGGTGCACTCTGTCCCTTCCTCCAGGTCATGGAGGAATATATTGAACAAGACTGGGCCCAGGACTGACCCCTGGGGGACACCACTAGCTGCAGGCCTCCAACTGGACTCTGCACCATTCACCACAACCCTCTGAGCTTGGCCATCCAGCCAGTTTTCAAGCCACCTCACTGTCCACTCATCCAACCCACGCTTGCTGCACTTACCTACGAGGATGTGGTGGGAGACAGTGTCAAAAGCCTTGCAGAAGTCCAGGTAGACAACATCCGCTGCTCTGCCCTCATCTACCCAGCCAGTCATTCCAGCAGAGAAGGCTACCAGATTGGTCAAGCATGATTTCCCTTGGGTGAATCCATGCTGACTACTCCTGATCACCTTCTTGTCCTCCAGATGCTTAGTGAGGACCTCCAGGAGGAGCTGTTCCATCACCTTTCCAGGGATGGAGGTGAGGCTGACAGGCCTGTAGTTTCCTGGCTCCTCCTTCTTGCCCTTTTAGAAGACTGGCATGACATTGGCTTTCTTCCAGTCCTCAGGCACCTCTCCTGATCTCCAGGACCTTCCCAAGATGATGGAGAGTGGCCTAGCGATAACATCCGCCAGCTCCCTCAGCACTCGTGGGTGCATCCCATCAGGGCCCATGGATTTATGGATGTCGAGTTTGGACAAAAGATCTCTAACCTGATCCTCCTCAACCACCAAGGAAGAGTCTTCCTTTCTCCAGCCTTCTTCTCTTGTCCCCAGGGTGTGGAATTCCTGAGGACTGGCCTTAGCACTGAAGACTGAAGCAAAGGCAGCATTCAATAACTCTGCCTTTTCTATATCCTTTGTTACCAGGGCACCCGCCCCATTCAGCAGCGGGCCCACGTTTTCCCTAGTCTTCCTTTTGGTGTTGATGTATTTGAAGAAGGCCTTCTTGTTGTCCTTGACATCCCTTGCCAGACTGAATTCCAACTGGGCCTTAGCCTTCCTTGTCACATCCCTGCACACTCTGACAACGTCCCTGTATTCCTCCCAAGTGGCCTGTCCCCTTTTCCACCTTCTGTGTACTTCCTTCTTCTGTTGGAGTTTTGCCAGGAGTTCCTGGCTCATCCATGCAGGTCTCCTGCCCGCTTTGCTGGATTTCTTACTCAGAGGGATGCACCAATCTTGAGCCTGGAGGAGGTGATACTTGAATATTAACCAGCTTTCTTGGACCCCTCTTCCTTCCTTACCCCATGAGATTCCCCTAAGTAGGTCCCCAAAGAGGCCAAAGTTAGCTCTCCTCAAGTCCAGGGTTGCAATCTTACTTATTGCCCTGCTCCCTCCTCACAGGATCCTGAACTCCACCATCTCATGGTCACTGCAGCCAAGGCTGCCCCCAACCTTTACATCTCCAACTAGACCTTCTTGGTTTGTTAGTACAGGGTCTAGCAGCACACCTCTCCTTGTGGGCTTCTCCACCACCTGGGTCAAGAAATTATCGTCAGTCCTCTGCAGGAACCTCTTTGACTGTTTGTGCCTAGCTGTGCTGTCTTGCCAACAGATGTCAGGGTGGTTGAAGTCTCCCATGAGAACCAGGGCCTGTGATCGTGAGGCTACTTCCAGCTGTCTGTAGAAGGCCTCATCGATGACTTCCTCCTGGTCAGGTGGCCTGTAGTAGACCCCCACAACAGTGTCACCCATGTTAGCCTGCCCTTTAATCCTTACCCATAGGCTCAACTTGCTCTTCATCCACCCCGAGGCAGAGCTCCATACATTCTAGTTGCTCCCTCACATAAAGAGCAACTCCACCACCTCGCCTTCCTAGGAAAGACAGGCTAAAAAGCACATAGCCATCCATGACAGCATTCCACTCATGTGAGCTATTCCACCATGTTTCTGTAACTGCAATGAGATCATGGCCCTGCGACCGCACACAGATCTCTAACTCTTCCTGCTTATTCCCCATGCTGCATGCATTGGTATACAGGCATTTCAGAGAGCCAGTCAAGCACGCAGGCTTCCCAGGAGAGATGCAAGAGGATCCTCCACAGCCATGTCCCATGCTGCCTCCCCTGGCTGTACGCACCCGCTGGAGGCCTCCTGACTTGAGCGGTGTTTTACTGACTGCCCTGCCACTATACCACTCCCCTTCCCCCATCTTGCCTAGTTTAAAGCCCTCCTTACCAGGCTGGCCAATCTGTTGGCAAAGACATGTGTGCCCCGCTTGGTAAGGTGGATCCCATCGCTCCCCATCAGCTGTTGATCTTCAAACAGGGTCCCATGGTCATAGAAACCAAAGCCCTGTTGCCAACACCAGCGGCGCAGCCAGTTGTTAACTTGGAAAACTCATCTACTCCTCCTCCCATCCTTTACCCTCACAGGCAAGATTGAGGAGAAAACGACCTGGCCTCCCAGACCCTTGACCACCATTCCCAGAGCTCTGAAGTCCTGTTTGATGGTTTCCAATTTGCCTTTCGTGTCATTAGCACCCACATGGAAGATCAGCAGAGGGTAGTAGTCTGATGCATGGACAAGCCTTGGCAGTCTTTCCACGACATCTCTTATTCGAGCCCCCGGCAGGCAGCAAACCTCTCTGGACAAGAGGTCAGGTCAGCAGATAGGTGCCTCTGTCCCCTGCAGCAGGGAGTCACCCACAACAATCACTCTCCACTTCTTCCTGTTCCTGCACGGCACAGGGTCTGCCAGGCCAGTTGCCTCCCTTGGAGCCATGCCCAGCCTCTCCTCAGCTTGGAGGGCGCTGAACTTGTTCTTCACAGGCAACTCTTGAGGAGGGGCAAGAGCCTTTCTCCTTCTACAAGAGGTCACCAGCTTCCAGCCCTCTTCAACAGTGTTAGGATGCACCTTTACACACGGTGCTGAGCCCTCTGACAACTCTGCTGCAGTGGGGGCAGGGGACTCCCAGAGCTGAACAGTCTCCGAGAACGCCCTGTCAATCTCCTGCTCATCCTCTCAGATGCTACACAGCCTACTAACCTCCTCCCACAGCTCCTTTATCTGGTGATGCAACTGGTCAACCACAGCACACCTCATGCAGGAGAGCTGACTGTCAGCCCAGGCCTCGCGGAGAGGCCCCAGGCACTCCCTGCAGCCCGACACCTGCAGAGCTGCATCTGCTGTCTGAGGGTCTGTCTGGGTTGAAGCCTCAGACACAGCCGATGCAGCACCTCCAGCAGCCACTGGGGAACGTGCTCTGCAGCACGTCATGACCATGCCTGGGGAAGGACACACCACCATGCAAAATGAAGAAGCACCTTCTTTGCCTTCTGGCACCCTTCTGCACAAACTGCTGCCTCTGTTCACTGCACTCTGGGAGCTGTGCTCTAGGCCTGGCTCTTATATAGGCCTCTGCCTAGCAGTGACTCACAAGGGTGCTTGACCCACCCAATCAGGAGCCACCTGAAACAAAAGCCCCAACTCCCTCTGACCAGGGCAGCCCAGAGAGCTTGTTAGCAGCAGCCCCACCTAGCTAGAACTTCCCAGGAGAAGTTAAGTCAAAGCCCCCTGCAGCAGTTGTCCTTGCCTAGCTCTCCCTTCCTGCTAGCAGCAAGCACCATCTAGTTCCTCGGGGGTCCCCAGGAAGCCTCCACAACTTCCATCAAGGCCCACAAAAGGCCCAGGCAGAGCCCAGACACTGCTGTGCAAACTGCTGCGTCTGTTCGCTGCCTCCATTGGCTGCGCTCAATAATAGGGTTGTGAAGGAACAGAACTGAAAAAAATGATTTCAGGTTTGATTGGGACTTCAGCCTCTGTCCTCAGATTGTGGGGCTGCCCTTTAGGGATTGCTGTGATGTTACTGTCAGTAAAGTGCATGCAACCCCATGGCCAGGAGCTTTAAGGAGGAAAAGCTGTCTACTCCCTCTATTGATGAAAAGGGTAAAAAATACTGTCACACACAGCTTCCTTCGCAAAAGTCATCTATCAACTATTGCCCTGGAGAAACGCAGAAGTTAGTTAGTTTATCATAGCTGCACTTGGGCTTTGGGACTATCATCAAGGTGTTACCTCGTAGCAAAGACTTTATTCCCATGCAGTCAAGACTTTCTGCTCAAGATTGCTGAATATTTCCTCTAGTCTAAGCAAACTCTACCGTGAGGACTAGAAATTGACCTGCTAAGAGAAACATGGGCTACTGCTCTACATTGGCCTGGTCCCTGAGGAGCTGGTATGCCTTTGGGATAGTCTTCACCACTAGAAAAAAAGGAATTAGAGAGCCCCCTACCAAAGGCTTTAGAAGAATGTGAGAGGGGTACCCTATTTACCTGAAACATTATTTATTTATTTATTTATTTATTTACCACAATATTCATGATTGTATTCCCCATCCTCTTCTACATCCTCTTCTACCTTGTTTCTACACAGTCTTGCAGTACTTGTGAATGCGGGAAGTAAGGCAGGGGAATGCTCCTAGGGAAGGAACATCGAATTTCCCCAGATTTCTATATTAGTCTTGTAATAATCCAAAAGCTTATTGCAATCCCCCCCCACACACACACACCCCATAGATTCTATTTTCTAAAAGATAAATGGGACCCAGAGGGTGATCAGCCTCTGACTGGTAGCAATGGAGGTCCCAGGGGCTGGTGCAAGGTGCAAAGCTGTTAGAGGTGGGAATACACAGCATCATGTAGCCTCTCCAGTGATGTGACAGCTCATACTAAAAAGGAGCCCCATTATGGTATATGCAGAGCTCGGGGGCCTTACAGGGACTGTAAGGCATAGGGGGAGTGTATTGGCCCCAGGACAGTGGATGAAGACCTGAACCGGAGCCTCCAGCTCTCAAGTGGCTTGTTCCCTTCCCAGACTGTGTAGTGCGATGAGCTGCCAGGACTGGCAATACCAGCCATAGGACAGGCTTTTCTTCTTCAAAATCATCTTCTGCTGTTTGGCTGAAACTTCACAAACTATCTGAAGACCAAAAGTGGAACTAGTCAAAACTCAGAAAGTGCACAGATTCTCTTTTTTCTCCCTGCTTCCTTCCTCCCCTGTCAGCTTAGATGAGACCAGCTGACTGCTTTCTAGTGCCTTCATGCAGTGAGAGTGCTCTCTGTGCCACAGTAAACTTTGTCTCTGTTAAATCAACCCTAGAGGCTTAAAATACGCTTCTAAAGGCCCTTTGTCTGACTGGCGCAATGTCCTGTATCCCTGGTGCTGATCACATTGTGCTAGTTTTACTTGCCACTTTTCAGCTATCTTTATGGCATTTTATTTCTGAAGTCCTCTGCCAACGATCCAGTTGCACTGCTGCTTCCCTATCACAACTGAGTCACAGCTGGGCAAATACATTTAAAAACTAATACTAATCTCTATTTAAACCCATAAGTTTCTGCAGTACTTTCAGGAATGGGAGATATTAGTGAACTGGAAAGGTCTAGTCATTTTAGAGAAGAGGTTCAATTGGGCAGGAAGCACAGCTAACTGGATACAAATATGCATTACCACTGTGAGCACCATATTTATCTATCAGCGTACAGGACATTGGGAGGGTTTGTCAGGAATGTAAAACTATGGAGTACTTCCCAATGGTGACAGAAAGATAAAGTATAACTTATCATAAATATAAATATAAGTATAAATATAAATAAGATATATGCATAAAATTATGCACACATACATTTATATGTTTTTATATATTTTTTGTTAACTTGACCACTTTCTATGAGACAAAAGCTCTATCTTTGTTAGAAAAACTCATAGCTCTTGCAAAAATATTCTTCCCATTCTTCAGTGTATACTACATGTGTATATATGTGCTATGTTTATATATGATGTGTGTGTGTGTGCATGTGTGTATGAGATGCAACTACTCTACCCCCCCACTGCCCAACATACGCCTTGAAGTTTAAAAAAACTTTCTTGTTTCCATAATCATGTGGGGAAACTCTGCTAGCTGTCTATCTGACAACAGCAGAAGTTAATGTTCATTGCCCTCTCCTCTGCTCATTCTTGTAGCCACTGTAATAATCTATTCTTTGAAGTTCAATGCGTCCCATGTTTCAAATGAATGCTGGAGGTATAGCCATAGGTCGGCATGTGCCGTTCATGGCTTTAATTGTAATCTATGCCCTGGTTTCTCCAGGAAATGTTTGACCTGACACTGCACTGAATTTATGAGAGTGAAATCCCTTCACAAAGGCAAGTACTGAAAATTATTACATCTCTTTCACCTTCTAGGAAAATTATTTGATTTGCAGAAAATCTAGCAATGAAATGAAACCTCCCAGCATCCTAGAAGCAGGTTACTTCAGCTGTACTGGGAGTGTTTTCTTCTGGCACCTTGCAAACTGCACAGAAGCATTACTGGCCAAAATATAACCGTATGACTGAAAATAAAAGGAAGTAGAAAGCACAGACAAAGGAGCAGAAAAGTAACTTAGGTTCAGAATTTAGTGCTGAAAATGAGAACATCAAATAAAGCAAGACACTGATTTAATCATTCAGTGTGTGTTTTTTTTTTTTAATACAGCCGCTACATTGTAAGCTGTTATTACACCTGCCTTTGTGAGGGTGTGGAGGACCTTATGTAGCAGAGTACTTCAGCATGCATTTGTATTTAGGCATCTTTCTAAAGCCATTTGTTTCTATTTTCCCCTCACTATCATTTAGAAAAAACCCTCACCAAATATTAGAGAGATGCTCATATGTTCTGCCCACTCTGAGCTATGGAGAGAAGAAAAGCTCGTGCAGTTCTCTGCAGATGTAGCGCTGCGAGCCCTGGTAACTTGGTCCACCATGCTTTTTTTGTGAGTAAGCCCTTCATCCAACTCAGCACAGCTGAGCTGTTGGTTAAAGGACAAATTACTACTCCATATGTGTTGTTATTATTGTCACTGATTTGTTTCTGCTTTCGTATTTATTGCTGAGAGTGCTGGAAGAGTAGAAAAGGATTCATGGAAGGGTGTATGGAGCTGGGCACTCCTGCTCAAGCTAAGAAGCATCTGCTCAGCTATATTTTGCCTCTGTAGGAGGCAAGCAGAGCCACTGAGGATGACACTATTTGTTACAGAAAATGGCAACTTGGTGTGATTCAAAGAAAAAGTATTTATCTTCCTTCACCCCCAGCACATGCATATAGATCTGTTCATCCTTGTCTGAGGTAACTGATACAGTCTCTTCACTATCCTACTGCCTCTGAGCCCAGCACGGACCAACATCCCATCATGCTAGGTGCTGTACAGGCATAGCACAAGATTTTAAAAACATATAGCTGCTTTCTCTCATGATCTGAATTGTCTTCTGTGCTTGAAGTTGGCCACGCAGGGAGCTTGCAGAACAGCTGGGTTTAAGAAAAGCTGCATTATTTAGCTATTATTATTTGTACTAATGCTGAGTGCATTTCTTTCTGCTCTCAATTCTTTACTGAGCAGTGCTTTGTAATCCAGAGGCTTAGGGAACACCCACCTTGCAGGCATGGAAACACCCAAACCAGCTCTGCTGAGCCAACACCAGATCTCAAAGCACTTTAGGCACAGACGCTCTGAATGCGGAGACCTAGAAGTCTGATGAGTCCAGAAGCAGTACTCATGCAGCCATTCAATATTAATAAGCCACACTTGAAAATAATTATTTTCACAATTCCAGTAATTATGTAATTAGACAAATTACTGCTTCTACACCTGTGCAGATAAGACTGCATGGGATCACCTTACTGTCTTGAGGACATACCACATTGGATGAACTCTTGCGCTGGGTTTTGTGTGCTGCTGTGTTGCACAGCAGATATCTGCCCCTCAGTCATCACAGTGAAGGCTGTAGCACAAGAATGCAAAGAGAACAGAAACAGCAGTGAGGAGGCATGAGAAAATGTCATTTCCAGCAATTGTACTGAAGGCTGAAAAATGCATGAGGCATCAGGCTACCAGCTGACATCAAACAGCATGGAGGTATTGCTTTCTACTAAAACTGTGCTGAATCACACTAGCCAAGGATTCAGTTAAGTTTTTTCAGTTATTTGAGATAGAATCAGTAGCAAAGTGATGGTGTATTAAAACACATACATTTGTACATGCATAAACCTTTATTTTGACTATATCTCTTTGTAGGTAATTTTATACTTGGCTTTGAAACACTTGCACTCTTATCTATTTTTTATTATGTATGGATAACCAAATAAAGACAATTATCTACCTAAAATGTAGATGCATAAGATTCCTGTACAGAGACTTCTGAAGGCCAAAAGAACCTAAATTTCTGAGGAATCTGCACTCCCACCAACAAAATTCCTTAAATGCCTAAAATTCTGTGCAGTCCCTTGTTATGGACAGTGACATGCCCTCACCACCTAGTACGCTCTGCAGAACCTGCCCCAGTAGATGTTTCCTGCAAGAGATGTACACAGTCAACTGAACCTCACACACCAAACCAGCAGGAGGTCATGGTGAAGGGTCAGAACCAGAGGAAGAGTCACTCAAAAAGAGATGACTTTGATGTGTACCACATCAGAAATTAAGAAAAAAGAGAAAATTGTGTGTATTTCCTGTAAGTTGCTGCTCAGGGAAGGTCTGAATAAGAAGTAGTATGCTTGTTGCATAAAGCTGTTTTTTCTCCTACGCTACTTGCAGCCTTTTCGCTCCCCATGTGCCATCTCCCTTCACACTATGGCTTGCAGTTGCCTGGCCCTATCCACACCTGTGCCTAAGGGCCCTATCTTTCCTCTAGCTGTTTGTTGCTCTTACTGTTGCTCATCTCTGACGCCTGTCTTTAGTGTTTCCAGTTAGCTCAACTGAGTGGCAGGTATGAATCTCAGTTTTAGATGCCAATCTTTCCTGCTGTAAGTAGCAGAAGCATCTCATCCATGGCTGTAGATTCAAAGACAAGAGGGGTAGAGAGCTGGTTTAAATACTGTAATGACTCTTTTGGTGGAACTAGCCCTTCACCTCCTGAAAGCATCTATCAGAGTTTCTTAATAACTAGCCATTCACCGGTATCTTAGCAGACATGCACAAACTCAGCTGGCTGTAGAAGGAAGGTGACAAAGATTCATTCATGTAATTAAATTCTTTGCTTTGGTAGCCATTTTTACATCTGTCTCCCTTTTTCATGAATAAGGTGGTTTCACAGATAGTCCGAGGATTTAGATCCTTCTGAAAAGGGAGACGTCACAAAAGCACAAGGCTCAAACTACTTGTGGGGCTATCAACACATCCCCTGGCCAAAGGGCTGAAAGAGAGACAAGGAGGTAACCTGAGAGCAGATGAACCCAATCAATTCTCCAGTGTATAATGGAGCATAAGGAGTCAGAGGTACTGCTCGGGGAACGTCCACTCCGAAGGTTTATGGGATAACGTGGGAAGCCCATAGCCAGGGAGAAGCCTTCTTTTCCCCTGACTGCTGTTTTGACTTTTCCTCAGGCTGTTTTTCTGTTCACAGAAAGTGTATAGAGGTGACCCTGTATTTCTCTTGTCACCATGCCAGTTCCCCTGAACCTCCCTTGCCAGGAAAGCCACTCTAGTGGAGAGGATCTTCAGTTCCCACAGCTTGGATTTTCTGTTCAAGAGGTAAACAAAAATCAAAACTTTATTTAGAAATATCTAAGAAGAGGCCAGGAACACATTACTGGCCAGTCTGTATAGGGTCAGTGGTGAATAATGATATGTAATCCAGGGTAGTAGGTAGTTTTAGAATGACCCATTGACTTTATTCCATCCACTGTTAGCTTGCTTTCTGTCCTCATGCCAGAGGGCTCATTTGCCTTATGAATACTCCATTGAACGTCTCCTGCTCTAGCTTGGGTGGTTTTCTTACGCGTGTTTGCTCCCCCTCAGATTCCCCTCTGGTCTGGGTGGCAATGAGATCAGAGGACTTACTGGAACCTGTGTGAAAGGAGCCTTTTGCATGTCGTAGACTCTGCCCTGGATGTCCATTGGGCCTTCCTCCATTGTTGTGTTATGGAAGTAAAAATATATTACTTTAACATTGAGATTATATATGAATTATTTCAAGTGACATAATTTTGTGATGATTTTCCTTTACCATGTGTATGTTTGTTTTATACATTTAATGGATATCTACTGTCATGCCAATACCCTTTTCATTGTTTTGTTTTGTTATTTTTCTCTTGATGGACACTGTTATATAGAAAGTAGGGCTGAAGGGGTCTCGGCAGATCTCTCAAGCCGCCATCTGCTCAGAGGTAGTACACAGAACACTTCATATCTGTCCTTGTTGAACTGTATCTTCTTTAGACCCTTTCTCCAGTTTATAGGAACATTCTGAATTAACAGCTTCTCCTCTAGCATGCCTGAAACCCTGCTAATTGCATTTCAGCAACTGCATTAAACATATTCATAATTTAGAATCAGGTTATCAGACAAATTAATAATGAAGACAAACATCAAATAAAACCAAAGCCAGGACAATTTCCTGCCACCCCCAATCAGCATGGCTTTCTACTTGGTTAATGAATATTGTTAAGTGTGTTCTGAATATGGTTTTTCAAGCAGTTGTGCACTCACTTTACAGCACTTTCCTGTATATCATATTTCCCTAGTTTATGTGTGGAAAAATCAGCATAAGATAGTGTCAAAAATCATACCCATCTCAAGACATATGACATTTCCTTCCTCATTACCATCAAAGTCTACCACCTGGTCTTAAAATAAGCTTCCTCTGGCCAGATGTACTCTGACAAGTCCATATTGACTGTGCTCCTTTTCTTGCTATCTTGTAGTAGCTCAGAAAGAGCTTATTTGATTCTTCATTCTAGTATTTTTCCTACATTAAAGATAAAATAACATGACTATTAAGATATAACCCCCTAGCTCCTCCTCTTTTCAAAGGTGTGGGTTCAGTTCAGTTTACTTGTCATTAGTTGTTGGTTCATTAGGCATCCAATTTAAGATAGCTATCAAAGTTCCTTCTGTAATTATAGGAGAAGGATGGGTGCTTCAGGAGAGTCATTTTAGGGACTATCTTATCTGCTGGAGATGATACTTGTCTCCCTCCAATGACTGTGCAACTTGGACTTTTAACAAAATATAGCCTAGATGCCTAACTTTCAGATGACTTGCACTGGGTGACACTGTCCATTCCATGCTTGCCTGTCCATTGCCTGTGGAGCCATATTTAGAGGAATCTGCAGGCACAACTGCTAATGGCTTCAAGATTGTTTCAGCCAGTTCTTCAAATACCACAAGATAAAATGAATCAGGAAACTGAGTTGAAAAACGACCAATCTCTCAGCATCTTAACTTTTCTAAATATTCTGTATCATTTTTTTAGCTTATCTGGGGGATGAGTTCTGATGCAAGTAGTGTTAATTGTCTGATTGCACATGATCTTTGTAGTGAAGGCTGATGCAAAGGTTTAATATTTTGCCTTCTTCTATGTGATCAAATGATGCCATTCCTTCTACATTATGTGATTGTCCAGGTTTTTTCTCATCCTCCTCTTACTACTAGTGTACTCAAAGCATGCTTCCTTGTGGCTCTTTATGCCTCTTGGTATATGTGTATATTATAGAACTATAATTTCAGCCATGCAGTGATCTATTTGGAATGATTACTGCATAGCTGCCTTTCAAATTCTGACTTGTCAAATCTTTTAAGAACGCAGACTGGGATTAACTCACCTCATGGCCTAATCAGCTGCAAATGTCCATTTAGAAAGTCTTTCTTTTAAGTCAGTCCTCAAAGGGGTAT
Organism: Struthio camelus; assembly: GCF_040807025.1. Classification (NCBI taxonomy): domain Eukaryota; kingdom Metazoa; phylum Chordata; class Aves; order Struthioniformes; family Struthionidae; genus Struthio; species Struthio camelus. The sequence goes on along the minus strand of NC_090944.1, from coordinate 68,506,120 downwards.
CAAATAATGGAAGAATAACACTTCTCTTTCTCAAGAAGGAATGAGATTCTGCTTAACTTCTAATGATATTAATTGATTTTTTCGTATTCCTAGACTGACACTGTTTGGAAGATATTTTCCGAGAACAAATTTCTGCTGTGATAATGCAAGAAGGTTGTTTTGAGCTGAAGACCTAAGCCACATAGTTTGTTGGCTGCTATATGGTGGTAGTTAACAGCGTGATTTTAAAGAAAAAACATAAATGTCTTTGTACAGGATATACTGTCAATCTACTTAAACTATTTAAAGGTAGTTGACATTAATATAGCCTACCCATGTAGGAAAAAGCTATACTGTCAAACATACCTCTCAAGGCTAATAGAGTTATATCCAGGGACTGGAAATTTTGCTGTACTATGACAGTTAAAACGTTGTAGCTTCTGTGTGAGGAAAGGGCTGCACATGCTGCGATGCTCCTAGCACCTAGTTGGTGCCCTTGCCTGCCCACTGTCACTTGCATTTGCTAGTGTTTCGGTACATCTGCTATGTATGCTTGCTGGAAGTGAATGAGGCAGATGTTGTGTACGAGGCAAAGCACATAACCGTGAAACATATTGTGCCATCAATTTTTAAGTAGCTTTCTCCAAGCCCATTGGAAGAGCTGCTGAAGAAGTGACCGCACATTTGTTCTTAGAAACAAATGCAAAGAATTACTTGTCCTAAGTGGATGGCAGAATACAACAGCAGCTACAAAACCAACAAAACTTTTCATGACATTTTCTAAACTGCTGGGCAGCCTTTTCTGTACAGTCATAACAACCAAGCTGTGACACTTACAATCGAAGCACGGATTTGGGATGGGACACCTTGCAGGAAAGCTAAACGCTGTACAAGAAGTAATGCTATCTTGGTAGTTCATTAAGGAAGTGGTCATTCTTCTCTGGGAGCAAAGAATGAATCAGTGTCCTGGCATGAAACTAAGGGCTCCAGACCTCCATGCTCGTTGTTAAAGCTCCAGTAAGACTTTTTGTAATAGCTAATGTCTCCTCTAAATTTCAGACTGAGAAATTATGTTCTGCTTGTGTGTTTTCCTACAGTGGTTTTATTTTGGCATGATACACTTGTTGTCTGTAACTGTCACAGTGTTGCTGCTTGTTGTTATAACACACAAAATGTTCTACCTTAGAAGTAGCTGCTTTTAAGGGCTAAATAGTGCAAGCATATGTAGCACATAAAATACTTTAAGATTCCACACAATGAAAAGTCCTATGTTTGGAAGGATCACGTTCTTGTTCTTTTAGGCCCCAAACAGGAAATATTTGAGCACATTTTCAATTAAGTTGCATTGAAGTCAGTATGATTGAAGTCCATATTTTTAGCATGTGCTTCTAATTCAACACAACCATAAACGCTTTCCTGATCAGAGGTCTTCAAGTTTGCAAAAGCGCAGAAACTGAATTGTTCTTTTTGGCTGGTTGGGATGCTTGTCTGAGTATGCATGTTTGCAAGCAGTCATCATATTTCCTCCTTCCTCGGTGCTGTGTTTCAGGGCACCATCGCTTCAGCCCTGGACTAGGAACTGCAGGAGTACGCTCATGCCTGGAGAGTCCCAGCCTCAAGGCTATCGCAGCGCTGGAAGGTATTGTGCTGACATCTATACAGTACACAGAAGATAGCCAAACACACATAAGAACCATAAATAAAGAAGTACTGAAGCTGAAGGAGAGTGAACCTTCATCTTCCTGACATGTTGATACAAAACTGTACACCAAGCTCTAGTCCTCTTCAGCACAAAGATAGATAGCCTAGTTTAAGCTATCACAAGTTTACCTCGGCTGGAAACAGAATTTGCACAAGCAAGTGCTGATTTGAGCTGAGCAATGGTAAACATATTTTGTCAGTGTGAAACACTGGTGCTTTACGCTATTCCATTCAACTTCACACTAGAATGGAGCAGAGCAGTGCGTTCACATTAGGCACCGGTTTCAGCTGTATATTTACTGGAGTGTTGGGACTCAATTATACTCCTGTTGCATTAAGGAGCTTTTTAGACTTTTCTAACTTGAGCTCACTGAAAGAAAAATTGAAGGAAGCACTAGACCCATTTGACCAAATACTACAAAGTATCCAGTTGCATACAAATGTATGCAAGTGCAAGCTACATGCCTGCTTTTCTCCTTTACAATAAAAATTAATAATCTTTTACTATTTTTTACATTATGTTTAATAAGGAATGTGAGCCTTTTTTTAGCCTTTTTTCTTCTAGGAATGCAGTTAAAAATATAGATGAACAGATTTATATCAGAATCTATAGGAAACAACAACAGCAGTTCTTTTTCAAAAAGAAAGGCAGGATCTGGTTGTGATTTTGTGCAAACAACCTGACAGTCATTTGCTAGCTTCTTTTACTGTGCTGATCACGTCATTCTGTGCATAGCTCATCAACTCATGAAAAACAACATAGGAGATTTCTGCATCTTTCTCTGCATCCTTGTTTTGGGAGAAATTTTCTTGTGCGTTTTTGACTCTGAGCTGCAAGTGGATGGAGCATTCATGGTAAACTAGGTTTCCATACGTTCTTTCCAAAGGCTCTGAAGGTTGATTTCTGAATCTTCCTGCTCTCTTTGGTAAGCATGTGCTGCAGGTGAAGGCTAGCTGCTGAGGAGCCCTGCCAGCCAGGCATAAGGGTTAGATTCTTGGATCTTGACAGCTCCAGAGACCCAAGAAATGAAATTGTTTTGGGAAGCCTGGATCCTCCAGGCTTGGCCTGCAGGTAACTTCAGGAGATCTTATGGAGGATTTTGACAAGGAGGACAAAACCTGGAGTCTTTTGAAGGATATGCCTGTAAAGCATCAAAGAATAGACTATAAAATGTGCTAATAACACAATAAAGGCCATTAAGCCAATCTTTGCACAATGATTGAGAAAACCAAGCACTAAGCCTACTTTTTTCAACTTAGCAAAGTAGTATATGGCACTTGTCACCTTGAGTGCTGGAGTATGAGTGCACTGCAAGGTGTCTGACCATTCAGGCTTCTGGACATCCAGAGTACTGTGTTATCTGCACTGCAGTGCTTATACTATTTTCTCAGGGTGGTAACAACCTTACCTGATGTAACTGCTCTAGTTCCAGGCATGCTGCCGCCAGAACTCCAGCTTTTCCCTTTTCCAGTAACAAGGCTCACGTGCAAACACTCCTGCACTGGCACTTGACACTTCCTACTTCCAGCCTTTAGCACATTTCACCTTTCATCCTCAACTCCCTGGAAACTGGTTCTGTGATTTTAACCTCTCATTTTCCTTGCTGCCAGCTCTAGACTTCAGCTCTCATTCCCCTTATCCATGGCTCCAGATAGCCAGGCTCAAGCAACGTGTAGCTACTTAATCATAAGCAAACTCTTGGGAATACTCCAGCATTTGTGATCTTCTTTGCAGCAGGAGGAACATACTTTGTTATACCTCTATTTCAGAGAAGCTTTTTTCGCTTCCACTGATTATTACATGGTCTGAAGCATCTTAGGAGTTATATAATACCGTATTTTCCTTGCTAACAAATGCCACAGTACTGCACTCATTACTTAAAGCTTTTCTGCCAAAAAGCCATTGTTCATGAGTTAGTTTGATAAGATTTGTATTATTACAAATTTGTGACTTTGCCCATGAACTATTTAGTCTTTTTCATAAGAAGCAGTTCCTAGTGTTTAAAGCTCCCCTTACCCCCAAAATCAATGTGTTTAGCAATTCCTTCCCGGAGAAGATATCCCAATGAAGAGCTGCCTGTTGGCAAAGATGATCTCAAGTGTTCTTACTTTTTGTATGTCTAAAGCGATAAATCCTTGAATAGCAAAGATACCATTGCTCATTTTTGCCCTCTTCCTCCTCCTTCAAAAGGCCAACAGGCTTGTGACATTAGTCCCCATCTATTAACCCCACACTATTTACTGCAAGGTTGTATAAAAGTGCTTCCTATAGTTCCACCTTCCTGATAGGTGATATTTACTGACCCAGATATAACTGGTTAGATCTCCCCATATTTTACATGTTGGGGTATCATCAGGCTCTTAGACATCTCCTTTGTCCTCCACTTGGGAAAGGTGGAGCCTATTTCTCAGGCTAGAGATGATCACGTTTCTGCATCGACAATAAAAAGCTCTGAAAGGGTTTTATGATCTTGAGAGTTTGTTTGACCCAAAAAATACTGAAGCTGATAACAGAGACTCATGCACACTTCATGCCTTGGGCTCTGTAGCAGATACAGGTTTTACAATACCTATTCTAATTTAAATTTTTCAGTGATTTTAATGGCTCCACCATGTGCTCTGTTGTTTGGCAGATAAGCTGCTCCTTAAGTGGGAGAATAAACTAGGAGCCAAGGGTGACCCCAGAGCCAGCTGTGCTCTCACCGTCGGGTGCTGTCCCAAGGGGTCTGACCACAGCAGGCAGAGCCAGGGGCTGGAGATGAATCAGGGCCAGGGTCTGTCCAGGGGCTCTAGTCAGGAGCAAAAGGAGATGCAGTTAGAGAGAGGGCTGGGGACAAACTAAGGTAAATAACTTAGGTGTCCATCCAGGAGACAGGCTACTATAGCGTAGGTCCAAGGTCCATCGAGGAGGGAGCAGGAGATCAGGAGACAGAGATGGAGACTGGCACTCCTACAGCATCGCTGGAGCAAGGACTGATGGCCCAAGGCTGAACTGAAGGGGGTCCTGAGCCCATGGGCAGCAGTGTGGGTGGGGGTCTCAGGTGAGACTGATTAGTTTCCTCAGGACCCTTACAGGTAAGGTGACATTTAAGGCTACTGCCATTTAAGAAACATTGCTTGCTGTTTCCTTTATTTTGAAGCTGGGTTTACTAGGAAATAAGGCTTATATGCACATCTCTCAATATCTTTTGAACTGACTGACCTATTTCAGACATAGTTGGCAGGGGTCACCAAGGTATTAATGATATTCCTAGAAGGTTCATGAAATCATACGAGCCTATTATATTGCCCAGCTGAGAGAAGCAGTGTTGAGACACCGCAGTCCTAGTATATACCTGAGAATTCATTGGAGACAGAGCTTTCCAAATGCCCCAGAGACAGAAGAAACTTTACTCCTCTCAGGACATCAGCTCTGAAATATAAGTCTGTGGGAAACCACATGCCCTTTGAGCTGGCACTCACTGAGTGACGCATTTGGAGGGCAGTACAGTTTTCCCTCCTTGCACCTTGTTTGGCAGCAGCGCACTGTGAGCAGCTGGCTAGTCTGGTCAGCTCACATTGTTCTTGCTTTTCCCTTGAACATAAAGGTACAGTGATTTAAGTTCTGTGTTTGCAGTTAGTACTTGTTGCAGATTTACTTGTAAGGAAAAGAATAGAAACTGCGATAGCACCAGATTTTACTTAAGTATCCAAAATAGGAAGCAATCTACGCAGGCAATGCAAGGCTCCAAATGAGTAGCTACAGGCCTTTGCATTTAGTCTGGTGTTCAGCAAGGAAAGCAGCTGTTACCCAGCACAGTCTTTCTACTGAACTAGGCACAAAATACTCTACCTGCAAGAGCTTAAATAGCCCTATCACCAGATTTTTAACAATCTGTAATGGATGGGGACAGTATATCCCATGCAGAAAGACTCACCAGCTACAGTAATTCCTCTACGTTTAGTAGGAATGGAAAATCAACATTACCCTCTTTTCTGTGGCCTCCCATGAGGCTGGGTTTGTAGCACAGAGAAGAACAATCCATTCAGTGTTCAGTCCTAGATGAAATCTCAAATAACCATCTCATTTTCCCTTTCCAGAAACGAGACCAGTTTTGTGCAAAGAAGTAGATATGGAGGCCCAGAGACAGCAGACCTGTTACACCCATGTGTAAGTGCAATAGTAGTTTGGAAGAGCTTAGAACGAGACTTCTCAAAGTAGGAGAACTTTGAGATATACAGATAGTAAACTGAAGGAATTTCCAAGGCCATCTCTGTCTCTCCTCCCCACTGACGTCATTATATTTTGTTGAACCAGGCTCATAATGGCCAGGCATGGGTATTTGAAGGGTGCAGGAAAATATTTTGCAAACGAATTCGAAAGGCCATGGCTGATGTGGCACACTTTGTCTCGTCTCCAAAATGAGATTATATGTACCCTGCCATGAGCTTGCGATTGAGATGACTTGTGCCTGTGCGAACACCATCTCTATAGTTTGCAATGCCTAATAGTAGGCTGAAAAGTCACTACTGATACTGGTATAGTGCCTTTCTCTACTTCTTGTCACTCAAGCACTAAGCTTTAGGGAGCCTGCCAGGTCCCTGACAGCAGATTCTTCTCAAGGGAGCAGAACTGCACGCACAGTTTGATCCAGGAGAAGAGGCAGTGTTTTCATGTTTTATTCTGATGTTAACAGCAGAAGCCTTCAGAGAAGGGGAGTATCTCCCCTCTCTGAAAAGGCTCGCTCAGGAGGTGTCACTCCTGTCGTTTTTGTCAAGCTGATCAGGGTAGGAAAGACCTCTTTTTCTAGGCTGGGTGCACCGAAGAGGCGCCAGGGCCCCCCACCCACAATCCTCATTAAAGAAAAATAGCAACAGCACAAAGGCCAAGGATTGTTTACTTATTTGTAGTATCTCAGCAACGGCTACTTTCTATCATCTGTTTTTGCTTTGGTGATTTCTTTTTTTATTAAGAAGAAATGCCACGTGCTGCCACACAAGTAGCTAACCTCTTGCTCTTGGTCAGGGGCTACCCATTATGCCTGGGTGAGACAGAGGAAGGAATCTGCTCCCCAGCTGTGGACTTAGAAGAAAGGGGCATAGACCAGGACTTTGCAATTATTTTCTTTCCCCCAATAAATCAACTGTTCACCCCAAAAAGTTCAGGCTTGAGACACGAGGTCAAGCAGGACAACTAAATTTGGGTGATGCAAAAACTAACTAACAAATAAAGTTCTGGAAATGCCCAACTGTTCATTTCAATATTTTCAGAAGGAAATATCACATTTTGGAAAGCCTGATTCATAAGGGGATGTAGTGGCTTTCACAGCGCAGAGAAGAAAGAGATGGTTGTATGTCCCTCCATCTCCTTGCCAGCCTTATATCCTATGGCTAGAGCACTTGTCCGAGTGGAAAATTAATTACTTTAAATATTTACTATATATTGGGATGGTGCTTCAGTTAGAAATATTGGGAAAGCACCATTCCAGACCACATTTCCTGAGTGTTGAAATAGTCTCCCGAGAAGCAAAGGGCCCAGATTAAAGTGTACACTCCACAGTAGGCAAGGGGAGGAACGCTGAATTTGTGTCTCCTGGGTAAATGCTGCAACAAATGAACTTTCCTGGTTAAAGATGGTTAAGGTTGTAGGGTCAGGGCACACCACCTTCTCAAGTTTGTTGAAGTCACCTGGTAAATCTAAACTTTAATTTTCAAATTTCTAAAAATTTCCAAAATGAAATCACATTTAAAAAAAATCAATGAAAAGAGTTCTGAGTACAATATTGAATTTAAAAATCATTTTTTCAGAAAGCTGTACTGCAGATTAGCAGAGGTCAGGGCTGACTCCGACTATAAACAGTTAGCTAGTTAGATAGCAGGTTCTTTGGGACAGGAACCATTTTATTGCGTGTCTGGCTGGGACTGATGACTCCTTGCTACTCTCGAGCACTAGGTGGATATTTGACAACTTTTTTGCAGTCAAAGAGTCAGAAAACCTAAATGAGTTGTAAAAGACCTTTCTGGACTATGGATTGGTCAGTACTTCTGCCTGTAATGGAGAGTCTGATAGACTGTAGTGGAGAAAACTAAAGGCATCAAAAAGAGAGCAGGAGACCACTATTTTACAGTAAGTGATATATCTGGAGAGGATGGTAGTACAGAATGATAAATCTGTTTTTTTTTTTTTTTTGCAGCTGTTACTACAAGATAAAAAGGGGAAGTCATATGCTGACATCCATCTATCTATTTTTTTCTGTGCTACCAGAGACGCTTTCAGCGTCATTGGTGTCCCAGTGTGGTAGACACTTCGTAAACACAATGAGAGAGCCAGTCCTGTCCTGAAGGACTTACCGCCCACACAGATAAGATAGATACTGGGTGGGAAAAAAGAAGAGCTGCCACCTTCATTCATAGATGAGGCATAAGATTGCTTCGACTGGCCAGCATTTCAGCTAGTCTTTAGCTGAGGCAGTGACTGAATTTAAACTGGGTGAATGCTAACGCTCTAACCGTCCAGCCACATGTCAGGGAGAGGCAGAAAAGCATCAAAACAGCAAGAATGACTAATCAAATCCCAGTCACTCCACAGGCAAATTCTGTCCCAGCATCCAGGGCAGAGAGGACTACTCCTTTTCCTCCAAGAAGCCGTACTCCACCACACAGCTTGCTTACAGGCTCCTTTGTCCTTTGTACTTGCTCCCTTTGGTTAAGGGACTACTCTCATCCAGCCAGTAGGACAAACCCTGCATGTACTGGCTTAACTGAAGACGGTGCGAAGCACAGCAGGAATTGTTCTCAAATACTGGAAACAAAACACTTATAAAATCACTTCACAGTAGTCTGTAATGCAGCTTGCTGGAATATAAACAACTCTGAAGACCACCAGGTACTCGGTAACAACTACGGAAAGAAAGTGCTTATGTTCTTCCACTTTTCCATCTATCTGAATTCCTGATCCTGCAGCAAAGCATTGTGATACTGCAGAGGCCGAGAAGTCTTTAGGATGGGAACAAGCAATGGGAGCTTTTAAGAGAAAAGAAAAATATCTTTATATAGCTCCATATGGAGATATATAAATGCTTCCAGAAGCCAAAGGAGAGTATAGGAAGTACCAGTAAGTAACATTCTCGTAACGGCTGAGAACACTGGGGGGCGGGGGGGAACCTCAATTTTCAATAATGGATCAAAAATCCCTCTGCCTTCTGCCCTCTGCCCACTTTAAGGAGCATCATGGTTGAAGGCAATTTAGTAGCACAGACAGCCCCCAGCTACTGATTTGCACATGCAGGGTAAATATGTAAACTAATTACACAAACTCAGGTGGCCTCCATGGCTGAAAAGCCTCAGGCTATCCATGCCCTCCCTAACACACTAGCAGGCTGGAATGATGCTGAACCCTCCCTGCTTTTCTGCATTTTCGAGGCAAACTTGGAAAAAAACAACAGAACAAAAACCTTTAGTGCCCTTGCAGGCCCAAGTGCTGAACTTGTCTTTTTGAAATGCTATGTCAACAGCTCTTCACTAGCAGACCCATTATTTTTATTGGCTTCAGCTCTCTGGCTAGTGTTGACAGGTTAATTTACAGTAACAGTGAGAGTCACCTTTACTCGCTATGCCGGAAAATGCAAACCGGTTTATACTGAATGCCATGCTCTCAAGAGCAGGAGTGCGGGAGAGCAAGTGAGTCCTGCCTCACAATCTAGCGCAGGCACTTGGGGACTAGTACAAAAGAATGTTCTTTTGGTGAATTAATTTTTGCCAGCATATGTGACTTGAGCAGGAATGGTTGCAATTATTTCTTACCGTGCTTGTTAGAGAGGACATATGGGAAGATTAGTCTCAAGAATGTCACTCTTGGACGTGGTCTTCCCATGAGGATTACGCCACAGGGTTTTTTTATTTTTTCTTTTCTTTTTTCTTCTTTTTAATACATCAAAGTTAATTGTGAGAAATTTCCCTTGGTAACATGTGTACAGATAGTGCTAAGCAGAACCCAGAAAATAGGCTTTGTTTACTGTGTAGGGTGTGCTTAAAGGACTTACTTTCCTCTCCTCTCCTCTCCTCTCCTCTCCTCTCCTCTCCTCTCCTCTCCTCTCCTCTCCTCTCCTCTCCTCTCCTCTCCTCTCCTCTCCTCTCCTCTCCTCTCCTCTCCTCTCCTCTCCTCTCCTCTCCTCTCCTCTCCTCTCCTTCTCTTGTATTCTTTAAAAAGTAATCCTGGAAGGCAGTGTGAGGATGGAAGTTTTAAGCTCAGAGAAAGACTTTTATTTTGTTTTATAAGGCCATAGTGCTGCTCTCGAAGGTCTCAGATAGGCCAGGTTGACATGATGCAGGTGGTGAAGAAGCAGTAAGGAAGCTGATATAGAGCACATACTGGAAAAGCAGGAGGTAGAATTCAAGGCAGTTAAGGGAAAGGAATAAGTGCCACCAAGAAGCAAATTTTAGCAGCCAGGGTGCAGACTGAGGGACCTTGCATCACAGGAAAACTGAAAAACTCACAGTGTATCTCTGAGTTCTGTTTGTGTTTCTATGGTACTGCTCTTTTATTACAGGCCTACCATATAAAACAAGTGAATGAAGAATATTTTAATCCTAGAAACACCAGATATCAAAACCTTTAGCTTCTTGGAATTGTTGTCTCCCTATATAAACTGACCGTGTTCTGTGACTGCTCACTCAGCGTGAGGAAGCACCAAGATCGGATCAGCTATAAGGATTCTCTTTCCTTTTGGTATTGGTGGGCACTGTGCCACCAAACCTACTGCCCAGCTGTTTTATTTTGACACATGACCATTGGAGAGCTAGAAGAAGTACTTCTGTAATTGTGACCATATGAGAGTTTGGAGTGGTTACTCTCTGTTGAAATGGCCCTGGAAGTTTATATTATGTTCTTTTTCTAAACTGGTGGTCACTCTTGTTCTTACCTGCTCCTGACGAAGCGAGTGACCCTGTCAAAACAGTTTCTGTGTCTGGTTTGCAAATCTATTAGCAAAAGCTTTTTGAAAAACCTTCAGATCCTTCTGCTGTACAAATCTGACTTTTTTGTGTTTTAAACTGCTCTGTCACCAAGCTGCTGTCGTCAGCCAGCTCTTTGAAAGTCTTTATGGCAACTCTCCATCCTGCTGGCTCAGCTGTAGCTCAGGATCTCGGGAACTGTCAGAAGTTCCCACCAGCTTGGGGAGACACAGCAAATCAGAGAGAGACCAGATGGAAGGAAGGAGTGTAAAATCATTCAGAGATAGATTAGACTAGACTAGATTAGATTAGAAATTGTTTTTCTTAGTTTTCTCTGTTTTTGCACACGCACACACTTGTATGCACACACGCACGCGCGTACATATATGCAGACACTCACAAAGGAGTATTGCTATTTGGTTCATTTAAACATGTCACTTCTCATTCATTAAAACAATCATCTCTGCAACAAATCTATACAGAATACATGTATTTAGCTTACAGAAAAGGAAAGTTTTAGTCATTAGGATGTCAGGTAAGACTAAAGAGACCCATATTCAGCTAACACATACTTCCTCGTTTTGTTAGTATCTCTGTGACTCTGTTTCCTACTTGTAAAATATGCATAAATGTCTCATCTCCCAGGGTTATTGTGAGAATAAATATACTGAGACAGTAAGGTGCTCAAGTATTACAGCAATGATGACCAGGAAAAATTCATATGAAGCCAGCTTCCTTTTCTTATTATTTGACATCTACACTGCTATTTTCCAAGGCTCTACTCAAAACCAGAACTTCTTTTTGGCTAGAGCTGACAGTAAACACGACAAAGCAGACCTCACTGAAACAAGTATTACAGACTTGAGCTTTTCTTTGCTGTGTCTGAAACATAGACAACGAGATTTTCTCAAGTTCATTACGCTACTATTAGTCAGCCCTGTACAAATCCTGTGGTAGCCACTACCTGCAGTAGCTTGTAGCATTGCATCGTCACACTAGGTAGGTTGTGAATTATACCAGGAAAAATTGCAGAGCAGCTCATGATAATTGATCTTCTTTCCACACTGGAGATAGCAGGTGGTCTTAAACTTTTAAGCATCACTGTTTTTTGCACAGTATCTATAGTCTTTCCAGAAGGGGTCTGGGCCTGAAGCCCCAGTTCAGAAGACTGTCCCTGAGCAAGTGCCTCGGTTGTATGGAAACAAATCAAGGAGAGTTGATTTCAAGAATGTTTCAAGCACCTTCTCATTGAAGATCAGGCTGCTTTAATACATTTTTACATACACACTAGCAACCTGAGGGCCATTTTAAGACATGTTACCTGTGAAAGTGATGTGCAGGAAATCGTATTTAGGAGGAAAAGGCAACATTTCTATGTTGTACAGTAGTGTTATGAAGGCAGGTAGGCTGGAAGTAATGCACTGTGTGTCACCTGTTACATAGAGAAGCTGCTGCAGAGCCTACCTGGACTTGCAAAGATGGAGGGCTCCTTGCCTGCCCTACATTACTGCTGCAGCCCTGGCAGAGGGGGCTTCTCTGCTTCTGAGGCCAGCAGATGGAAACATTCCCACAGCCGCCTCTGCACAGAGGTAACTCAATCACTGCAATAGCAGAGACAAAGGCAGAGACAGGCACTGCATTGGAAAATCCCTTCTCCTTTCAGCCGCAGTCTCCCTTAATGCAGTCTCTCTTGCTTGTAGAAAGAATGACAGATAGATGGAGTTAAACACACATCAATGTGCCTGCAGTGGGACATGCCCCCCCGCTATTGAGACTATACCTACCAAGGGCTAAGGCAATGATAGAGCTGTCTTATACAAGGCACCAGCCATTATCGTTTATGCATGAACATTTCCAGCAGTTACTCTGCATCTCTGGTCCAAGACCTACTACAGCAAAGGGTGTAAAAAAAGTAGACAAGCAGATGTTGCTCACAGAGTGGCAGAGAGCAGAGGAGAAGCTGCTGCTGTCCCTGCTCTTGCCGCTGCTTTCCCATGAGAGGCAGGGGAGAGTGTGGCAGGGCTATGCTAAGCAGCATAGCCCACTGAGCTGCATCCCCAGGCTGGAGGCAAGCTGCTCACACCCTGCTGGTGCCCATCTCTCCAGCCTCATGGTGGGAACTCCAGCCTGGGTTATTCCTCCAGTGATTGCCAACAGCATTTGCAAGGAGTGCAAAAAGCTGCCTTGTAATGGAAATACACTAAAGGCGGGAGACCCGTGTTTAAGCAAAGTGCATCGGGCCAAAATGTGTTTGTAGCTGATGCCACAACTAGCTAGCTTTGGGGGGAGGACAGAGAAATTTGCCATTCTGTTACTCTAATACATACAGAGAAAATAAATGGTATGCTCAAAGTCAGACCAGAAGACTACGACAGAGCTGCAAATTAAACCCTGATCTCCTCACGTTCAAGGCTACGTCCCCTTTATGCCTTTTTGTCGTTATCCAGAATGGGCAGCCTGGGTAGTGCTAGACTTAAATAGTTAAATTATTTCCATGAGCTGAAAAAAATGAACTTCATAGCCAAGTCCATAATTTAGTAATCTGTAACATCTGTAACAGATTTTTTAAAGTGAACATCTCTACCCTGGTGGCTTCCAAGCACCAGAAATATTACACATTTTCCTTTGCCCTTTGAAATCATCATCTTTTGGGACCTACAAAAGCATCCTAGGCTCACACCATGATTGTATCTGTAGCTGTTGCTCAGTGAAGAAAGGAAAAAGTGATCAAAATCACTTTGTAATATGGCCAGGGTTCCTCCATAGTAGCATCATAATCTCAAGCCAAGGTGAGACCTGTAGTTTCGTGACAGGGATAGATCAGAACGTGTTTACTCCAGTCAATCTTTTAGTATCTGCTCAGAAGTTTTCTCTCGTTCCCTCAGTCAACAAACCCAAAGAGCCAGAAGAAAGTTTCTGATCAGCCAAAGACCTTGAGTTACTCACTTCCTTTCTCAGTAATGCTGTGACCCTTCTTAAGAACTTCCTGTTTCCAGCTTCAGTAATTCCTTGCTTTTATTGCTGGTGGAAAAGAGCTTGTTCCAGTCTCTTACACCGTACTCCCATGTCCATGACACCCCTCATTGTGCCTCAGACAGCAGCGGAGGTGGTTGCTAGTTGATTTTCATGTTCCCACATAAAGGTTTGAATCTGCAGCCTCTTCAGGAGATCATTAGTTGGCTATTCAGATATGATATTATTGCATTCAGATATTTATTCTCTTTATTAGACATATTATTTGGTCCAGAATAATTTTGGGGGGAGCTTCAAATAAAGGAGAGCATAATATTCTTCATTTAGATAAGCACTCCAGCCAGCATAGCAGAAACTGCAGCAGAAGAATACAAGTTTCCACTAAAAGTAGAAAAGTTTCATTGAGTCATAACTGCTGGGAAAAACTGCAAGGATCTGTATTCTTGAGCAAACCGGCGCTGCCATCTTTCTTCCTTCTGATCAGTTCCACATTGCTTCTTGTGACCAGTCCCGATCGGCAGAATATATAAGCCCTAGCTTCAGAAAGTCACAGTTTTTGAGCTTGTCTGCTCTCCTAGTTTCTCTTTGTTCCTGGCAGAGTCAGAAAAAAGCAGTGTAGCAGTTACTGTGAATTAGGCCTACACATAGTTAAGTGAGAGATTCAAATGGCAAAAGTAATTCATGTCCTCATTTGAGATGTTGTTGCGCTCCTTAAAAAAAAAAGTTATCCTCTTTATACTAAGAATGGAAAAAAAAAACCCTAATTCCCATATTTTGATAAGAAAGCAGTATTGTCAGAATTGTATATCTTGTGGGTTATTTTTACGAGATTTTTTACTTATAAGGAACACAGAGAAAAATCTGAAATGTATGACTTAGGCTCTTTGAAAGTAGCTATAAATAGCCATATTAATTGTTTTGTTTCCTTTAAAGCTGTGGGTTGTGGCAACACAGCTCTTTTTGGTGTGGCTACTAAGCCTTGGCTTTGGACTAATGTTATGAGGGACAGTTTTCAAACCCATTATGAAGTAGGAATTCAGCCAGTTTATCTGCCTTCTGTGATTCACTTACAGGCTGCAAAAGTGGAAATTTCTTGTGCTTTTACACACCTTGTCCCATTATTACGAATAGATTTCCCTTTGGTCATACCAGTAACACAGAAGAGAGGACCAATTTTTTGAGCGCTAGTAAGATTCTTTGATATTCTCACAAAAAGCCTTCTGCCCTATATTGCAGGGAATCACTAACATTATGTGAACAAAAAAAACTTGTTACCTTTCAATAACATTTATGAAGCATGAAAAATCAACCTAGTTTTTTTAGTATCTCCATGTAACTTAATGAAGAATATTTATTTAACTATACAATGCAAAAAAACCCTCTTTTTTTGGAAATTGATACTTTCCATGTTACTAAGCAATGAACTCATTTGCAAGAGTGATACTCTCCAAACTTGAGGGGAACTCAACATACATGCAAACTGCATCTGTCCCTGTATAACTCTTCAGACTGTTTATTATTGAGCAGAGACAAGGGCTGGCTTCCTCAAACCGCTTGTTGGACGCTAAAGGAAACGTAAGAGTTCACAAACTGAACTGATAGGATTGGTCAACAGAATTTAGTTAGCTGGAGTTTTAGGCAATATAAGTGAAAGCACTTTCAGGCTTCATAAAAATCATGGCCGTGATTTCTGTAGGGCAGTGAAAGGTTTTACTCTAAAGAAGCTGCAGGCAGGGGATATCACTGCTTTCTATGGGGCTCTACACACAGAGCAGGGGTCCTCTTAGGGTCAGGCTTGCAGTTTGGGAGAGCATCCTCTGGTGGTTGACCACACAGATATAATTGTAATATGCTGCTGGAATTAAAAAGTTAAAGCCAGGACTACAGCCAAAGTTGCATCTTAAGGATCAGCTTATGAAAAGAATAAGTTAATGAATGAGGTTATGTTTCTGTGGCAGCTATGATGGTGAAAATGGAAAAGATGCTGTCATGAGGTTGATCCTATAATTGCTAAAAATATCTTCATAGTTAGGCATGTGGCAGTTGTCACACTGGACTAGTATGAGGTTCACCCAATTTAACATGCTAACTTAAAAACCAGTCAGCACTAGCCACTCCAGAGGCAGCTGAAAGCCCCTTGCATTACAAAGGTGGGCAGAGATTTGTTCCTTCCCAACCCACCTCTTTCTAACCACTAATATTTAGAGGAGTCATCTAAATCCTGAAGCAATAAGTTTAATATGTTTACTGGATTTTTACAGCATTATCTGTTATAACTCTATATGTTTTTATTCTTCATATAAATGCTCAATCTCTTTTTCAAACGTTAACTCTCCCACAAGATCTAACCGTCTGCTGGGTTTTCCAACTCAGGGGTACAATGCACAGACATTTGTACTGAGCCCTTTGCGAAGGTACTTGAATCTTTTTCCTGGCTGTTGCAACAACTGCAGTATTTCTTGGATGCTACCTGAAGATTACAATTTGCTACTCCTTGCCTTTGCCACTCACTTAGCAATTAGCCCTACAAAAGGTCAAATCCACTGATTTTAGAAGAGAGATGTTTGGAGAACTCATTGCTAATCTTGCCACATTGAAAAATGACTCTTTATGGGTCCTAGCTTTTTCTTCACACTACTATTTTTGATTTGTAGTGGAATTTCATGCAGTACCAGGAGCATAATGTTAAGCAAAATTGTTCTCTTTAGTTGTTTCTGTCATTTAGTTAAAATTACTTCAGTTCTGGGATATTATTCACCTGTTAATTTAGACTGAGTAAGATCCATATGGTCTTCTGATATGCTAAGTTCATTGCCCAGTGCCTTGGCAGCCAGTTACTGCAATTGATTTAAATGTTGGAGGCTTCCTCTTACATCACTCTCCTGATCCCCTTCTACTTATCCTTTTAAAAGGCCTGTATTTTTGAAACAATGGGTGGTAGGAAATGTATCACAGTACTCACAAAAGGGAGTCCTACAATTAGAATTTGGCTAGACAAAATGCAACAAATAAAAGAGCTGGAATATATCACAGCTTAATCACAGCATCCCAGGGCCATTTGGAGGGAAGACGGGCTTTAGCAGGCCTATTAACAACAGGGATAAAGGCTAACATGCTAACATGCAATATGCTTTGCCTTTCAGAAATATGTGATATACCCATACCAAACAGCAGTAAAGGAAACTGAGGTAGATCTTCGGAAAATATTTTTTAACGGGCAGCCGGCTACACACTGGCTTACATTACCTGGGGAAACTGTGGAATCTCCGGCATTCAAGGTCTTTAAGAAAAGATTCCATAAACACTTGTTGAGAATAGTTTAGCTACAACTGATCCTTCCTTGGAGTTGAAGCAGAAGACCTCTTTAAGCCCTATCATCTTTCTACAATTTAAGGGTCTGATCATGATTCTCTTGTGATGCCACAATTACAAGTGGATGTGCTCTCCTGCTTCCTACTTGTCTGGAAACTGATTTGTTTGGAAACAAATATTGCCAGTTATTAGTGTCACAAGAAACTCTTATAATCACTGTGCTGTTTCTTAACGTGGACCTTGGATTGTTCCATGTACAAGCCATGTCGCTGTAAAATTATTTTTCTGTGGAATAGGGCACCCTAACACCGATTTTGTGATTCTTTATCCATTAATCTTTGATATTAAACCAGCCTCATCCCTTTGAGAGCTGGCTTAATGCTCTCTCTTCTCCAGAAAACTTGGCCTACTTTGTTCACTTGGCCTTTGAAAATTGGCTTGCAGTTAGTAGACCGAAGCAGGGTCAAAATTAGTTCAAAATAAATTAATAGTCAGAAGTTCTAACCTGCTAAGCTGCATGCAATCCACCCGTCAAAGGATATTCACCCACTGCTGTAATTGCAAGGGCTTCTAAAAATCCCTGGACATGTTAATTAATGCTGTTTTAGATATATGTTAAAGTATTTGACCTGAGAGTTAAATTCTACAATTTAATTCTGTAATGATTGTAAACGGTAGGACTGCTGCATATTTAAAAGAACGTTATTGTGAATTTAGCTAGCAGTTGGCAGTTTAACAGTGACTAACAGATATTAAATAAGCATGAAATTCTCATAGCGAATGACACTTTTATAGGGGCAAGGACTGGAAGCTGAAGGCAGAAAATATACTGCAATCATTCCATGGTGACCTTCCTATTCCCCTGGATTTTAGAGAGCCTTTACACAGCATTCTCAGCATGAGGGCAAGTCTAGATTGGTGGAAGGGTCTTGTTCTTGCAAGCTTGGATAGCACATGGTGAACTTGGTGGGATTTTAACTCCTTGGTTTGGTGAAGTCATTGCCACATCCTTTGCTGATGTCACTGGAAGCAGGATTTCTCCCAAACATACCTGAATTTTTCAGCCCTTCAGAATGAATCACATCTGCCAGCATTTACAGTGTCAAGGCAGAAGTGCATGAATTCTACCCCCCTCCCCATGCCAAATGGGGTTTTTTTTGAGAGTGAATGGCAAAATAAATCAATTGTCTACGGAAAATAAAAGAGAACAAATTAATTCTTTTATTGTTGCTGTTCAAAAGCGCCTCTTTATTTTAATTATGAAGATGGTGGCAAGTGACTTTTTTCCACCCTGCAGTGGCTGTAGAAATTTCTGCTACTAAGGGATAAGCATCATTGATTTGAGTGACTTATTCAAAGCAGGTCACAGAGCTACAGCTTGTTGTGTCGATTCTCATCCTATAACTTGTGTGATAAGTCTTATGATTAAAATATGGGCAGTCGATGTCTGGGTGGATGCCACATCTTAGCTACCCCAAACCCACCATCCTTGAAGAGAAAAGCTTTGAAAAATTAGGACCATGTTTCAATCCAAGCTGCACAATGTGCTTTTCAATGAAGTGTAATATATTGTTTTTAGCTGAATAACTTTCTTCTCCTCTTTTCCCTTCCCCCCTTCCCTCCCCTACTTAGGAAAAAACCATGGCATCTTAAACTAAAGCACACTTCAGTCGGTCTCCTTGTGTGTGCTGGGTGCCAGCAGCCACAGCACTTCTTTCATCTTGGCTTCAAAGTGGTGCTGAGAGGGGGAGGGGGCATCTAATGAAAGAAGGGAAAACAAACAAACAAACAAACACAAAATGGGGGAGGAAATGAAAAATAGCAGTCTACCTTTCAAATCTGAGTGTTGCCTGCAGGCACGCTCTGCAGTGGATGTTACACTCAGCTTCAGCCCCTCATATATATGTATATTTTTGTTATTGCCACTTCCCATGCTGGGAAGATTCTTGTCATCCCTCACATATTTTATCCACAGAAAAGGCTGCCCTGCCCTGTGCTTGGTGATTGAGGCTGTGCCCCTGGTGTGCCACACTATCAGTGGTTCCCAAGGCTGCCTAGCCTGGGAAAAGCTGCATGGAAACAGTCCAAAATCAGCATTACATGCATTATTGTTCTTACTCTCTCTGATTAGAGTGCACACAATGAAAACAACAGCAACTGCCTCGTTTTCTAGCCCTCCTCCCAACACAAGGCTGTTCTTAGACTGTTTTTCTTTCTCGGAGTCTTATTAACTGCTTCTGTGCTGGTAGGTCCCAGCCATCATAGCTGCTTCTCTTGGGGAAGCCCCAGGAGCTTAGTCTGACTCTGAGTAATATTTTCAAAAGCACCTAGCTGACCTGGGAACTGAAGTTCTTTTTTAAAAATAGATCTAGACGCAGACTGTTTAAGCACCAGTGGGAAGTGCTCAGATACTGTGGAAATATGCACGACAGAAGAATCCCTGTAAAATAAAACAGAATAAGCTCAGAGGTATTGAGGCATTTGCCCAGTTGATACTTACACATTGAGTCAACCAGTACACACAACACACAATAGGCTAGCAGTGGGTTGCGGCACCTGGGTCTCCCCAAGGCTAACTACATCATCACTTTCCTGCTTACTCCCTGGTCAAATGGGTTTGGCTCTCCTGGATGAAAAGCGTCTGAGTGGATGGAGGACACCAACACCCAAACTACCCCAGCCCCAGTGACCACATAGCCATCTGGCAGGTGTGATGGGCATCAGTCTGAATTTCCTGAGTCTGTTGAGCCTGGATCTTCCATGTTCTGGGGTAGCTGGTGTGGGATGCGATAAAGCTCAGGGTTGTTGCTCTCTTTAAGAAATGGCATCCAGTGCTCTCACCCACAGACACAGAGATGTATCCCTGAGCAATTTGAGGGCACTAAGCGAGGTATAGGACTTCAAACTGTCTGTCTCCTGTCCTTTGGATTTCATATTCCCTGGTATTAGGTAGCCTCTCACAGAAAGGAGAAAACGTGTTTTCTTCTGGCTTAATATGTTGGATCGTCTCCCAAAGTGCCAACTATCCGTACCCTGAATGCCCTCCAGTAATTGCTGGAAGTTAGGCTGGTAAGGCCATTTCAGAAGAGAGTAGCAGATAGCTCTGGGTGCTAAACATGAGAGAAGGTAAACAACGTGAAGGAGTGAACATATTTTTACACATTTAAACACAATAAAGTACATATTTTGTTCAGTTATAATAGATGCTACCTTCTCATGTTTTTTTTTTAAACAAATACGCCTATCTATCTGCACAGCACCACCGGGAACACACACAGAACACACCGGGACATATGCTGTAGGTGATGTTTCAATTTTTGCTCTAGTTCTCATTTTTTCCTGTCAACTTTGTTGCAGAAACAACAACAACAACAACAACTTTAACAACTTTAACAACTTTATTGCAGAAAGGCACTACTGATGCTGTATTGCATCCTTCATAGACCTACTGGATTTCATCATAAGGACTCTAAAGAAATGCAAGCATCATTTGTTTCCAGTGACCCAGAATTCGCAGAGACATTTGAGGGGTTAATGATAGATTTTCTTTAATTGCCATCCTGCAGATAAAAGACAGATGTTTACTTTTAAACCGTTTCAGACCGGAGCAAAACACATTTTCTTTGAATTTTGTATTTCTGGGACATGAAGCAAAATGAAAAAGACATAGATAATTCTCTAGACAATGCTTAGTCTATTCTTCTGTTTTTAAGCATGATTAAACCAAACCATGGAAAATAAAAACGTAAGATTGTGCAGTTCTTTTCCATTGTTGGTTTTGGTGTCACAGTGGTTAAATCTACAAGTTTTTTCTAAGTTCCACTATTACAAGTTCAACCTGAAATTTCAGAATCTATTCAGCAATTTTCTTCTGCTCTGTGCATCATCATTTGTTATAAAAATGTGAGAACAAACTCAGTTCAGTATTTTTTTCTGAGACTCTATGGCACAATGCAGATAAAGACTTAGTTTATTCTTCAAGTGCTCTGTTGACATCCTATTCCTCAGAAAAACAAAATTTTATCTGTTTATGCTAACTAAGTCCTTATGCGCCAACAGTAAAGCTGGACCAAATTTTGCTCTCGTCTTAACTGACTTCTCTATCTTTTGGCGGGATTGACCCTTAGGTTATCTTTTATGTCATAGCTCTTTTGATTACTGGGAATTGCATTAAGGAAAAGGTGGATAGAGGACCATAAGAAGCCATTTTAATCAGTTTTTATGAACTTTTCCACTTTTTAAAAATATTTTTGCTACTTTGTGTGTGAACTTAAATACAGCTAGGACGAGACTTCCATATGAAAAAAAAATTTCATCTAATAAAAACCTGGAAATTGGCTGCCATTAGTCTTGCTTCTTTTTCTTTCCAAATCAAGTAGTTGTGCCAGCTACTTGCTTTGTTTAGCAGTTCAGTCAGAGAGATATCACGGCTAACCAAAATATCATTTTCTAATGTTCACTGGAAGGAAATCTCAAATTGTTCTTGAGAACTCAAATATTAGGCTTATTATAAATCTGATTAGACAGAGGAACCAGTTCCTGAAGGCAGGATGAATACTGCTCCTAGGGAACTAAAAAAATGAAAATTAAATATCTTTGAGCCACTGTAGCCACAAGTTACTACAGGCGACTGTGATCTTTCCAAATGTATGGCTTTTCTCTACTCTCATTAGTTTATTTGCCTTTTGGTTTGTTTTTTAATCGGTTTATAAGTTCAAAACTTAAAGGAAAATGCCAAAATGCTTGTCTGCTTTCTTTACTGATAGGCCTAACATGAACTGAAATACTTCTTTTTACTAGTGCACTAGGCAGTCATAGAAATTGTGTTGTGTGCTGCATGGGGCCCCTGACCACATGTTCTTGTCTATGTTGCTGCAAGCCAAGCAGCAATGTCCATTCAGGGGGACAATACCTGTGAAACAAGTAGAAGTTTAAAGCCCCACCCCACTATAGTAGAAGTGCTATAATTTCTGGTTTAGGTTAGCTGTTAGCCTCACTGAAAGCTGGATGAGGTAGGCCATAAAGTCACCTTAGAAAATACTATTTACGTTTTAATTTAACTAGGTGCTTTAAAAAATTCCATCTTAAATCTGCCTAGACCAAAGCTAGATCAAATTCACACACGGCAAAAATTTTGTGCGTGGTTTTGTGTGTGCTGAGTCAAGAACAAATGTCTAACAGAGGGCAAAACCTGCATTATGGCCCAAAGGAAGCCTCCTTGGTGTTGTTTTCAGGTTTCACTGGGGTGCGTTAAGAGCAGGACTTGGCATGGATGTCCCTTGGGCCAAATCTCCCCATGGGACTGGTGGGAGCCCTGGCTGCTGACGGGGCAGTTGTGGAGGCAGCCGGAGGGACTCGTTGCACCTCTTTCCTACCCCACTGCCAAGGCATGTGGGGCCGAAGCAGTCACCGGCTGCCGGCTGCGCATAGCACAGTGGTTTTGGGAAAGCAGTGCCAATCAGTGAGGAGTTACTGAACTGTCCCTGCTTGTCAGTCGGGGCCCTGACTTACCCCTTGCTGCACAGCCGTCCGTTCATACAGGCAGTTTCTTTTGGGCCCAGCTGCAGTGAAGCTACCTGACTGTTGTCTGAGTTTGTTTGTAATAATTTCTTATTACTGTGACAGCTGAGGAGTTCCTCGTATACTGTTCGAGTACAATAACATGCGATAAATTCTGACCGTAAACATGCTGGAAGGCAGTTTTCTTCCTTTCTGAATATTTTATTTGTGGGGAAGAGGCCATACAAATAATTGAAGATGCCTGTTTGCACCCACTGAAGTCTGTGAGTGGTTTGAAATGTAAACATGTCAACTCACAACTGAAGTTTGAGAAACACATGTGCCTAAGAGCTGCAGACCATTAGCATCAGTCTGTCTGTCCCACTTAGCATCTCACATATGGGCAGCTTGGAAACCCAGAGTTAGTGTCATATATGACCCGGGTCTAAGTTTCCATGGAAAATTTGATGGGGAGGAGAATGGAAACAGGCACATGACATGAGGCAAACTTATGGTGCATTTTAGACAATAAAAGGCAAATTGTATTTAGGGCTGGTTTTTTTTGTTGTATGACATACAAATTGAGATCAGCTGAGGCTCCAAGAGTGGTACGTTTAAAGAAACTGAAGTGCTATGCAGAAATACACGGCAAAAACAGCAGACTAAAAAGTCAACAGGGAGAAGGCAAGAGACAGAGAGGCCTGTCAGAAGAGTGCGAGTGGAAGGTTGGACAAGCTTGCTTGCATAAATTTGGCGAAGTGGGAGACTGAAGTGTTGCTTAATATGATGCAGGAAAAAAACAGAGAAATGACACAAAAATCCAGGGAGACCTAAGGAATGGCAAGATTTCCAAAGTCTTTTAAATGAAATGTGTAAGCACTGAAACACTCCAGGTGTTTGTACAATATCTTTAGAGTAGTGAATTTTGACTTGCTCAAATTCTTCATGAATCCTACAGCATCCTCCGAGGTGACCCAGCTGCAGAGAGCTGTGTCCATCAGATGTACTGAGAAGAGTCAGCTGAAATTAGTAATAATGTTATGCAGAAGCTCATTTTACTGGGTACAAGTCAGACACTGAATGAATCAGATCTTCAACACAGTTTGTTGTCCTGAGTGACTTCTGAACACCAGTATGACCTTTGTAATTCGGTTATAGTGTAATGAGTCTGTTCCTAAAAATATCTAAAAAAAGATTAACTTTCAAAACCTCTGCAGTCCTAAAGCCCTAGAGTGTGTGAGTGATAGCCTTTCATCTTCTCCAACTCTAAGATAAAAGGGCGATAGTGAGTTGTTATTTAGACGTACAGGATTAAATATGAAAGATTTGGAAAAATATCTAGAGAACCATTTTCCATAGCCATGGTGCTGAGGTAGAATACAGAAGTGGAAGCATCAGGACAAAGCTATTCAAGGAACTGTTCTGAATGCACAGAGGAAAGTTTGGAGAGGTGTCCAGGACAGACAGAAATATTCAAGAACAGCCACCATTACTGAGCTGTCTTTGTATAGAGGTGGAATTAATGAATAAGATTTTGTAGAAATTGCTGTTAAAGTCCACTGGGTTGAATAAAGTTAAGAAATGTATCCTACTAATGTTTTCAATACTGTATAGTTATCTTAAAAAATGAGGAGGTAAGTAAGGAATAGCATTACGTCAAGAATAAAGTTGATGTAGAAAAGAGGTCTGGTGTAGACTTCTCACCAACTTTATACTGGTGTCACATTGTTGGCTACAGCGGATGCAGCCCTGATTAATTGCCCTCGTCACTCAGATCCTGGGAAAGATTCTTGAAGGCAGACCGATACTCCAAGGGGATGTCAGATGTGAGGTTATTTGATTAGGATCTCAACTGAGAGCAGATCTATAGTGTTTTGAGTTGCTGAGCTGTGCAATGACAGCGAGTGCTAAGAACTGCCATAAGTACAGGTTCTGCCTCCTATTTCTCAGTGTGACTAAAGGCCTCCATCTGACACATGCGCATAGCTCCTGTCAAAGTCAGTGGGAGTTATGTGAAAGTATCTGAGGACGATGAGATCATCGTTCACTTTAGTTTTCATCTGTTATGAGAATTGTCCCACTGCATTGTTCCAGGGTTTCATTTGCTAAGAATTGATTTGTACAACCTAAAGCCTTCATATAAATGATAATAACGCCCAGAATCTTTATCTCCAGCTTTTCCAGAATTAGGTCATGCCTCACATCTAAATTTAGTCTGGGTATGCCTGCCTTAATATTTTCTCTTATTTCATATTATTCATCTCTCTTCTGTCTGCTGGCTTCATTTCAGACAAGAAAGTCAATATTTTCTCTGCAAGTTATTTCGTTTTGTTGCTCTATGATATCATAGCAAATATCAGCTGATCTTATGTAATATAGAGTTGAAGACAGGCTGTTATCCTTCCTTTTACAAACAAACAGATTTAAATGAGACAGGCTCATGGTCAAATTCAGTATTTTTTGGGCTACTAAAATCAGTTAAAGAGGTTATCTGCTGATGAGAAAGCCTGCCTGTTTTCTGGTGGTCTCTTATTTCTCTTCCACTTGCATTTGATCTCTGAAACGCTGATCATTTTGCTGGTAACAGAGTCATCATTCACTCATTACTTAGGAAGTCTGAGCACATTTTATGGTTTCTCTCCCCTGACAGCTGGATTACCAGCATGATTCAAAAGTAACCTCTATCTGCTTGTTCTGGCTTAGCTTGTAGGGCTAAGGTAGTACAAAATGTAACTCGTGGAAGGAAGCAGCAAATGATAGCCACCGTGTTTCCTTTTCCTAAAGGGACCAAGTCCTCCATTGTTTTGAGTGCAGCTATGTCTATTGCCATCGGACGAAAATCTGGTTTAAAAACATGAAGAACCTCACTATTTCTTCAGTCTATGATTTTGACAGGAGCTGGACTTCTCTGTTCAAGTTTACAAACTCCAGAGTGGCCTAAAAAAGTCCACATTACACATAGATAATAGTTTCTAGTCTGCACAGACTATAGGAATTAATGATCGGGTAGAAAGATTTGAATTTGATGCTGAGTGGCTATTTTCCTTGGTAGGACATAGCTGGGGAAGAAAAAGTAAGGCTGTGGGAGCTGTGATCAGCCCCGATGGTTAGCATGCTTCCTTTTTCTCTCCCAGCACAATGGATTAACTTCTGCTGTTGGTGCGAGGGCAACATGAATGTATTTTTAAAACTCTTCCTCCATGTAATCATAATAGAAAGAACATAACATGAAAGTTGCTGAACAAATAGCAGACAAGCGAACCCACCCACTCAGCCTTCTCTTCAATTACTCACACTGCAATTGGCTTTCAAGGCCCGTCTAGGTCATATTATGACTCCTTTATTAGTGTTTAAGGTCACCAGGAGACATGCAAGTGCATCCTATATCAGGAAGTGTAGTATGTCTCAAGAGTGAAATATTTGGCTGTTAGTAGGAGCTGTGGCTGTGACTCGGAAATCCCGGGAAGTGAGTTAAAGGCAGACAGGCTCCAGGCGCCGCACTGCCTCGCAGCAGATAGAGTGACCTAGAATAATAGCAGCTTTCCTGCCATTCTCAGCACGATGGTGTATTTCTGTCAGACTTTCCTATTGAGTTCCTAGAGGCCATTTTCCATTCTGTCCCATAGCTGCAGGCTGCAATTCAAAAGAAAAGACTTTCAGAAAGGCAGGTACACAGCACAAAAATGTGACACGCTCTGATTTCGCATTGTTGCCAGGAGATTGCTCCTGCAGGAAGACTGATTAGAAACACGTAATGCACACATTTGGGGGGTGAGTGCCAGTCTGCAGGGCTGTATGAGTGGGCAGCAGATTTATTTGCTTATTTATCGGCACCAGACTGTGGTTAGACTTGGCAAGCATGTGTACGCACGCGCGCGCACACACACCCACGCTATCGCACAGCACGCACCGCACCCCTGCACCTACAGGCACCCAGCTCTGAAGCCTACCTGCTGCCAGAGGAGAGGAAAAGAGGGTGAGAAAAGCAAGAAAAATGGTTCGCTCCTGTCTTCTGATGTCTTTAAAGTCAAGGCTGGATGCTTTCCTGGCATCATACGGTCCTTAAACCAAGATTAGATCACAAGTGCTAAAATCCTTGAAATAAATTTGATAGATAATTTTACAGTTTCCTTAGCTGCAGGCAAGTCGACTCTGTAACTCTCTTGGTCTTATTTTAATGTTACTCAGACATAAGGCAGCATTTTTTTATGCGACATGCCCAAAAATAGCTAAATGAAGCAGCTGCTGGCAAATATCGATATAAAAAAGGAGGTGGGGACAGGATGGTTTTTCTTTAGATACAAGATAAAGTACAAAATACTTACGTTGTATCAGTATGTGCAAGGATAATATCACCTTCTCTTTACTGTCCTAATGCAAAAGAGAGAGAGCAAGGCAAGGGTGTGTAAACATCAACAGTATTTTCAATATGTGAAATGCTTGTCGACTGTTTTAGCACTGATCCCATTGCAGGGTAAAGAATCTTAAGACAAATCCAACTGCATAATAAAAAAATGAATGTTTTCCCTGATGGCAGAAATAGTGTGTCAAGAAATCATCATCTCTGTCCAATATGTTATGTCCGATATTATTAACAGTTCTAAACCCTCCAGCATGTTAAACACAAATAAACGGAGAAAGAAAAATCATGGCAGCACTGATGCCTACTATGGCTGCATAATTATTCTTATTATAGTTCACCATTTTCAGATATTTGTCCGACATTTAGTTTTTCCAGCTTGTCCTCCACCAAACAATATGTGTTTGTGTGTGTTTTTACATGTGGGCATTGGTGTGCATACGCACCACACATACATATATTTAAACACATAAAGCATGACAAACCTGCCTTTTTGATTTAATGAAAATAGAGATAGTGAAAAATGGTGGAATACAGTGTGGAAAGCTCTAACGCTGGTTTCAGTTTGTCAGACCTTGGTTTGGAACCGTTTTCCCTTTTCCAAAAATGTATTCTAGGTTTTTAAGAAATATTGTTAATTGAAATTTAATTTAAAAATCAAGTTTGAAACACAATTTAAAAGGAAATAAACCAATACCCATCTTTATAGTTAAAAGAAAAAGGCTTGGTGAGGAGAAAAGCTGACAAATTATTTCAGTGCTAATAGCGCTCAGATTAAATGCCTGGAAAATGTCAGGAATGTGTGGCAAACAGTTATCTTCTAAAAGCACCAGTTTTCTATGATTCATTTTTGTGTGTTTTGGTCAGCTGCAGATTAATTCTTTTTCTCCTTAGCACAGTGAGAGGAAGGGAAAAGCCATGTTTTATAAATGCTCAAGGCTCTGAGTTAAGGCTATAGTTTTAACTTCCCAAGTCGGAGTAAATTTTCACACAACTCGAGATGTTTTGTTAACACAGTTCATGTAGGTAAAAAGCGGTATATGCCTATATAAGAAAATGTTTTAACTGAAGAGTCAGCTTTCCCTGAAACATTTTATCCTGTCTAAAGAATTTTAAATTTTCCATGATTGGCCATACTGCTGGCACATTCCCTTTTGCAGAAGTAATTTAGTACTGAATTTTTCACCAGTCCGGCCTGTGAGACATCTGTCAGCTCTCACGGAGCATTTCCGAGCAGCATCTCTGTTCTGGTTAACTGTCACGAGTGCACACAATGTACCCCCTGAACTTTGGGGCTTTGCGGCTGTGCGCTGATTATGGCAATTACGTCAGACTGGCAGGTCTAACATTATGCAAGCTAATTTTGACAGATCCATTTATTACATTGTATTTAATTATTTATGGTTGTACTGCAATGAGGACCATCTATGGCATGTGTCACTGCCTTTAGAAGATCATCTATGGTTAACAGTATCATTGGCACCCAGAGGGCCATTTGGAGACTTTTGGGAAACGTTAATTTCAGCTGATTTCATGTATGCTTTTTACGGCTGTTTCTTTATGTCTGGAAGGATGTCTCTCTTGCTCTAACAAGGTAGCAAGGATTTAGCAACGAGGAGATCATGTTGGTTGGCTAAGAGCTTTCTTCTTTTCTCTTTCCAGAGAGAGCAAGTCTCCTGCATAGACCATGCAAGCTTTTGCAGGCCTGGAGAAGCTGCAAAGGGTTGCGTGCAATCTGTTCTTCTCATGCAGATCTGAGATCAACAGCATGACAAACCTGGCTATGTCAGACACACATGGCAGACTTAGATCATTAATAAGCATTTATTTTATCTGTCACCGTATGACAAGTCTCTGCTCTGTAAATCTGTTGGACAATATTTACTGCTTGGGTAAAAAAAAAAAAAAAACAACAACTGAGAGACAGATGAAATTAATTAAAGGCTTTACTTTGCTAGGTAAAATTTCGAATTTCCCTACACGTAAGCTATTATAGGTTGCATGATGACTACACTGAATATTAGCACATGGTATGCTGTCATCTTACATAAATAATATAAGAATTGCTGTAACCCCGCATAAACCCCACTTTGGATGTTGAGAAATATTATGCAAGTGTGCAACATGAATAGAGTTGTGTTTCTTATTCCACCACTCTGGCCAAATACCATGTTGTCTTTACTGGAAAACTGGTGTTCATCAAACGAGTTTAAAGCTAAGAGTGGGAGAGGGTGGGTCATTGCATTCTTGAGAAATGACATTATAAATAGTATGGTACTGCTTTGTCTTTGTGCTGCTAGTAAATCTGGGATATTATAGTGTAAGCAGGGAGACCACACCATACCGTGCTTACGTTCCAGCTTCCTTTTAATGATCACTTTTTTCTTCAGACAAATAGACTAAATAAGGTGTCCCGTGCTCACTAGGGCTTCCAATTCTCCTCTACTTCATTATTGAAAGGTTAAAGCTCTAGATCAGAAAATATCAAACATTCTCAAACATTTAGAATGCAAAAAGAAAAGAAAAGAAAAGAAAGGAAAAGAAAAGAAAAGAAAAGAAAAGAAAAGAAAAGAAGAAAAGAAAAGAAAAGAAAAGAAAAGAAAAGAAAAGAAAAGAAAAGAAAAGAAAAGAAAAGAAAAGAAAAGAAAAAAGAAAAGAAAAGAAAAGAAAAGAAAAGAAAAGAAAAGAAAAAAATCAATCAAGGCTTTGCTTAGCTTTCTATGCAAAAAAAATGGATATCATAGAGGAAGAACTGGGCAAAAGGAGGTGCCAAGAGCTTTATTTTGAGAGTCTATATCACAGAAGTGTTTAAGTATAAGCAGTTTTTATGTGACAGTTGCTATGTGCACATCAGTGGCTTTCTGGATGGTATAGGACCTTGATCACATGCAGTGAAGAAATTTATTTTTAAGGTGTCATTTTTAACCTAGGAGTGTTTTGTTTTTCCTTACCTAGTATTTCATCTACTAAATTATATGTAGGACTTTTTTTCTTTTTTGAATAAAATCAGGTGTTTTCCCAATAGCTGATACAACAGACTGCATTCTCAAGGTGTGAAAAATAACTTTCACTGAGCAGGCTTGGAGGTCTGCAGTATCAGGCAGTGGTGCACTCTATCTGCCCCTTCATCAAAGTTTTGCAAGCTTTGATGAATCTATCAGTCTCACGCGTAGGTGCTGCTGATGTGTGTGCTCTTGTAAGCAGGAAGTGGGTGGAAGCTGTTTAGCTGAAAGATGCTAATGAGCTCTTTTATCAAAGGAAACAAATGGCATAATAGCGAGTGTTTTATTAATTTCTTGTATGTACTTCTAGGGCTCCTTGGAAATTGGAATGTTGTCAGAAATCTTGCAAATGATCAAGAATAACAATAAATAGCGACAGTGGAAGTAGATTGCTGTTTAAAGTTAAAATTCATCTTCTTTGGGAGCACTTTCTGGAGGGTCAAGCAAGATTTGGAAGCCTGCAGTGTGTAAAAATGTGATTTGGCTGACTTCGTCCAAAGCTTATGCAAAGCTCTCCTCTCCTTGCCATGCTTTTCTTCTCACCTGCTATCTTTCTTCTCTCCCTTTCCATTTCACCTGCCTTCCCTTCCTTGTTTCTCCCACCAGCATATAGCTTTTGGAGAGGAACGAAATTGCCTTTGCAGTCCTCTGAGTTCTTAGAAACATAGGATCAAAATGAGAAGGAGCTTCTCTTCGCACAGTTGGAGTCTTTAAAATACTGCTGTCCTGCTGGAACATCAACACTTCAAAACCGGATATGTTATGGAAGCACTCCAGGGGATGGAGAGAAACGTAACTGTTAAGCCTGTCCATAACGAAGAGACAAGAAGAGTGAAGCAAATAAATTTTCCTCCTTTCTCTCTGCTTTTCAGTGGGAAGGAAAATAGAGAAGACTAGACGGAGAAAGGGACTGGGCGAAGGAGAATAAAAGCTTTTTGTACTCCAGTGTCGTCCAGCAAAGGACGCATCCTCGTCCTGCAGAAGGAGGGATGTCTATATGGCACCGTGCCAGCCCCAGCCCCTCCTTTTTTCTTGATAGCTCTGTAAGTATTGTTAGCATTTTAGATTGGTTGGAGAAAATCTGAAGAGCTTTAGGATCAGAGCATAGAGCCTGTGTGTTTCTCTATGGGTGAAAATCCCTCTCAGGTTCTAGCAGCTCTGAGCAGAAGGAAGCAGAGAACATATGTTTGGGAGAGCTCAGTAAAAGAGTTTGCGAAGTGGGCAGGGCATTTGCCTACATACTTTCCTTTATATTTTCAGGCATACATAATAGAGGTATTAATTAGAACACCCAGGCTGCATTTTCTATGCCCAGAGAACCACAAGGTATAAGTAGGCTGTTCCTATTCATCTAGGTGTTTGTTATGTTCATGTAATTCATCAAAAGTCTAAATCTTGAATAATAAGTATCTGATAGTGAACACTACCCAGAAACAGTCTCCTGACGATTCTCAAAAGCTCAGTCAGCTTTCCTACACTGATTGACCCACAGCTTGCAGTTCAGAGAGTTCTTGGAGTCCTCAAACTTTCCTGTCTAAACTTTCATTTGAAAGACCTCTGCAGAATTGCTTTCCAGAATTCTGCTTTCTCTGCAGAATTGGTCCCAAGCCTCTACTGGTGGATGGGATTATTCCAGCCCAGACAGAAGACCTTTAACTTGTTCTTGTTGAACTCCATGAGGTTCCTATCAGTCCTTTTCTCCAGCCTGTCCAGGTCTCTCTGAATAGCAGCCCTGCCCTCTAGCATATTCCCCCTCCAATTTTGGTCATCCAAAAATGTACTGAGAGTGCGTGCAATCCCATCATCTAGGTTGTTAATGAATACATTAAACAATATTGGTCCCAGTACTAGTTCCTGAGGGACCCCAGTAGCTCGTGGCCCCCAGATGGATTTTGCACCCCTAATTGCAACCCTTTGAGCATAGCAGCCCAGCCAGTTTCCACTCACCTTATCGTCCACTTATACAGCCCATATTTCACCAGTTTGATGATAAGTAGACTACAGGAGATTGTGTGAAAGGTCTAGCTAAAGTCAAGGTATAAAGCATCCACTGCCTGCCTCTTCCCAGAGCACCTTGTCACGGAAAGCACTGAGGCTGGTCAGACATGATTTGTCCTTGATAAACGCATGTTGGTGGCTCTTAATTCCCTTCTTGCCCTTCAGATGTTTGGAAGTTATATCTAGAAAGATTTACTCCATCACCTTCCCAGCAGCTGCAATGAGGCTAATTTGTTTATAGGTTCCTGGATTCTCCCTCTTGCCCTTCTTGAGGATGGTTGCAAAGTTTCCTTTTTTCCAGTCCTGAGGAACCTCCCTCAAGTGCCATGACCTTTTGAAGACGACATAAAGCAGCGTTGTAATGACTTCCGCCAGCTCCTTCAGCACCATCTGGTCCCACGGACTTGTGCAAGTCCGAGCGCGTTAAATGACTCCTAATTCTATCATCTTCTCACATGGGTGCTGCTTCACTCCCACAGACTCTGCTATGAGGTTCAGGGACCTGGAAGGCCTGGAGACGAGCTTCACCAGTGAAAAGTGAGGCAAAAAAGGCAATGAATACCTTCACTTTTTCCTTGTCACGAGACCCTACCACACTGAGATGGGCTCCTCCCTAGCCTTCCTTTGCTGCCAGTATACTTACAGAAACCCGTTTTGTTGCCCTTCACCTCCCTTGCCAGCTCCAACTCCAGCTGAGCTTTGGCATTCCTGACTCCATTCCCACATGTGCAGGCAATGTGCCTGTAATCCTCCCAAGTAGTCTGTCCCTGCTCCTGCTCCCTCTGTGCACTTTCTTTCCGCGTCTGAGGTCAGTCAGGATCTCCCTGCTCATCCATGACAGTCTTCTGCTACACATCCTTAACTCCCTGCACATTGCAATGGACCATCCTTCTGCTCCAAGGAGGCTGTCCTTGAAGATTTGAATATGATTTAGCTGGACCTGAATCTCCAGCGCTCTACCGTAACCAGCGGTGAGTGCATTTCGTCATCAGCCAAGGTAGCTGCAGGCACATTGCATCTACCCTTTTCTCTTTACGCTGATTTCGTATAGAGCTGCAGAAAAAATGAAAGGTCTGTGGCTATTTTAGGGAGGTGTAAGGTGAACTTGGCCCAGGAAAAACACCAGTTAATGCTGGAAGACAAAACCTCTGGTATAACAGAACAGTCTTTATAAAGAGAAAAATACTGTTTGTGTGACAGAAATGTATTTCCTGAGATCAGATCAGAAGGTCTTTAATAAACTTCCCCAAAACCTAAAGATCATCATATACTTCACCATTTTTTTGTCTCAAATGCATTTCTGTTCCTCCTTCTCTTACACACAAAACAAAATGTATCTTACAGGAAAAAAAAAAAAGCTTTTTCCGTGTTCCCAAAGTTAATCAAAAATGCAACTTCATTTTAGATTCTTGTCTCTCCAAGGAGAAGATGAGAAAATAAACAACCCAGGATGACTGGTGCAGCATTACCACATTAAATGCACTATTCAACGGTGTAGCTATTGCAGTAATGAGTGTAGCATAAGACCTTGTACGGAACAGAATAAAATGTCTTGCTTCTCCTCTATATTTTTCACAGTTGTGATGCACTAGAAGGGATATTCTTCAGGTCCCTTCTCAATGAAGCCAGCTTTGGGGTACCTTGAAGGAGACTGCAGAGTCTTTGTATGGAAATACGTAAAATGCACCACGAAAGAGCCTGAAAGTTACTAACAAAACGCTCTGTGTACAAGTGGCTAGATTATCAGGGAAGGTACTTCAACTAATAGTTGTCTTCAGAGCAGTTTTGGTACTATAAAGCTCTTTCTTTGGATTACCCAAAATATGATGCATAATGCCAGAGCCAGCCCTGAACAATCAGGACTGATGTCTGGGGTGCCCAAAGATGCCAAGGTACTGAGCTAACTTAGAAAGCACGGCATGTCATCCAGTTTTGGGTGGGAGAGGAGACAGATCCACTCCATAGCTCCTGTCTGATATTTGCACTGGTTCTGCATGAACTGTGGTAGTAAGGGTCAATCTAATAAGACCCACAATAAAGGAGCACGTGTAATTAACAGGCGAACAAATTAGCACCTCTGTAAATAGGCAAAATGGAGAATTTGGATATACAAGTCCTTCCTTTGCAGACCACATGGCCTGTTCCAGTGGGGAAGTGTAAGCAAGATCCCAGAATATTACAGAACTTGCCATGGAGACAAGAACAAAAAAGTGAAATCTGGAGGAGAATTGAGGTATTTTGCTTTCATTTTTTCTTGCTTTTTATTCTTTCTTACTATCGAATTTATGGCTTTATTTAGGTTTCTGAAGGGGAAAGGCTGTTTTATGCAGAGTTTTTGATGCATTATTGACTGCGACTAGGAATCTGGGAGAACCTCGCTCTTGTTAAAACACTGGCAGGGTGCCGCTATGATCCACTTTCCACAGGTGTTCTGTGGTCTGAATGGACAAAACCGCCTCCCTAAGGACAGGTACTTTGCAACTGCATGACAGAAACCCCTGCACAATGTTAGGTAAAAAACTATGCCACAACAGGAATATAGTACTGTAAAAATAGAGTAAAGCTATTTTGTATACGTATAAGGCAAACCTGTGAAGAAAACAGGGTACTATCTGAGAATAAATGACTTAGTTGTTAAGCCTGGGGGTTCTTTTACCTCATCGGTCTCATATGGTCCTAAACATTTTGATTTTTGTTTAATTCCTGACACTATACCTAAGCACTAAAGTTAATTTGGTAATGAAAATCTAATCTAAAAGTCAAAAGGAGTAGGGCACGATGACTTTTGAGAACTATCAGTGAACCAAAGTAGAGCAGGTAGAACCAGTTTAAATGTAAAA
This sequence comes from Struthio camelus, assembly GCF_040807025.1. Classification (NCBI taxonomy): domain Eukaryota; kingdom Metazoa; phylum Chordata; class Aves; order Struthioniformes; family Struthionidae; genus Struthio; species Struthio camelus. Next base: position 68,471,525 of record NC_090944.1, on the reverse strand, counting down.
GGATCATTAGGTAAAGTGTTCTGATTTAGTTCAAGAACTTTCATTTCTCAGTTCTGCAGTAGCACTGAACAAAACCATTTGGCCATAGTGTCCTTCTGAAGTCCCTCACACCTACCTCTGTGCAGTGCCCTGAAGCAGGGTATTTGGGGAGCTTTCACAATATTCATAGCTCATAATGGCATATTGGTAGCAGAAAGAGATCTACTCACTTCAGCTTTCACATTGAGGCTCGTACAAGAATAGTTCAGAACAAGAAATTTCCCAAAGGCTAGCTAATGCTTTACCAGTCTTTTGTGCAGTAAAACGTGTGCAATAAAATTAGTATTTTTCTGGGAAATAATAATTAGCTCTGGAAATAATAAATATGTTAAGGGGATCTGGGTTCCCTGGGAATAACAAATATCTCGAAGGTAGGTCAGAGTCTTGAGTTTAGTATCTGGCTATTGGAAACCTTCATTAGGTATTTGGGGTTAATAGTTGATACTGCTAATAATTGCAAGTCGAACATTGTTTTATCACAGGTTATCAAGGAAGACAACAGCAGAAACAACAGGATGCCAGACCTTTAAATAATTAGATTTCTGGACTTAGTTTCTTGTAGTCTTGGGATGATGGCAGGGTATTATATCTAGCATTCCCACTAATAGGAAAGGCTGCTTCCTCAGTCTGGGAGTCATGAGTCAGCTGTGAGACATGGACAGCTGTGTCCAGGGACACGTCACAAATGCAGCTGGTAGATTGTCCATTATTGTGATAGATTCTTAGTTTGTCACTTGAGTTGTTGAAATCAATAAGCTTTCCAAAAGAGCTGCTGGGAGTGAGGGATACACTGGTGAAAGGGATGAAATTTTATTGTTACTCACAAAAAGTAAATTCACATCTAAAAAAATAAATTAAACAGAAACACACAAGAAGCTCAACTGAATAGCGCAGGGCTAGATATCAACATGCACAAAGAAATTTGTTCGCTTACTGTGTGGTAGTTATAAATATAGTTTTAAATGCATTTATTTGTTTATGGAGTGGATGTTTGCAACTTCTACAGTTGGTAAATTTTTAAACAACACACTACAGCTACTCAATTAAGACTATAGATGTGGTTTTGACTGCTTTATGTTTGGGATGAATCCTGCTTTTGAAGTTGTGGAGGCAGAGAAAATAGTTTTTGGTTTGAGTTTCTTGTTTTGTTTTGCTTTGCTTTGGGGGCATCGTTTACTCAACAGTGCCTGTAGAGAGGGCTACATGAATAGTAGTGCTGCAGAAATTTTTAGAGAAACTCTGTAAAAAAAATTGTAGAGCAATGTAAATTGCATAACAAATACTTGCTATTCTGCATGGAATGAGAAGGTGATGAGGAGTCTGATGCAAAAATAGTCAAGTTCTCATGTCTCTGTTGTGTCTGTTTATGCTAACCTAACTAGTGAAGCTAGGGGAAATGTTTCTTTAGAAAACTCAGGGTATCCTGCAAGGGACTCAGTTCCTGAAAGCACCAGATTATATGGTTAACTCCCTCTAACTCATTGACCATAGAAAGTGTTTGTGACTGTTCATATCTTACATCTCAGTGCAAACTTAAAATTCAACTCAGAAATAAAGCACTAAGCATTCTGAGTTATAAAACCTACTGCACATTATGTCAAAAGTAATAGCAGTGGAAGCAACTAATTCAGTGCATCCTCCAAGGCGGACCCAATTTAATGCTAGGAAAAGGTGCTCTGTGATTTTATCAGAATTCATTCTCCTCCCCGGAGCCACGAACGAAATACTGTTCAGACTTCTGAATTTTGATTTACAGTGGGTAGTTTTGAAGAATTACCACCTAGTGTCACAAAATGAGAGAAACTTTGCATAAAATTGATTAACTGAGCCACGCAACCGGAGACATAGAGAAGGCTTATGGTTAAGGTTCTGTATGAACTAATTGGTTAATAACCCATTAAAAAATGCTATACTAACACATAAATAACTTGGAAAGCACTCTTTTCTGTGAAAGAATGACTTGTCCACCTCAAACACTATACACTTCTGGCAACTTCTACTAAAGAAGGCTCAGAGTTATCCTGTCAACTTTCCTCTTCTTTCCCAGTTGCACAACAGTGGAGCAGAGTGACTAAAACGGTACTGTACTGAGCAGTCAGCTCTGCTCCAGTCCTGATTTAGGTTACAGGACACTGAAGGCTCCTCTGGATGTAAGGTTGAGTTATATTTACTGACCCAGGTTACCAAAAATACAAGACGCGTAAGGAAAAATCTGCAAAAGAAGTTGTAGCAGTGGTAGCATATAGGGCCAGTGAACTCCAGGGATTGCTGACAACCTGGTAGATGTTCTGGGCAAGATGTTGTGGGCCATCTCAGTGGAGCACTTGCTGTATACGATGCTAAACTTGCTGTGTCAATATGAGTCATGTAATATGTCTGTGCATTTGAACAGTGTTTCACAAATTAAACACTGAACAGATGAGGGCTCATAATATAGTTGTTAAGGTCTGTGAACATGGATTCGATCATAACAATGGCACATGCCACTGTGATGGCAGTCACCTCCTGCTTGAACATGTGAGAGGCACTGTAGGAGCAGACAAAAAAGCTTATATAGACTGAGCTGAATTGCTGGAGCTGGTGAGGAGCAAACATGGAGATAGGAGGCTTTGCAAAACTTGGTGCTTCCCTAAGTCTACAGCATCTATCTTCTGATGTTGTTTAGAGCAGACCAAGAGTTGATCTGAGCTAACTGGAGTGATAAGAGAAAGCTCACTGTGTTGGCTGAAGGTTAGCCAAAACTCTACACTCAAAGCAAAAACTGATTTACTGTTAACATGCACTTTACAGCTCTCCCAGTTCACCCTCCGTCTCTTCTTCCCAGTGAGGAAAAGGGAAAAGGAAAGTTAGACATCTGTGTTGTTTGTTTATGTAACAAAGTAATCTTCACTTGCTTTTTATTTCTTTATTCTCTCCTCACCTTTTTAGTTAAGAGTGAGGTTCTTCAGCTGTTCTTCATAATTTTGCTCACTGTGACCTTCCGTTATTGGATTTGGGGGAGCTTTTTATTTTACTAGAAGTGAAATTGCCTCATGGTAATGTACTGGTAACAGGTATTTCCTTCCAGGAGTGGGATTCAGACTTTGATTGTTGTTTAGTTATATGAAACCACTGATGATGGGTGAAGCCAGCTGGTTTCCAGTTTTCTGCTGGATTTTGTTCATACTTCAAAGAAGTTTAAGCACAATAGGTATTGTGCTGTCTGCTGCCAGACATATTGCTAAGTTGTTTGAGCCATCTACAATTTATGCTTCTGAAAGAAAAAAAAAATTCCCAACAGATAAGTACTTCTGATGCACAAAGGTGAATAGCACTGAATATAAGTCTAAGGAGTTTCTTCATCTGCGTAAAGCTAAGGGTCATGTTGTCATTCTGACTGACTGGCAGAGTGGATACTTGGCTGTATTTTCTTTTCTTAAATCAAAATGAAGCATCGTTGCCCCGAGGATATCACTGACTTACTTGCTCATTGTGTGCAACAGCTACCCTTCATTTGCCTTGTGGTCCAGCCTGAAAGCATGTATGACTTCTGAAATTCTCAGTAGTTACAAATTTATAGGATTATTTTACATCTCTGAGAAAATAGGGACAGGAGAATATGTAAACATAGAAACATAGAAAATACTCTTATTTTGACAGCTGTGCTGAACATTTATATAATGAGAAGTTAGGTTACTAAAGATGACTGAGAACTAATAGTTTTGCTTACAAGGGCTAGAAATATGCCATTTCATAAATCCCTCCAGCAGGAAGACGGCTACACTAACACAATAACCTTTATTTATAAAAATGCAGGCACAACGGGAAATAAAATTTACATTTAACAAAGGACAAATTTATATTATTGAACTGAAAATAATGTCTTACATTGGAGCTATTAAGGAACTTAAAAAGGAGTCTAGTAGAAAACAGTATGAAATGTTACAGCAGCTGCTTTTAGGTTGCAGAATTTCTTGCACTGAATAAAATAGGAAACAAGGAAAGACTTCATTATTACCTCTTATATTCTAAGGTTTGTGGGTTTGCTAGATATGTAGAAAATAAGAGAAATGACTCCTGGAATGGCTGATTCAGTGAACATATAATATATGGTGTTTCAGTGGAAAGTATCTGCAGGCAGACTATGCACAATTACTACATCACTGGAGCAAACTTAATGAAATAAACTATATAAAAAAAGGAACAACAGCTTCTTATATTCAAATAGAAGAAGAACATAGCCTAGAAAGACATATGAGGAGCAATGCCATTGAGCGCACTGCTAGTCTTCTATACTTTCCCACTTACTATGCAGACTGTGGGTTATAGTCATTACTATCTGAGTAGTACTGGAGAAATAGAAGTGAGAAAGAAAATGCAGTGATTTACAGTTGCTCAAAAGAATAGAATTATAGGCATGAGGTTTTTTTTTTTTGTTACCAGATATAACAGGAATGTGAAATATTGTTTCCTGCAAGAGGCCATTTTAAGAACAAACATTACAAGGATAACAAATGCAAATGCTTACAGAGACAAACTTGTTAAAATGTTTGTTTTAGCAAGGAACCAAAGTCAAACCACAAAGAACACAGGAATCTAAGTCTCTTCATATTGCACTAGGTGGCTATGCAGTATTCAGCATGCTCTAGATTTGGGGTAAGGTTTTCACCACAGTGATTTAGGAGCCCAAGTCCCATGCACATTGCCCGTGGCCACTCCTGTGTTAGAAATAACTATCCTTCTTTCAAGGATGGCAGGAACTATGATGTGGCTCCTCTTCAGTTGCTCCTGCTTCCGGCCAACTCTGTCAATGCAAATCGAAATTATCAGCAGCTCTGGCTGCGCTTCGGCAAGGTGCGTGTTGGCTTAGGCAGGCTGGGAGTGGAGACAGGCAACCACAGGGGGCAATTACCTCTTGGGGTTACTGTCTCATGAACCACCCCAGAGAAGGGATGGCTAAACCTGGTCAGGTAAGTGACAGAAAAGCCTAAAGGTCTCAGAGAAGTGAGAGAAGCTGTTCAGATAGAAATGTTAGATAAGTACTAATTTTGTATGTTGCTGTTTTTTTTAAGGAGAGATTTGTGATTATCCACATGTAATTGGAGAAGGCTGGAGAATTCACATCTGAGTATTTGTTTTGTAGTGAGAGGTGCTAATGTACTTTCTATGGTTAGACTGTCCAGTGCTTTACAAAAAAAAAAAAAAAATTACCCTAAAGCTACAGGTTTGCACCTATATCAGTAAATAAAAGGGACCAGAGCCTCAAAGTAAGCAACATGGCACAGCTTGTGCCCTAGAGCTAAGCCCATTCCCCAGAACAGGCCGACTGTGTCCTTGCTGCCCCTTGGGAACAGCCCCCACGGTGTGCTGTCCACATCTGCTCCTGGGGTGGTAAACCATGTCTGTGGGTACTGATACCTAGTGCCGTCTGGGGAGCTCCAGAAAACCCCACCAGGCCTCCAGCCGCTGGTCCATAGGGCAGGGCTCTCCCGTAGGGATATCTCCCTCATATCCCATCTGCCAGCCTCCTGTCAGGGTCTTCGATGTCCCAGGGGGCCTTGAATAGCCCTGCTTGTCCATGTGCAGGCAACTGAGGGGAACCACCACTGGCAGGTCGTCTTGTCTTCAAGGTCCTTGGATAGGAAGTGGAGGGGCAATGGCATCTCAGAGGACTGAGGCAGATCAGGGGCCAGAATAGCCCAGCACCTGGGCTGTAAAAGCTGGGGGACCATAAAAGCACACTAGGAGGCAGTTAAATTTTTAAATTTAGCTGGTGAGACTGAAATATTCTAAATACTCCTCCTCTTCCTTTTAAACGTCAGGAATAGTATAATTTGTATAAAATGGCTTGACCTTTTTTTTTTTTTGTCAGATGGGATTGTATTTGGCAAGTGGCTTCAACTAGAGATTGGTACAATGTGTAGGGTGTTTTTTTTTTAATCTGAAACAAGTTTCTGTGATGGAATAGTGCCATCATTCACATCAAGTGAGGATTAAGGATTGAATTTGATAATGTTAGGGAACTCTAGTGAATTTGTTAGCTTTGTGTTGGGTGAACATCAGATACTATACAACAGTTTCCTCTTTGTTTGATCTGAGTAGTATTCTTACAGATCTTGGGCCTTGAATCAGGTTTTTCCACTACCCGGCTTACACTGGGTGAGCGAATGCTTATTTAATAGAGGGCAACATTGCATTATATTTTCATATACCCATACTCTATTTGATAGATATACATAGAAAATAGATCTCAGAAGAATTTTACTTCAGTTATACAGTACCACTGTGAATTAACCATCTGAGCTTTTGTTTTGCACCTTGTACAGTTCTCTCTTCCTAAAGGCTGAAGGAGTGCATATGTAGCTGTGCAAAGGTCGAGAAGAACAATGTTACCAAGCCTATTTGTAAAGAAAATGAACGTAACAACACTTGCAGTACTTAAGAGTGATTTATGTAGCCATCTAGATAAAGTTACAGGAGTGAACTGTTATGCTAAGTGCATAATACTGTGTTAGTCCTGCTTATCTCATTTCACTTACTTGACAGACAGCTCTTGTACAAGACCAGTTCATGCTTGTGTGAAATAAGCAGTGAGAATAATTCACAGTCACTCTTCTTTAATATTTTTACCACCTGGAGCCATAAATGGGCATTCAGCCTGAGGAATAAGGAAGCACCTTTCTTAACTTCCTAACAAGCTCGCACTATTTTATTTGACATTGCGCTGAGAACAGCACTTCTTAGCTGTTCTCAGCTGATGTAGCAGAGTTTTTCGAGGCAGATTATACCTGATGGTGACTGAGGCAGTACCTGCTCTTTGCTTAAAAGGAGGGAGTTAGTTCCCTCTTCAGAAGTCTGCTCTCCTCACCTCTCAATGAGGAGAAAACTCTTATGTACATGTAAGGACTCATAATATCCTTTTCCCCCTTCTTTAGTACGAGTTTGATCCATTATATACTGGACTCCACTTCTCTGCTAATATTGATAACACATTTTAAACATTTTAACTAAATGTCGTAACTTCTTGTGAGGGATTAATTTAAAGAGTTCTCATTGTGCACCATTAGTGGTGGGCGAGTAGCAGAGGGACCATCACAGCAGTACATACTCTAGAAGACTAACACTACCTGCAATCCAGAAAATATTGCTTGAGCATACCTGAGAAAAAGAAAAAAACTGTATGAATTTAAAAATGCTACCGTCACAACACTGTACATATGCTTTTCATCCCTGGCTCAGGGCAAGTGGAAAGGCCGGCTTTCAGAAGTAAACCCACGTGCTTACTTTGAAATTGAAATATGAATTCAGAGACAGTGAAACGGGATAATACAAACAATTCACAACATGGAAAATGACAGTGAAGAATATAGGATAGAATCACTAAAGAATGCTTTACTTTTGTCTATAGGTTTTAAAAGTCTTTTGACTTTTCCATTTGGATTCTGGCACTTCCAGCCTTAAGATATTACAAATGTCTCACTTATAAGGAATATTGAGTAAAGAAACATCACATGGCTCACATCAGACTACGTTGCATCAAATCATAGAAAGGAAGAATAATCTACTGATGGGCATGTATGATTCTAATCATTCTTTTTGTATAAGTTATAGCTAAAATTATCAAAACCCACAAAGAATTGAAAATGGAGGATTAAAATGGATCCTACATCACCGTCCTATCTACAGCGGTTCATGGCTCAGTCAGGTGTGCTGCTCGGTCCTTCTCTTGCTGCTCATTGCTTTCAGAGTCTTTCTCACTCCTCACTGAATAACATCATGATTTGAACAAGTAGTATAAACACTACTAGACTAAAAAATAAACAAACAAACACATAGAAACTGGGATCATATGATGCAAAACACTGATCGGGTGTGGACTTACACTGTCAGTTCAAATGCACTAAAAAACATTGACAACCTCACTTTGTACCTGCAGGATTTATGTCAGGTCTTGGATTATCTTCCCGCACTGCTCTACTTCTGGGCTTGTTCAGCTACTTTAAGTCCTCTTAGAGCCAGAATAAAACTGGCAGAAAACCATAAAACTGGCACAAACTCTGTCATACGTGCCCTGGTGAATTTGAGAGAGAAGTGGTTGTGTGACCCTGTTTGTGCTTCATGGCTGATCTGACAAAGGCTCAGCTCTCTGAGAGGCACAAAGTGGAGAATGCAAAAACTTTGAAGTCCGGATAAAGCGGAAAATGTCTTTCATGGGCCAAACCAAATCCTTGGGCTGGAGCCACAGTCAAACATATAAAAGACTTTGGTCAGGCTCTAAACATCATCGCATCAACCTGTTCCTAGGCACGGGTAGCAAGACCAGAGACCTGACACTTAGTGCTGGCACTTGCAAACAAGAGGATGAACTAGAAAGACACATTCGTTTGATTAGCCCTAATCACTGTTTACCCCGACTGTCCTGATAGAATCAATTTGCTCTGAAATAATTGCATCATAGAAAAAGTTCTTTTAGCAAAGAAGGGCCAAATTCTTGCATTCAGAAACTCTCAATGATTTTATTTTTTGCTTTCCTGAAGTTCCCTTCAAACAGACTATTTACAGAGATCAGACTGTCTCTGTTGGAAGTACACTTGTACGCGCTCTATAAGAATAGCGAGAACTCTGATAGCAACTTACTAACAATGCGTTTTGCAAGGAAAGGGAAAACTGTAGGAAATTTTTTATCGGGTCTCAGGAGTGCTTTCTGCGGCCCTTAATAGTCAGATAAAAGGGTCTATGTGATGTTTACACAGCCTCCTGTAGAGTAATTGCAATAGCAGCTCGTATAAAAGCAACAGTAGAAAGGTGTAAAAGTCATTTGCTAGGAAGAAATAGGAAGCAATCAGCAACACTTTAAACAAATTACTACCATGAAATCACTCTCTCAGCTTGAGATAAGTATTCAGGGTCTGTTAAAGCTATAATAGCCCTGTGGCTTCCCCTCCCAAGACATTTTTCTGCTAAATTTTTATTTATAAAATGAGGGGATGCAGTGCAGTTAAGTATTAAGCTGGTGCTGAATATCCTTGTCCTCAGGCTATAGCTGGTTTCTGGTGCTGCGTGCTCCCCCACGTATGCGTGTATGCGCAGGGACTTTTCAAATACGTAATTATGAGCCATGTCCTTTCACAGTGAAGCAAAAGCCTCCACGGGTTAAGCTCATTATAATAGAAGACGGTTTATAGAAAACCATCTGCAAACACCTTTGTGGTAGGTAGCAGAGCTTTTAAGTGCCCTGAGAGGGAAGCGCTTGGCACAGGTGAGCTGGGAAAGGAATGTCCTTGTGGGGTAGAGCTAAGGGACAGGAGGATTTTTTGGGGCTGCCTGTGAAGCCGGGCCAGCTCTGTGGCCACCGTGGCTCCCCGGGGCAGATGTGCTGTCGTGGTGCTTTGCCTTCAGAGTGTGAACGTCATCCGTCGCACCTCTGGGCAGCACTGCCCCGTCCTGGGCGTCAGGCCAAGTCCTCACTCAACGTTTGGCTTGTTTCAGCTCTGGGTTACCACATCTGAAGGATACATCAGCTGTGGATCCAGTGTGTTACATTACAGGAAACGTGGAAGCATTTGCTTCACAAATGCCATGATTCTGTTATATTTTTGGATGTGCAGGGTTTTCAGTTATTTTTTTCTCTCTGTGTGTGTTTTTTTAAAGCCTCCACTCTTTGGGGAAAGGAGGGAACTGGATGTGAAAAATGAATATGAGATATCAATCATTTTTGCCTTTTGCTCAAAATTCAGGTTGTCTATCCTTTACCCTTGACGTCACCAGAAGGATTGTAAGTGCAGGTGAGGGTTTAAGCAGATGAGCTCTTAAGGAAAAAATTCTCATTTTGTGAAACTTCTTTGTGAGAGCAACTGAGGGATGCAGGGCTCCTGGGAAATGATTCAAAGAGAAAAACAGGAATATCAATGGGATGTAGCAATATGCTGTGTGCATACATGCAGAACCAGGTAAGAGGGCATGGCATTCGGGAGCTGATGCTGGGGAACTGTGTAGATGGGATAAGGTGGCATGGCCTGCAGGTATGGGGAGAGGGCAGCAATTGGGCAGGAATGGGAGGTTACAGTAGTAGGAATGGGAGGCTACTTCTGCAGAGGCAGAGGAAATGATCCTTGGCGCTTGCAAACTGCCCCAGCAGCACCTGGGAGCAGGCAAGAAAGCAGCAAAGCTGCTCGCAGGAGCCTACTAGCTCCAGACAGGCTGCAGGATGGTGCTCAAGCCTGTCCCTGGACTTTTCCTGGAGCTGACATAACCGGAGTCCTGCAGGCACAGAGGAGCAGAAGCAGATCTAGGAGAAGCACGATCTCTGCCATGAAGGAGGGGAAACGCTCCCAGTGCTCCCAGAGGGGTCTGTGATGGATGGAGACAGGGCAGGCAGCCTCTGAATCAGTGATAGGCTGGTTATGGAAAGGACAGGAGCTGGGAGTTCCCAGCACACATTTACAGAGGAAAAAAGACAAGAAGTCCAGAGCATCATATTTTTAGGTATCATTTTCTGCTTTGGGTGAACACATGTGGCTGCAGGGATAGTCCGTCCTCTGCCTCCTTCAGAGGGAACAGATGTGAAGGTGTCACTGAGTCAGGGCTCATTTTCATGATCCAGCTTCCTCAGAGGGAAACAGTCGCACTGACTTCCAGCAGTGCTACTATAAAAAGCTGTGGTAAGCACTACTTATACTGAGCATTTTTGACCAGCCCAGCACCATGTACTTTGCAGTAAACTGCTGTCCTCTTTCTTGGAGGTAAATTCACTCAAAAAGGAGGTTGAAATAAAGATGATGCTATTATTTGTAGCTACTTCACCACTAGCCGTGTACTCACTCATACTGGAAGATGATGCTATTAGTTTTATTAGAGTAACAGTCATTCATCTTGTTATCTATAATACCTTAAAATTTACTGAATGTCTCACACTTAACTTGACTCTAGGTATGTAACACCAGTTGGTCCCCTTTTTAATGTTGAGACTTCACTGACGTTGGACTCATTTTACCTTTTGTCATCTGTCACTAGTTGCATTCTGGCTTTTACATCAAGCTACTGTATTTTCCTTGCAACAGGATTTGACTGTTAGTATTAAGAAGAGATACATTTGGAGCACAAAAATTGCATTCATTTCTGGATTCAAATTTTCAAAAATTCAGGCATAGTGCAAGACAGAGTTTGTTCAGGCTGATGTCTGTATGGAAAATAGTCATCCCTGTCTCAAGGCTTGTTTACGTGTTTTTTGATTTCGATATTATATGAGCCAACTGCAGTTCAATTAGTGAGGCATTGTAGAAATTCTTCTTATGGGTGTAATTTGCTTTGATCTCTTGCCTGAGGAATGAGTTTAGCAATGGAACCACTGCTTCTCCCTAATAAGAGCACGCATCATTGTATTTGCTTTGTGCTGGCTCTGGACTAGGTTATTTCTCTGCTGAATTTTAAATACTGCTTCTTTCTCCCAAATACATCCTTCCAATCAGGAACGGGCCAGATGATAGTCCTTGCTTCTTTGCTGGTCCATGCTGATTTAAGCCTTTATGCTGCATGCTGAAGAAACATTTGCTAGTGAGGGTGCTAGGCCTGTTGAACAGCAAAGTGATTAGTGAGCTTCTTTTGAAATCTAGGTTCATAACCCCACAGGTTGCTTCAGATCTTTATTTTACAGTTTTTTACATGTTTGTGTGGAAAACAAGAAATAAACTTATTACTTATGCAGTCAGCAAAGTCTAAAGAGTAGCACATGTGCAGGTATGTACTTGTTTTGATGCTATTGTCACATTGTGTCTTTTGGGGGCATCTATCCCATTGACCTCTTTGGTATGAGGCAGTCCAAATCCTCTTCACGATGCTCTTTTAATTGTATTTACTCTGCCAGGAAGGAGCCTGCCTGGACATGCTGTCAAGTCGAGAGCAGGAGGTGAGTCTGGCCCTTTTCCTTCAGGAGAAACAGCTGTGCTGGAGTCAGGCTGAGAGGAGAGGTCAGCAGGTCACCTTAGGGTCAGGGATGGGAGAACCTGATTTTGAGTAAAGTCTTGGTTTCCACAGAAACAGCAGATCTTCCCTCCCACTTTTTGATCTCCTTCTTTCATGTCTCCCAGCTCCTCCCTGTGGTCTTGCCATCTGAGGTACTGAGGCCAACTCGCTCAAATTCATCTTTCAGCAACAATCAGAGGAGCTGCTAACACTCTCACTATGCATGCTTTTTGCAAGCCCGGCAGCTAAAATGCTCTTCTCTGCTGGAGACAAATCTGTAGCTGACTATGACTATAGACAGGGCAACAGGGTAACATGAACCCTAAAAGTAAAGGCTGAATGAGCTGTTGAAAGAGCAGAGCAGGATATACCCCTTTAGCAAGGTGAGGACACACCAGGGCATAGTTGCACAAACAGGGAGGGGAAGGGAGGAAAAAGGAAATGCTGTAACAGACAAAGATTAAAGCAAGTCCCCTCTTCCCCGCCTATAGTTTCTGCTGGGAGGACATACCTGGGAAAATGACTGTTGCACCAGTTTACTCTGTAAATTAGGAGGGCTGCAGAGTGATCTCTATATGTTCAGTTGGAATGATTTAGTCAGTGTGTCTTCTTATAGTGTTTTTTTTTCCTCTGTAGATTACCATGCACTTGTTTTTTCCTTCACTTGCTAATATTTTGGACTGACAGCCTCAACAGTTTCCTCTAAATAAAAGCTAACACACAACAAAGTGTGACAAGCAACCAGCACTCAATGCCATGACTTTTCTTCTCCTCTTCTCCCCTTCTCTCCTGAGCCCCTTCTGATGCCCACTACCTCTGAAGTTTGGCAACCCTTCTTGCTGTTAGGAATAGCAAGCTATCAGATACGAGAGAGCTGGTGGAACTGAACAATGCCTCTTGCATCATGATGTCTTTCAGAGTAGACACTCGGTGCCTCACATAACTTGTAAAATGGGGGCAATGCTTCCTTTCTAAACGGTATGACTGTCAAAATGAATATCGTGTAAGAATATCACAAAGACAGCATGGACAACATATCTGAGGAAAAAACAATGTTGGACTCTTCTTCCTTGCAAATGAAAAAGTGAAGCCTTCACTTAAAAGAGCAGGATAAAACAATATGCCTAGAAGAATCAGCTGTGAAACAGAGGGAGGAAAAACATTTGTTGATGTGTATTTATAAGCAATGCTTTTACAGCAGCCTGCTGTCACACTTGTCCTTCTTAGCTTCTTTTTGCAGAACTCAAACTTCATTTGGATCCGTCTGATGTTGTCAGAAACTTCACTCTGATCTCTAACGAGGAGCTACACGTGCCATTCAATTCATCTTTCTAAGGTAGATAACATTTCTATGGCTGCACTATTCTCATTTTGCACATAAACATGCTTCGCAATATTCATATAGGTTTCAGTATGGTTATTACGGGCTGACCTCCTGACAGACAGGCTCTGTACAAACATAAGGGAAGGAGTTTACAATCTCCATGCTGCAGTACTGTGTTACAAAGCCTCCTGTTTATAGGTAGAACAGAAATAAATAGAAAGCAGCATCCTAAGGTTCCCTTCACTGTGCCACTGATGCATTTTGGCCCCCAAATCAGGGATGATTTGCTCATCCTTCATAACCTAGTTCTTATGCACCCCTGAGCCTGCCAGTAAAGGGGTAGAGTGGCGTAGGGGATGAGGACTCGGCAAAGGGCAGTGCGGGCGTGAAACGAGGATGTGCTGAAGGCAGCTGTCCTCATCTTGTAGTGTCTGTGATACAGACATGCTGGGATTTTGATGAGGGTGAGCACTTGTGATGAAGGGAAGTACGAGGCTAAAAGGAGGTACAGAGGTAGCACACTGATAGCCCTTAAAATTCCTCAGGCTTTCGGAAGGACATAAAAAAGGTATACTTCTCAAACTGCTGAGGTAAAATACCAGAAGAGGTAGGAACTAAGGGGAAAGGATCTTTTTTCCTCTCTCTTTGTCCCTTTTTTGCCCTTTTCCTTCCTATGACCTCTTCCTTGACACGGTGAGTCAGGATCCTGTGGCAGAGGAATGGGAAACTTTGAGCCATAGATCCTCTCTGTCACAGCCACACTCCAGACCCAAATTCCTGCTGATCTCAATCATCTCAGCTGAACACAGCACTCTTCGCCGCCACTTGCGAAGCAGTTTTAACCACCTGGCTGCCTGAAGAGAGGCATTTTTGGACGTCCAAAACAACAATTGGTAACAATTGGTCACATTATGGTAAAACCTTAGTATTATCAAAACTCCTCCTGGGCTACAAAAGTGACGTAACAGGTAAAGCCCACACTTTGATCTTTCCCAGTCTATAGGTTTTCTTCTGTTATAATAACTTGGGGATTTATTTAGGAAATCTCAGGCCTGATAAAACACCAGACTTTAAAATGACTTTTGAGCCACCTCAGAAAAGGGCAAAAGAAAGCCAAGAAAGTCATCATGGTGCTGTTACTTCTGCGTGGCCAGTGTCACCACAGAGAGGGTGTGGCTGGCACCAACCTGCTGGTAGGATTACTTTCCAAATTCAGCTGAGTGTCTAACCAGTGATTTGCTGTACCAGACCCATTTTGCATGGGGGTAACTAAAGCAGATGGAGTGACTTGCCCAGGGTTACACTGGGAATCTACTGAGTGGGGCCTTAAAATCGGGTTTCTTAGACCAAATCCTCCCTCACACCCTGGAAGGCTTGATAGTGTCCTTCACACATCTGGGGTATGCAGTGCTGATCTGTGTTTCTGCATGGCGTCCTGCCTGCTATTCTGTCAGGATTTCAACAATTAAATACTAAACTGGGGTGTAACTATTGAGGCAGGGTAATTGCCTTGGCATCTGTAGGCTGAAGGAATCCAGGCTGTGTGTGATAGGTAGGGAGGCTGGAGATAAGTGTGGCACCTGGTTCAGAAGTTTTTCCCTTGCACTAGGGAAATTTGCACTTACACACCAAGCCACTGTACCAATAAACACAACAGCACATATAACACACATGGATGAAAAACACATAGTAATAACATATTAAATCCTGAAATCCTTGCTTCAGAGTTTTCACAATTGATAAAATAGTTTTTGAAAAACTTGAAGGCACTTTAGAAATTCCATAAACCATGGCTAATATTCTGAATAACACTCCTCTCCCAAGCAAGCATTGACTCAGGCCTTTCCACAGCTACACAGTAAGTAATACCAGAAGGGAGCTCTGTGATTGCCTCTTCTCGGATCTGCAGGAAGATGAGTGAGGGCTGACACTGCCTGTCCTGAAATCAGTGGAAATACTTGTGCTAGTTGCTGTGCTAACAAAAGCTGTCCCTGAAGGTGCTCTTTAATGAGAAAGTAGATGGCAGACTTCTGGAGAAGTTACGCTCCAGTATAATTTCTGCATCTGTACCGCAGATTAAGCCACACAGCCATGGCTGTGTATGACAGGCCATGTATAAGCTGTGCTTTGGAGTCAGTGCTTCATGTGGCAAATCTGTACTTTCCAGAACAAGGCACATTTCTTGCTATTACGTTTCAGAAGGGTGTTTTATAAATGTGAAAGTACAGCTCGGTGAACTGGAGAGTTTTGACCAAAGAACAACTCCTCCAAACTCCCTTGTCCTTTCAGTTGAGCTAAATATCCCGTGGTCATACTCAACCCATAAGATAACATACAGAAAATGCATCTAATCCTAAGATTAGGGATTTGGTTACAGGTAACAGTCTTTTTAAAATTGCAGGTGTAGGAGCAAGGTTTCAACTTCTTTAAACTATGTGCTGAATATTGAGAAGTAAGGGAATCAGAATAATCTGTTTCAGGGAGGAGATCTCCTGCAGCGTCAGATCTGTTCCATAGCAAAGAGAATACTCTGATATCAGGCCTGATCTTATGCATCAACAACATTTCTTTTGCAGCTTTTGCCTTCTGGTGAAAAAGCTTCCCCACTTGTGGCTATATTTCATCCTAGGTTTCCCCTTTCCTCTCTCAGGTTGTGTAATAAGTCACAGCAAGGGCATCTAATCATTTCTAGGACGTGACAACATTTGGTTCAGATTCCCTTATCAGCATCACCTTTCCTTCTGCCTCTACCTCATCCTTAAAGAAGACCAGGCGATGGGCCTTAGAGATCAGTCACACGTCGACCGCTTCTTCAAACACTTCACGTGGGAAACCGTTCAGAGGCATGATTGCTGAGCTGCAGACCTGGAAAATAACTGTCATCGAGACCTTTACATCTGTCAAAGGAATTTCAGCCCGGTGACACTGCTTTGCCCCTACTTTTTTTTAACTTTAGCAAGCTATTGGGTTCTTTATAACTCCAGCATTGCATTGCTTTGGGAAGGGCTCTATTTCACATGAATACTTTAGCCAAGAATTAGTTACTCACCTTTAAAACAAAAAAAATTGTATTGTGTGCTGTAACTCAGCTGAAGCCACGCTCTTTGTTTTCTTTGTTCCTGTTGCTTTGCAGAGGAACCACCCACCTCTCCAGTGTGGGTGTGCCTCTACGGAGGACGGCTAGAGCAGGCCACGAGAGGGAAGCCTGCGGCCAGGTTGCACCAGGCTAGGCCCTTTCCTGGGGGCCAGTGGTGCTCCCATGAGCAGCATCTCTGCTGAGGACCATGGCCCAAACACCTCCTGCTGCCACGTGCCCGCTGGCCTGTTGGAGACTCGAATAGGGTCCCAGACTATCCCCGCTGAACCAGCACTGCCCACGGGAGCTGGGTGGGAGTAGGAAGAGCGGTCCCAACCCAGTCGTGTCTGGGCAGGAGGCATGGCTCTGCTCAGGAGTATATCATCTTAGCCTATGTGTGGCTTTACATAGATGAGTTCGAGACCTGCTGAGTTTGGTAGAAGCAAAGGCTGGAGTGCACTGAAATGTTTTGCTAAATAAAGATAGACTCAGGTCCATTACTATGAAAGTACATTATTATAAGTTTTGTTGAATCAGAACCTGAGTGGGATGTGGCCCACTGTAGAAACACTAAAAGCTGCTCTATATGCCTGCGTTAAAGTATAAAAGCTGTTGCAAACCTGACAACTATTCTATCTCTTCCAGTTACCTCTTGCAAAACACTTAGTGCTTCCTATCTGAGTGACTTTACTCGTTGTGGATTTGGAATTTAATGGCATTTAGTGCCTTACAGACCATAGTTTTGATTATGTGGGAATTTGTGAGCATGATTTTTTTATTCTTAAAAATA
This sequence comes from Struthio camelus, assembly GCF_040807025.1. NCBI lineage: Eukaryota > Metazoa > Chordata > Aves > Struthioniformes > Struthionidae > Struthio > Struthio camelus. The sequence goes on along the minus strand of NC_090944.1, from coordinate 68,454,356 downwards.
AAGTGTGCTTTTGTACAAATGTGTCACGTGAATCTTACACAAACCGAAACTGAAAAGCCCCTTTTTGACAGCTCTGTGTGTATACTCTAAAACACTGAGCAAAAAACCAAAAAAAAATTATATATTTTGAATATATTTGAATGTGTCCGTGTTAGCACACTGCCACGACTGTTTATAGAAGGTAGAAAGTATTTTGTTCTCTTATACAATTTTCATTTAAATTCTATTTTTTTTTCACCAAGTCATCTTTTTTCTTTGGTGAAATATAAACTCACATTCAAATATGTAAAGGGCGATATCTTTTGAAAACAAATGTTGCCTTGCCTCCTCTTCTTCCTTCTGCCAGTAATATCAGCATTAAAAAGATAAGGATAACTTATATAAGGCCCTGTCCTTTTCTCTGTAGAAGGCTTTGGCCTTATATCCTCCTCATTATATTAACCTTTGTGCCATAGAGTGAGTAATGCTTTGAAGTCATATAGTTTCCTTCTCTTGAAGATCACACATAATTTGAAATAATTATCCACCAGCAAACACTGCAGATATTTAACATGGCTGTTAGCCTAATTTGCATATAATTTCCCTGGCACGTTAAGTGTTGTTGTGGTATCCTTGCTGCCATTTAGAGCAGAATGCTAACAAGAGTCATCTGGAAAAGGGTATTTTCATCAGCCTTCCTGTACACTGCTCTGGCAAAAGAGGTCAGTTCTGAATGTGGTTATAGTTCTTTAGGCAGCCTATGCACACAGGAGGGGTACCAAATATGCCTCCTACCTCTCCCTTTCCCTTTCCCTTTCCCTTTCCCTTTCCCTTTCCCTTTCCCTTTCCCTTCCTCCTTCCCTCTTCCGCCTTCCCCCTTCCCTTCCCTTCCTTTTCCTTTTCCCTTCCCTTCCCTTTCTTTTCCCTTTCCTCTTCCCTTCCCTTCCCTTCCCTTCCCTTCCCTTCCCTTCCCTTCCCTTCCCTTCCCTTCCCTTCCCTTCCCCTTCCCCTTGCCTTGCCTTGCCTTGCCTTGCCTTGCCTTGCCTTCCCTTCCCTTCCCTTCCCTTCCCTTCCCTTCACTTCACTTCCTTTTTCCTTCCCTTCCCTTCTCTTCCCTTCCCCTTCCCTTCCTTTTCCCTTCCCTTCCCTTCCCTTCCCTTCCCTTCCCTTCCCTTCCCTTCCCTTCCCTTCCCTTCCCTTCCCTTCACTTCCCTTCCCTTCCCTTCCCTTCCCTTCACTTCCTTTTTCCTTCCCTTCCCTTCTCTTCCCTTCCCCTTCCCTTCCTTTTCCCTTCCCTTCCCTTCCCTTCCCTTCCTTTCCCTTCCCTTCCCTTCCCTTTCCAATGCAGGGACATGTCATATTTGTCACTGCAAGACATCCACAAATGTATTGTCTCACCCTGCTATACATTTACCCTGAGAGGTTCCTCTCTCTTTAGCTGTATGTCCACAGTTACTCATAAAAGATTCTCCTTTCCAGTTTATGTTGGGACATGCAGCTTTTCTGGGTCACTTGTCCTGTGCTGATGGCATTATGGTCTGTTTGCTGTGGGGCAATACAGAGGTTGTGTCAGATGCAGAGTGAAGCCCACATGTTCGGCACAACAAAAGCATAATAGGGGGATATGATCCTTTTAATGGAGGAAAAAGGCAGTGGCTTGTAGTCGACTCAGCTTGTCAGTCAGCAACCCTGGCAGAGGGGTTATCAGTTTGTCTGCTTCTGCCCAAGATGAGGAGATAGTAGCTTATTTCCAAGAGACCTTTAATTGGTTTTAGTCAAGTAACACGGAGAGCTGATAAGTTATCAACCATTTCTAATCAGACACTAGTTTAGTTCTCCAATATCCTGTCTAGACCCGTTCGGACAATGGTCATATGCCTGAAGCTGGAAGCAGCTGTTGGCCAGGCAGAAGTTTTGTTTATAAATAGGTCAGTGAGCAGTTTAAAAGCTGTCTTCCACAAAGAACATTAATGTTTTCACATCAGAAGAAACAAAATACATTCCCAAAGGGAACGTGCTTTGTTTGTGTACACGGCAATACAGCAGCCTTTCTAATTATCACCTAGTCAGAGAGGCCGTTTTCTGTTTTGTGCATATGGCTGCATGTTACTCATTCCTGGCTGCGTTTTCACTCTTGTAATTTCAGTGCTCATCTGTAATGCTGGAATGAGTGCCCAAAGAAAAAAGCCTGTGAAGAAAAGATTTGTAAGAAAAAATAAAGCAATCCCCCTCCTCCTTGAAATCTATAGCAACATCCCCTCTCATAGAGTTACAGGTGCTTCAAAAAGGTGGATGTCGTTAAAAAAGAAAGTAAAGAATTTATGTTTAGGAAGCACTTGCTTAAGTAGCAATAAGGATCTAGTTTTCCTGCTTTCAGTTTTTCCAACATCTGAATTGCAGTCTCTTTCCAAACTCACATCAAGAACATACACACCAGGCAGATCTTTTATTTGCAACACAGATGCATCCCTTATCCTTTGTACAGTACCATAAGCGCAAGCAGAAGGTGTCTCTTGCAGGGACCCTTTCACGAGCGTGAAAGAATGACAGGCAATAGAGTGCTCTCACTCATTTCATCTTTCCAGTTCAATCAAAACACTACCAGAATAGTGAATATATTTTATGATTAGTAGAGCAAGAGATTTGTTGGTGTAAAAAAAGATCTCTCTCACAGAAACCTGTAGGGTAAGCTGCTTGAAAATTCATTGCTTCTTCACTTCACTGCGGACAGCTGAATGGGCTCTGTTGTGCCCCATGGAAGGGCACAGCAGAGAGCCCTTTGCCTAATTCTCAATTTAGATCTTGCCAGGTACCTTCAGGAGAGAAGAGCTATCTTGTACGCACTGTGTTTTAAAATAAAGATGTCATGTTTAAAAGCACAGAGTCAATGAAATCTGAGATCATCTCCTTCTGGTTTTCATTAACATAAACTGCACATACTTGCTCCCCATGACGAAGTCTCGGTTCCCTCATCGCTCAGGAGTCATCTCAGCCTGAAAATCAGTGGCTGGATCGTGCCGCAGAGCCTGGCAGTTGTGTATCCCTGATTCTCCTTAGCATGGGAACCATAGTGCTAAGGGGGCATGGGGGACAGGTTTCCAGTAAGCATACTGGGAAACCTACGGGTCTGTTGTGCCTCCCTAAACTCAGGAACTGAGAGATCCTTCTGGATGCCCTACTAGCACACATGCAGCCATGGTGTCTGGGCAGTTTGGTCAGTGAGAGAATTTCTGTGATTTTTATTTTCAGATGGAGAATTAAGGGCACATGGAAATGAAGGTTCAGATTCACAACAGTGAACTGAAATCAGAGACACCTAAATACTTTTCAGGATCTCTCCCAAAGTCACACAAGAACCTCTGGTGCTTTCAAGGAGTGGACAGAGATTTAGGCATCACGCAGCACTACCTTAACTTCTAAATCACCCTTGGATCTGTGACTTGCCTTTTTTCTGTCTATTTAGGAGATAATATTAGAGTACCAGGTCCAGCCCATCCCCAATCTGGAGTGGTTCATTCCTGAGCATTTGCTCCTCTTTTCCCCAGACTCATTTGCAACATGACAATGATGGTGATAAAAGTCTGCTGAACTGAAGGCAATGTAAACAGACAAGTACTGTCTTCACATTTTCCCTCTAAAGTGCCTCCTGGAAAGACTGGGAAAGGGATGTGAATAGTACATTAAGTACAATAGTACACTAAGTAGCGAGTGCCCATAGCTGTTTTCATAACTACCTTTTTGGTAGCCTCTCTGGAGACTAGTAACAAGGTTGTTAATTCCTTTGATGACAACAACTCATCTGATCGTCTCTCATCTGTGAAATGGGACGTTACTTTATTAAACATAAGGCATAACAGAGCTACCAGAGAGCGAGGCTTTGGCTCTGATTTCCTGGGGCCAAGCTCCTTCCCTGCTGGGAGAGGGTGCCGGCTCTGATGTCCCAGAGCAGCTCGGGTGTTGCCGGCTGGAGAGGCTTGCGTGCCCTCTCCAGCCTCAGGCCGTTCCTATCAGATGGGCTCCTTTAAATCTGTAGCCTTACTTTCAGTTCATTCTTGAGAAACAGCAGGCCCTGCAGTCACTGGGAAAGAGAAAAAAAAAAAAGGAAAGAAAAGAAAGCTTTCAATTCAAAGAGCATAGTTGTGAAAAGCCATGCTCAGAACCAGGGTGAGGGAAAGCAGCTCAAGGCATATATTCTACCCCAGCCTGTACTTAATTATGTGTTTTGAATTGAAAACAAACATTTTTAAAATGGCTACTGAGACGCACTTCTCGAATGAATCCAAGATGGTGGCAGATGTTAGGGCTTCTGTGATAAATGATTTCAAAGGCACCGAGGACCGTTGTGTTTTTAAAGTGACAGCACTTCTTACTCTATAGCTGCTTTTGAGCTCTTTGGCGGTTTCTTTATTTGACTGCTTTCAGGATGCTTTTCCACCCCGTATTTCACCATGTTGCCACATCATTCAAATGGGATGAAGCTGAACAGTTTCTGTGACATTCGTGCATAAGGACAGCCACTGTGATCTTAAAGAATGTGGCACCCACAAATGGACATATGGCTTTGATATTTCTATTTCATTCAGAGCCCTCTAATTTAGAAAGCCATGTGTCACCAGATTAAACCAAATGCTTGCTTGTAGTGATCACAGCCTCCTGCCTCTGCCCGCTCTTCTTCTCCTCACAGTACTTAACTATTCAAGAAGCTGCTTGGAGAAGAGGACTGGAAAGGTCCCCCCCGCCATTTTGTAAAAATGTTGCTCAGTGGCTGCCAGTTAGCTAGAGGAGTAAATTTGACAAGAGAACTGCTCCAGTGCAAGCCTAAAGAAACACCAAGCTCTAAAAAGCCTAGCAGCTTATAAATTATAACCAAGAGTCAATCGTCAGCTCTGGCTTAAAATAATTGCATCCTTGGTAGTGGTATAGTGGGAAGAGTCAATACATTCAAAAACAACAGAGATTTTTTGAAAATAAATGTATCCTAAGCGCTGACTTGGGACTAACTGCCACATACAATAGATGTGGAAAATTACCAGTATCCCAATACGAGCGACGAGGGAGGGGGAATAGTTGCGGATCGGAATATAACGTACTGGATAAAAAAATTGTCATCTAGCTCATGTATCCTCTTAGGAGGAAGACAAGTTTCCTTTCAGACAACTCTATTATTTTATATCCCTTCCATCTTTTTCTGCAGCTTGCCATGGCTTTGGAGAAAGATGTGCTTCCCCATCTCCCTACCCAGAGCAGCCTTTGTCTCGCTGGCTGCAGCACGTTCTAGAAAAGCAAACACGGGTTTGAATCCTGGCAGGCAAGGCAGATGACTGTGAAGAGCTTTGTCTCCTCTGGGTTGTACATCCTCTGCACATCCAGGTGCCTTGCTGCACCCCAGCTGGAAGAAGAGGTGCATTGATAGGGTGCCACAGGCCCCCTCGACCCATGCACAGTGTGTGGCAGCCTTTCCTCCATGCTCCCCTGCCAGCTTGGGCAGCACTGGGGCTGCTGCACCTTTCATCTGGAGAGATCTTGCTCCTGGAGGGCCACTGGGGGCCTCATTGCTTATAGATGGCTTCTGCTTTGATGCCCAGATGGCAATTAAGGACTTCGTATGCATAAGATTTTAGTAGGACTAGCTCCAAGTTTCAATGGGATTTATAAACCTAAACACTCTGAGGAATGAGCTGACATCTGTTCATGGGTTCAGTTCAGATCTCTAGAACATTTTAAGCACATTCCACTGTTTAGCAGAGGCGATCCCACACTTCGGACAGTTTCCATGAATTCCTGTCTTTGGCATCTCTCTAATTCTCCCAGTTTGCCCAACAAAAAGTCTCCGTGCCCAGCCTAGGTGCTGGGAGTCCCACCACGGCACGGTGTGATGACAGCGTTAAGCGTTTCAATGCTAAATCCTCCTTGTGAACCTAGCCTCAGTAATATGTGAGGCAACTATCCTCTTTTTCAGGATAATGCTTCCTAACAGTGTTCACATTCAGTCAACAATAGTTTTTTAATGTACATTAAAGAGTAATTTATAGATGTAGATGATGCTTTAACTGTGATGAGGTTAAATGCCTGACTGTTATGGTGCACTCAGCTGAAAAAAATCCTCCAGATTACTTTTTGAAGGAACATATCAAATCTCGAGCTGCCCATTCGGTAGTTTAGAGTTAGAATTATGTTACACTTCACTACAGAATGTGGAAAGGGAATGTTAAATATATTTAATAAAAAAAATGAGATTATGGCTCAAACAGTATTTAAAATCTGAATGATGAAGCCTACAAATAATAATGCTAAGCCTGAACCTTTATACCAGAGGAATCATACTATTTGGGGCAACAGATGCTTGTAAACAAAGTAACTTTTCTGGAGGCACTAGCAATAATCTCCAAACTAAATTATGCTTTCTTCTTCAGGAGACAGGTTTCCATTCTTGCGTGCTACCAAAGGACATTTCTCTTCTGTAACCTGTGGTGCAACACCTACATGCAGTCCATGTGCATTGTGGTTGCTGCCACCTGAATCACAAAATTGCCAGTTGGAACTTATGTAGAAAACAATTGGCAGTCAATGCCAGAAAAATACTGATACTATCCTCAATCAAGGTGATAAAACAAGACACATTGTACTGTATTGTATTATCTATTTAAAAAATGAATTGGAAGGATCAAACTAATTAAGGATAGAAAGAAGATAAAATGAGTCATTATATTCAAATAATTAATTAATTATTAAGCTACTAAACATGTTTTCGGTGGTGCTTTTACGCTGACAACGCTTAGCTTCCCTGTGGCTGGGAAGAGTCATGAAATATGCAGTACCTCATCTAGTTAGTTCTGCTTGACCTCCCACTTGACTCTGTTACACCTCGCCTGTGATGGAGACCATGACCTGCTCTCAGGTTTCCCACTTGGGAGTGTTGAAGTGTTAGTCCCATAATCCAGTTTGTAAGTGGGCAGTAAGATGGGTGCATGAGGCACAGGCAAATTCCTGCTGTGAGAGATAAGTCTCCAGCAGTAGCAGGCATGCTGATCAGATGCTGCAGGCCAGGGTCAAGGCTCCAGATAAGCAGGAGGAGAGTCCCGGGAGCCTCCCACGATGTCCTCTCAGGGAGAGCGCTGCAACTTGTAATCCCCTTTATTTCACCTTGTATCAACACAGAGAGGCGGAGATTTCTTCAAATATTAGCTCAGTCTCAGAGATTCTCAACAGCAGTTCTTGTGACAACAACATAGCGATTCTTGGTACAAGAAGACACTTACCGTATCAAACCCTTCATTCACAGGATGCAGCACCTACATGAAATCCACAAAATAATTGGCAGTGCTTCTTAGGAAATCTTAATATTTCTTAGAGAGATTGGCCCCAGCATAGCCATCAAAACAAAATGAAACTTCTTAACTTCTTCAATTTTTGTATTTTCTATTTCGTAAGTGTTATTCACTGTTAAAAAAAAACATTCACAATGGAAAAAAATGATGTGACACTAGCACATCATGCTATACTCTTCCATTTGGCTAGCAATAGCTTTTGGGTGGATAAAACACACATCTGTGTATACGTAATGTCTCTTGGTTTGTGCTAGGATCTTGAATGGTGTTTGAGAAACTTTTTCTGATTTTTTTAATCTAGAAAACAAATCAAAATGCCACTTCTCTGTCACCAGACTTTGTTGCATTCTGGCACCTCATGCTTTATGCAGTGCGAGTGTGCACGCCTTATGCGTACTTTGTCACATGTGCATACAAATACAGACATACACAGGACAGTCTTGTTTTCCAAAATATCTTGGCATTATTGTTTGACTGTGCTGTATTTTAAAAATCCATATTTTCCCCATTGGTTTCATGAGCTGGCCATAGGCTTGGGGGTGGCAGTCATATGACAGCAACCTCATTGACAGTTGTGTAGCTGCTTTCCTGCAGTGTCTTTCAGCTCCTTGAAATATCACCTGTTACTTTTTCACAAGAAGACTGGGAAGAAGTAGTAGAGTTATTTTGAGCAGGAACCAAGAAAAGATGTGCTCACCTAGAAATCATGTGCTTGGCCCCCAAAACATAATCTGAAGGCTAGAGTTACACACCTCACCCCTTCTACGAGGCATGCTGAGCGCCCTGATCAGAAAGCCACATACTGTGAGCTAATGGGAAATACAAAATGTGGCGGTGCATCTGAAATCCTGTCCCAATTCCAGCTGTTGGAGCCAGGATGAGGGCTGGGAAGCTGTTGCCTTTCTGCAATGAGGAGAGACAGTCTGCCCTTGTGTGGGACTTCTCCTCTGAGCAAAATAAGAAGGGCGCATGGTGGCTGCTGCCACCTTTCATATAGCACCTGATGATCCTCTTACTCAGATAACCTCTTATTCTGACCACTCAGAGAGAAGAGGCATGGGGACTGTGCCCTCGTTCCTCGGCAGAAAGAGTTTCAAAGCATTCGTCATTGGGACATCCCATCCTGGCAGCCTGTTATGGGTGCCTGGGGGTATTTTGTACCCCTCCTGCTGCTGCTGTGCCGCTGTGCAGGGAAGCAAACCTTGCAGGACAGAATGGAGGCCAGGTTGTTGCCTTACTGAGATTTTGGATGAAAAGAAACAAAAATAAAATAATCCTGACGGCAGAAATCAGTATCCAGCTCTATTCCCTCCTGGCTGAATGCTGCCTGCCTTTTTAAGTCTAACTGATATTTCCAAACTATCAGAAACAATTTAGCTTTGTAAGTTGGAATTCAACTGTAAGACGCAGCTGAAATCCTTTGGCCAGTGCTGTGCAGAAAGCCAGCATAACTGAGATGGGCCTGCCAGTCCCCTAAATCTACAAATAATTGCTTTTCTTTCTCAACCTGGGGACATACTAAACCAATTGAATAGTGTAAATAATTCTCCCTCATTTTTACTGCTGTGAAAAACCAAGTCTCTCAGTCTTTTCTCTTTTCTCTGGGAGAAAACCATGTTTGTGGTAGTTTACTTCCAGCATATGGCTACAGCACGGGACAGTCCTTCCACGGGAGAATGACTACCCCAGACATCAGGCAGTGCTACCTCCCGCCTCATTCCTATTTGCAGGGCTGCACTCAGCACGTACTGGCTAGGATTAGAGAGGAAAACAGCTTCCGCAAATGTTGCAGTGTAAAACGGTGATGAGAGGAAATAACAGAGACAGAGGAAATGGGAAAGGACAGTTTTACTTGCACAAACTGGCAGATAGGGAAGCACAACTGGGAAAACAAATATGCTGACAGGCAAAATAACAAATGAACAGAAAGAAAACACCCAAGAAAGACAGAGGCTGATCTAGGATTTGTAAGCAGGGTGTTTCTCTTTAGAGTATTATTTCAACAAAAGGTTGATCAAGAAAACATTGACTCTTTTTTTAAGCTACTGGCTACCTCCATATCAGTAAACTAAATAGAGACAAAGCCCATTCTCTGGCCCTGAAGCTGCAGACACAATCTGGCCACATCTGGAACTATTAAACTCTCTTAGCCTCCAAAATGGAGGAGCCACAGGTAGACTGCCTTTTGCGACACGCTAGATGTAGCACCATGGCCAGGAATTCTTTGCGAGAATTGCTAGTTGGCACGGCTAAACCATGACAAGGCCCTTTTAGAAAATTAAAAATGTACATGACTAAGTGCATGTTCCCAGATTCTAACATATTTTATTACCACAGATACAGTCATTGATGCCATTGTATGTGGTACTCATTAAAAGAGAACACCTAGGGGTCTCAACGGTGAGACGTAAGGATGGTAGATGAATTGTGAAAAGTATAATGCATAGATGATGGGAACATTAGAAATGGCATAACCTCTTCATGTGATCTAATGTCCTGTCTCTAAGAGAGGGTGAAGTCCAGATCTTACAGAGGAAATTAGACTAGCGTGAGTATCAAAGAACAACTGCTCCATGGTGGAACGTTACTTAGTCACCACTGTGCACAAGTGTCTACCCCTTTCTGCTTAATTCTGAACAAATTAATTTACAAATCAGTTTTTTAAAGAGTAGTTCAGATCATCCCTTCTCTTAAGGAGATCCTCAAGTTTAAAGAATGCATTATATTTACAAGCCCATCAAATTTTAGCATAATTTTGCCCATTCACTCATGTTGCCTGGGTCACTTGGAGAGCTCTACAATTCTCTCTGGTTTGATGTAATGCTATTGACCGTTTTGCCATCAATTTGTTTACTTCTTTTTTTTCAACTGATTGCAACAATATGAGACAATAAGACAGTAAGCAAAGACTAGTCAAGAAGCTAAACTAGCACGCAATCTAAGACAAACTCCTGGTCGTCACTTTTTATTGCACTCTGATTTAATATCATATCTGTCCTGAGAGAGAGAAGTGACCTTAAATTGTACCCGGATGTGTTGGTTTTGTTGTTTAACTTGAATGCACAACGGAATAGTAAACCACAAACAGTAACTGTTAGTATTGTGTTTAAAATTTTCTTTTGAAAATGATAACTCTTCCAAACTACCTAGGCTTCACACTGGAAGCAGGGAGGGAAACATTTTACCTATAGCAATGCCTATGTTATCACTTGACAGTGCCAGACCAGAGCTGCCCGAAGGACTTCAGTCTCTGCAACAGACACAAATTGGAAGATGTTTTTTAAATTTAAATTCCCCTAATTAGCATCATTGATCTCTGTGGTATTTACTCCTGATTTTCACAAATGAAAGTCAGAGTCAGGTCCATTGCGTTATACAAGCTTGAAATGACAATAAAGTGACCACAAGTTATTAGATAAGCAGGCTGAAAAGGGACATGTTTCCTTCTCAACCAGCTGTACTTGTTGAACACCCAGTCCAAGTCATCTCCTCTCGTAAGTTCTTTCTGTGCTGCTGTGAAACTATTCTTTACAGCCAAAATTGACCTAGATGACCTAGACAACAGGTGAAATTGGGGGATAGTGAGGTAAAAGAGACTTTTCCGTGAGGGGATGCATGGTAACACCACTAACTTTAATGGCACCTTACTCTAGTGCGATAGAAAACAAAGTCTCTGGCTTCACTGACCTTTTTTTTTTCCTGTCTGGATGGGTGCAAGCTCTCTCCTTGAAAGAAAATAACGACCCTCGAGGTCTGATTTGTTATTTTGGGTACAGTCCATTCTTTCAAGCAAGCTTCTGTATAGTACATGGGAACAATTTCCAGACCCTTATCTGAGCACCAGCCAAGGAGCGTCTAGCTCACTATCTGCACCTTCCGAGAGAAACAATGAGAAACTGAAGGCAGACAGCGAGGCAAGCGTCGGTGCACCCTCCCCAGAGAACAGCAGCAGCAGTGGGAAGGAGGGATTGGAGGAGGGCTAATCATCGCCCTGTTGGGAACATAATAGCCCCCGGGTAGGCCACTGCAAACAGGAAGGGTGTGGACAGGATCTGAGTGCAGCTGCTGCTCTGCTAACAGCATCTGTTCCCACAGGCTTTGATCTGTGGGCATATGGCACTCTGTGCCATGAGATAAACACGATCTTGGAGTGGGGTTTGTTTGCCTTGTACATATCTCCCTAATGAGCTGTGTGCCCAGGCAGTCATAGGCTACAAATCCAGGAGCAACAAGACCAAACTTTTCTGGAAGGGTTGTAGAAGGCCCTTGCAACCTTTTCACAAATCCGGGAAAGATTACGTCATGTGAGTATTGCTCGCCAGCCTCAGATTTCTCACAGACAAACATAATCACCGTTCTCACTATCTCCCATGTAAAACTGGCTAGTCTCCTTTTCTCCTGCCTGCCTCTGCAGTTGAATCCCTTAGAGAAGGGCACCCAATTTAATATAATTAACTCTCATGAAGAAAATTATTCTAGTTGGCTTCCTGGCATGGCTAATGCACTTTGCACGCCCTTGCTGGAGCCCTTAGGTTTGGAAATGAGCAGGGGATTCCAAGTTCCCAATTAACAGAGACCAGAAACACTTCTTCAGTGGCAACAGACTTGGAGTTGTGCCCGTGGGCCCAATCCAACTCCCATTAGAGCCAATAGGAGCCTGTTCAGAAACTTCAGGGGGTGTTTGATGAGCCCCTTGGCAGATGAGGATGGAACTGAATAAGTGTCATGATCCTGGACGTTTTAAAAGACTCCAAGCTCTCTCATCTTCCCAGTAGTTCAAAGTCTCACACTGTGGAGAGCAGAGGGTAGGTAACAGTAGCTTTTGGGTTTCCATTTTCAGAGATTAAGCATACCATTGTGCATGGGGTTGTTTGCATCTGCACATGACATTTTAGAAAGGTAGGAGTTCTCCTGTGTGTTCTCCTTCACTGAGAGTAAACCTCGGACATGGCAACCTGCCTGCAAATATTTTGCCAGAAGAAACAGTGAGGAAAAAAGTAAGAAGGTCTGTGTTTATTATCAAATTGTACTCTGCTCATTTTCACTGTTATCTGTAGCCAAAGGATTTAGGTCCTATCTGTCCTTTATGGGAGCTCACCTCAACCTCTGATGTCTCCTGAAGGCCCCTGGGACAGTGACTAGGTGCAGAAATCTTTCTGGAATTGTCTTCTTCCTCCAGGCAACAGGCAATTGTATACCTGGTGTGTAGATACTGTTCATTGGCCGGAGAACATGCACCTAGCTATAAAAATGCTGGAAGGTGGGGGCAAACACTGGTAGGTGGAGTCTATTATATTCCTTGTACTGGCATAAAAGGCAAATATGTCACACTATTTCTGACAAAGTCCGGTTTTGTTGACCTCCCGGGGGCAATTGCCAGACTCAGGTGTGCACAGAAGTGCTTGCTGAAAGCTGTCTAGGTGGGGAAGGAAGACCTTTTAGATGTGAACAATGAGTCAGGTGGATGTTCAGGGTCTTGACTGTGTTGCCTATTGTAAATCATTTGTATCACTGGGATTTTAATGAATTTCATTAAGGAGAACAAGCTGGCAAAACTCTGCTCTAATTTGAAGCTGCCCAAACCATTTGGCCAAATTTACTTAGAGAATTATGTGGTGGATGCCTGTTTACAAACTACAGTAGGCCAAGTCCATAGGTTGCTATCTTTGATCAACTTCATGAGAGTTTGCCAGAGTGAAAAATGAATTAAGAACTTAGGATCTGGCTTAATATAATTAAAAATCTCCCATTACTTTGTGGGGTGTGGTCAATAATAACTAAATATATTATACACTGTCCTTGTTCACAAGTTTGTTGTTCTTTCCAGTGAAAAACTGCAGGCAAATACTTGTTTCTGTCTGCATCAAGGATTACGCTTTTATTTTTTGACTGAGCGTTTCAGGCTTTCCTTCAAGTCCTTCTCGTTTGTTTTGTGAACTGTAATATTACCGAGGTTTTTGCTTCTTCATTCACAGTAGCTGTGGCTATTTCAAAATACTCTCCTTATCTGGGATTTTATCTCACATTCACTGAAGTCAAAAGAAAGACACCTTCTTTTGTCTTTATGTAAGACATTTAACATAAAACACACAGGAACATCAGGATCCACATCATTACGTTAGTCAGCTTCTTGCAGACACCAAGCATAACTGCTTCACACTAGACTGCTTCATCAGGCTTCTAAACCGGGAGTGCAAAGAGCATCCAGAGGGCTCAGAAGCAACCTCCATGGCACAACACTTCTCTTGAGTTCAAAATGTTTTAGATCTGGCCCACAGACACTTATTTCAGAAGTACAAGGTGGTGGGAATGGGAAGAAAAAGCATTGAAATAACTCATTTTTTCTATTTTGTCATTTTTCAAAGTTCCTTTTATCTTTGACCAGCCCACTATGCTTTCAAAAGCTTGTTCCTACAAGATATGGACTGAAGTCAATATCAATAATTTTACAATTACCATATTGTTCTTATTGTTCTTGTGATTAAAAAAAAATCACATATTAGTTATGTAAGAATTTATAAAAATGTAAATTGTATAAGATATGTATGCTATATAAAAGTTTGTAGAAAAGATCTCTGACTAGAACTGGCTAAAATAACTGCAGCTATTGTAAAAAATCCCTGGATGTTTAGAGAGCAGTAAGGTTTTTTATGTCACATTCGCACCAGAAGACTGACTTCTAAATCTAGCTAGTAGTGGAAAGTTATTGCCATCAGGAGGCTATACCGAAGGCTTTGGTGTGAACCTGCATGTCCTTTCGTGACCCTCGTGTCCTACCTCTAATTCCCATCAATACTGAGATCAGAGCTTATCTGCTTTTTAGCCCTCTTTGCCCATAGTAGGACAAAAGCCCATGCACTTTTCTGATGCCTCCTATATACCTCTTAATGTTCCCCCAGGGTCCTGTGGGGAAAAAGGGTGGTTATTAAAGATGGTATGCAAATACATGTACATGCAAGACATCGAATTAAAGTTGTAGTCATGATTTTGGCTTTTTTTTAATTCTCTGCTGCCCGACTTTCCAACTGTAGCAGTTTCCTTGAATGTTCACGCCTGTGTGGCTGCTGGCATAGGCCCACTGGCACATGGCAGTGGCTGGGTTTGACTCACTCTTTTGCTGGCCAGGACCAGAGGAGAGGGGAAAGTGCAGAGGTCCGTGAAGGCTCTGTGGGCTCTGGAGGCTGCTGGTAAAACAGATCTGCCTTCTGATTTATTGCTTGACCTCTTAATTTTCTCTTTTCTCTTTATTACGGAAACGGAATCCACATTCAAGTCCTTAATTTGTGACCACCTAGTTGCTCCGGGTACTATAAATTTAGATCAGCCAAATTTTGTGATCAGAGCCCAACTTGCTTTAATTCAGGACTCTGCTCTGAGCCAAGCCCTCCCCACCTGCCTTGTGCCAAACTGCCAAACATGTGTGTCTTCCCATGTGCGAGGAGAAGAGACTTGGTGCCTTTTACCCCTCCTCATTTCCCCAGGATCCGGCTGAGGGGTTGTTGGGTTGTTACCCTTCTAAGACTTGTATGATAGCAAGAAGAGACAAGAGTGAGAGATCTCCCTGAGAAGCATCAGCAGCAGAAGTCGGTCTCTCGTCAGGTTCTGCAGCTGGGAAAGGACAGGGAGCAGTGTTCAGTTCCAGCCTTGGAAATTTCATTTTTTCAGCATCTCAGAAGATGGGAACAGTGTATTTGGGAGGGCATAATTAGACACAGGATGTTTTAGACTTTATCAGGAATAAACTTAAGCTCCTGCACACATTTAACCCAGTGCACTGAGATACTCAAGTTTCAGAAAATATTACTTTATTTCATATTTCCAGAGGCATGCCATTTATTTGACTTCTTTTGACTTATTTAAGTGTTTGTGGAAACTTCATTTTATGCAGGAAATAGCTATAATCACCAGTAAATGTGACTTTAATAACTAAGATACTTGGAGCCATTCTTGGTTGGCACTAAACCCCCCATGCAGTGAAAGCTTGTGATAAAATAGTCTATTTTCTTATCTGGAATTGAAAGTCAGGACAAATCCAACTGATTAAGAAAATCTTCGTACAAGATACCATATATCCTATCTAAAATTAAACTCTGGCTGAAGATTCATTTACTTTTGCGGGATGCACTCAAAATGTAAATATTGACAGCTAAAAATAAAGCCTATAGAATCTTTCTTTTTTGAAAACAATACAGTTCCCATCACGTCTAACAGGGAAATGAAGATAAAGCACAACTTGAGAAAGAAGTCTGTGAATCTAGAAAAGCAGTTTATTAACAATAGATTTCCATTTTTTAACTTAAATACCAGAGAAATGTTTTTGTGACATTTTTAGTCTTCCAGTTTGAGGAGGGTTCATGTGAAAATACATATGTATGTACAGGTTAGGGCAACCACTGACCCTGAGCCCATTGAAATAAATGGAAAGACTACCATCATTGGGGTATTAAACTTTAAATAGTATAATGGAAATGTTATGGAAAAGACTCAAGCCTTTGCAAATAACAGCCTTAATGGGATTTTTTCTCACCCATCCCCATTGCTTGCAGGACACATGACTGTCCAGCTCCCTACCCAGACAGTCAGACACACAGTAAAAAGTAGCGCTGACCCTGGGAATCATAAAGGGGGAAAGGGACACATCCATAAACAGGGACAAACATCTCTCTCTAAGCAAAGCTGTCAGATCCATTTAAGCAGAGACCCGCTCAATCTTTTCCTTTGGGGCCACTTTTTCCTGTCTGGGAACGGCTGTGGCATTGCCTGCCTGTTCCCGAGTGACCATCACTGAGAGTTTTAGATAAGGCAAGAAATTGCACTCAACAGTCTTACAGTCCAGGCTCCAAGACCAAACGGGAAGGCTGTACTTTTGCTACCACTCTTTCAGAGGAAAAATAACCCAAGCACGTATCAGCTGAACAAAGCTTATGTTGTCTGGTGGGAAACGCTGATCCTTAGCAATTGTCCTCATCTGTATTTATGTAAAGGAAGCGCTTTTAGTTGGTCCAGCTAAAGTCCTAGTATGGGAGTGGCAGTCACGAGCATTAGCTATGTAGCCGATTCTAGGGAACCAGATGAGTCAAAGAAATAAGTTTTACTACCTGTGTCAACATTAAGTTGTAAATACCTAGGAGCAAAGCTCATGTCCTATGTTAGAGTAAAGGGCCAAACACAGTAACTGCAGGCTGTGAATATTCTTAATATATATCCCCTGGAGCTTAGAATTTGGTTCTTTATTTCTAAGTAGGGAAAAATGTAATTTTAAACATCTACACATACAGTGATATTCATCAAATGTTTACATATGCAATGATATTAACCATTGTATAAAAATAAAAATGATCCATAATGCCTGAGAATCTGTCTTATGGTAGAGATAGATAGACAGAAATTATATATTCCTTCTGTATGCAGCAAAATGTTCAGAGCCTCCTGTGTACCAAATGGATGTATATGAGGAGTTGAAGGGAACAGCTTGAACTCGCTGCATCTCTTAGACTTCGGAAGGAAGCCAGATCACTTGGTTCAAACCACCTTAGAAATGCAGACATACTGCATGGATCAAATACATTTACTATTAGTTATTTGTCCTGAGGAGGGACTCAGAATCCTTGATCTTGTATGATGCGTTTCTTTTAAAGGCCCTGTAAAATACATATAATGAGCACTCAGCCCATGCTCCACAGACCTTGACATATGGGATTCTACTTTCTGTTTTTAGAATATATAGCAGCTGTTGATCAAGGAGCACAATGAGAAGATACTGCTCTATGGAATTATAGGCCATGCCTTTAGCTGGTATATATTGGCACAGCTCCAAGGACATCATATTATAATGCCATGCCTTCAACTAGTATATATTGGCAGAGCTCCAGTGACTTCATAGAGTGATGCTAATTTACACCAAACTTGTCTGGCTTTATATCCATAATTATTGCCAGAAACAATACACAGTTATAAAGGAGAATTATTGTTTAAAAGCTTGAATGAGAGGCAGACGATGCTTTCAATCTCCCAGGAGAAGATAGATGCTGGTTTTCCCCTTTTCATTATTCAGGAAAATTGCCAAATAAGGGCTCAGGCCCAGCCTAGGCTGAAGTCAGTAGAAAGCTTCTTTACCCTGGGATTTTTGTTTTTTGGATTTGATATTGCTTTAGTAGTGGGATGTACTTGCCTCAATGTACATTCAGTGTAACACAATACTTTTGATAGATATATAACATAACAACGGAAACATCTATCAGAGGCAGTTAATTTTTGTCTTTGGATAAGAGCACACTGGATATTAAACTAAAATCTGAAATCTAAAGTCCAAGTCTGAGCCATAGACTACCTTCTCTTTAAACTGTTAAAACCCAAAGTTTAATGCAAGATTCTCCTGGAAGGGATTGCCTCACCTCCGTGGTGCAGAGTAAATGGGAATAAAGTCAAGGCTGAAAGGGGTGTTGAGAAGCCACACGAGCCCCGGGGGAACAGGACTATGGCTCAGACTGAGCCCTTCACATGGCTTCTCAGGGATGGTGGGTTTGCGGTGTGGCTGGACAAGCTAATCCCACTGTGTTTAGGCTGCAGAAGAGAGGCTGAAGGCTTGGGTCAGACACTTAAGAGGAGAACAGAGCAGTTTAGTCTCCCATGCGGGAGGGATTTTCAGGTGGCAGGATAATGGCCACCAGCATCTCAAAGGGAGGCTTACAAGAGAGGGGTTTCAGTTTGGAGCTTCCAGTGGTCTGTTGCATAGACTTGCCATGCGGCAGACTGGATCTGCTGAAACCAAGGACCAAAGTGTCACGTATAAGTATCTTGGGATGATGCATACCAGCACATGAATTGTTTACTCTGGTGGGAAGCCAGGACCGCCACCAGTGGATAAATGTGATGTTATTCTGTCTATGCTATAATGCTTTGCACAGCTGGGGTTCCTGACGGGCTGAATGGCTCAGTGTCCAGGTCTGCTTCTGCAAAATGGAGCTTGCCAAATTTATGGAAGAAGTTAGATGATGTGGTGCCAACAAGAGCACAGGTTCAAATTTTATTTAGAATGTCCTTTCCCATCCTGTGTTCCTATATGTTACTCTATTCCTGATGTGAAGTGACAAAATAAGAATAGCTGCATTCGTAAAATATCCCACCAAAACAAGAAAGTAACTTAGCTAGCTGGAGATGGAAAAGACCATTATTTGTAAATACTGCTATATTACAAGCTTATAGCAGCTAGAACTGCAAGACCACTCTTAAAAATTGACTAAATTCTTTTCATACTGAAAATGCTTATTATTTGGTAAAAGCAAAGGGCATGATTACATGCTAATAAATTCTGAATTTATACTTGCTCAGTGGAAGAAAAGGTGAAACCCACTCTCTCCATTACATGCAACTGATTCAGAGGTCTATTTTTCCTCTGAATCTGTTGAGTAGTCAGTGGAACTGAGCGATGCATTTTTCTATTATGTGTTCTGCTTTTGGTAGACAGAAAGAAGTTGGCCACTACTAAATAGGCCAAATTTCCAAGTTAACTTAACCCAAAAACACTGCAATAGCTTCATGTAAATCAAAAAATAATTGTGCCCAGTTATTCTACAGTTGGTGAAAAAATAGTGTTATTTAGCTTTCAAACTTGTCTACTGAGACTACAGTAAGATATCACCATCAGTAAGGAACAGAGTAATAATGTTAGTTTAAAAAAAATGTGCATTCAGACTAATCAAAATATTTATTTTTTGAACTTGTTTCAGTAGGAATCTTCACACTGATTCTAAAAAATCTATATAATTTTTTCAGTCAGCTACAGTTTGAATTCATGTTTCAGAGTGTGAACAAATTTTAATTTTTTAAAGTGTTTTGATTAACACTTAAATTTTAGGACTGTGCTTTTTTTTTAAATGGGAATATTTCAATTTCTAGTAAAAATATTCTGCTTAAAGCAATACTTTGAACGTGGTGGCTTTCTGCAAATTGAGCTCTTAATTAAGCTAATTGGAAATAACAGTACTCTATTTTTTTCAGCATGATCTCAAAGTAAAATAAAATAGTCTGCACAGCTCTTCTTATAGAGTTTTAACTGAGCTATGAATTAAAAATGGAAATGATACAAGCTAATCTGAGAAAACCTGTTCCCTAGTACCATATGAAATCTGTTCCATAAAAACTATATTACTAAAACTAGCATCTTGTGAATGTTTCCTCTTCTGGAGTTACTGCATTAGTCTCAGATTCTTTTGGTAAGTTTCCTGAGGTGATTTTCATTTTCATCTTAGGCTTACAAAATACCCGCTCCTGACACTGTGAATGCAATCTTATCTTTTCTGAAACATATACTGCTTGAACATTCCAATCTCATATAGTGCTGATCAATAAGGTGCTTTTTACATTTAGCAAAATAAAATGCAATAGTGACTCTTTTCACATTCAGATGTGTCTAGCTGTTTAGGGACCAATAGGCATCAGTAAATCTTCCCTTAGTTTCTAAATACATCTTCACCCATAAGTTTCTCGGAAATTCTCATTAACTGTCTTTGCTTAAAAGCGCTTTTTGCTTACAATGGAATTATAAAGTCTCATAAGCAGATATGAACAAAAAACTCCGTGGATTTATATCTGCCACGGATATTTTGTGGTTTTTATGGCAATATACTGCACTGAGTCACGACAGAGATTCTGGTATCACTTCCAGGGTGAAGCACTTGGAGGATATTCCTCTTTGCCTTTTGACTTTAGCTCTGACTGCACAACATTATTGCCCAGCAGTGATAACTCAGGAAAACTAACTTGTATGAGCATTGATCCACACTAATAAATATCTCGAGATAAGAAAGTGCTTCATAGCCAGAGGCCAAGGCATTAGCATTTCTGAGGTCAGTGCATCCTCCTCTACAAGTTTCTTTCAGCATCCTAAACAAAAATATACAGAGCTTCGTTTCCTTTCTTCCACTGGACTAGTAGAATACTTTGTAGTATTCATTTTGTTTCATGCACCAAAGCCTTTCATCTGGAATGAGATCTCATGATTAATAGAAACTAGGACTTTGAACTAAATACTGGATTAATTTATACTTTGGAAGTCTTTCCATTAACTGCAGTCTGTCCACGATTTCCCCCGACATCTGTGATGTTCTCTCTTAAACATCTAATATTGCCTTAGGCTCTGAAACAGGTGAATAATTCACAGCATTTTCTTCATTCAGATTGCAGAAGCAAAAATGAAGGAAAGCCTCAGTGTTACAATGCTGATGATAGTGAATGGATACCCCTAATATTTTAATAGTTGTGACTGTTGCAAGAAAAGAATGAATTGTATATTCTACATTATACATACGAAACACCAAAGTCAGGCTTCGGAAACCAGGCATGCTTATTGTTTGATCCGTGAAATTTTAGAAATTGTAGAAAAATCGCTGGGTAGTTTTTATTTTTAAAAAGCATTAACAGACAAGATTTTTCTGAGCCTCTTCAGAAAACTACGGTTCCTTGCCACATTCTAGCACTGGGCTTGGTGGCAGTGGCAAGTGCCATGAAAGGGCTTTGCTCGCTAGTTTGAGGGAAGTGTTCACAGTCTGGACTGGTTGGCTCCTCCATTCAGTGGGAATGTTCTCAAAGGGCAGGAAACAGGCTTTCTTTGATTACCACTGCTTTAAGTCAACTTTATCAGAGACCTCTTCTCAGGAGTCCTTCAAATGAAGGCTGCTGCAAGACTTGTTGTACTAACGCATCCCCTGTCTACCTTGGTAGTATTTCTGACTCTGGCAGCTAAGGAGTCAGGCACTGAAGCAGGTGTTTCTGGCATTTCTGAACACGGTCAGGGTTGCAGGAGTTTCTTATTTCTGGGGTATAATGGGAGAAGCTAGACTATGTTCAGTTTAAACCATGACCACCTGCCTGAGTGGAATGGCATCAGCATCCAGGAGCGTACTGAGTCCATTACACCTGGAGAAGCTGCTAAGTTGCCAGTAGATATTGGGAGCAGTATTTCCATGAAGATTGTACAGAGCATATTTATAATTAGCACTAATTTATTTCCTATTCTCAAGGTGGTTATTCATTAAATGAACCTCCTCTTTCTAACTGATGTTTTGACAGCATACCATGCAAAACAATGAAGATTCTCTTCCTGCTTTGTTTAAATTCCTGGGAAATAGATGCCAAAGAGATGTTAAAGTTAATTAAAGATTCAATTATTTTGTAAAAAAAAATCCACATAATACTGTGAGACAAATTAGGTTAATGGTAGAAGTAGTCTCCAGTGTTTCCCTCTGTGCTCATTCTCAGACAGCTCTTCATGGTGTTGGTCCTAACAGGGCTGACACCAATTAGAATGGCACTGAAGAAAATAGCAAACTCTAACACCAGGACACATTTACTGTGGTAGATGAATGAAGTAGCTGCTTTTCCTTATGGCATATGGTTTGGAACTTCCAGTTATTACCTAAAATAACAGAACAATATTGCAAGATACAAAGCTACTCTACTAACAGAAAGATGTATCAAATACTGGTCCAGGTACATCATGTATTATTGTTCCCAGGGAAAGCATGTGTGAGTTTGGGAGAAGAAACCTAATCACAGTTCAAAGCTGAATGACAAAGGAAACATGGGCTGCCTGCTGCCTCCATCACGTTTGTGTCTCTTGTGAATCTGTGCACAGTAGCAACCCCAGTGCCAAGCTTAACAGGAAGCTGAAGAGTGAGCCTCATCCAGATAACTCCCAGGATCATGTTACCTGCATTCATAAAAAATAAGCATGGGTACAATTAACTTCTCAGCTATCCTTCATTAAAGCCAAACAATCCTGCATTTGGAGGCTGCTTTCCCTCCTTCCCACACTGTTTTGGTGACATCCTTGCTTTCAGAAACTACATATTACTAGCATTACAGACACTGAGATCAGCATCTTAAATTACAAAGCAGCTCACTGGATTTGGGGTTTCCTGTTCTACTCAGGCATTTTGCTGGGTTCCTGTTGGCCCCCAAACCCAAACTTCAATGCACATTGCCCTTCATTTTATAAGCATATTCTCTCCTTGTTCGGGGTTTTTTGTTTTGTTTTCTTTAATTCTACCCCTGCAAGGGATATAGGATGGTTATGTACTTATTTCTCACTTATTTCTACAAAGCATAAAGATTAACACTCTGAGAGATCAATTACAGATTATTTTGTTGTAGAAAAGTTTTGTGGGACTCATTCAGAGTGAATTAAATCTCTTAGGAAAAGATCCCCCCCCCCCTTTTAATTGTCATACTCCCTTACACCGTTGTTTTTTCATGCATTATTTTTCTTCTTGTGTAGTGTACAATTTAAGGGTGTGGGCTGCAAGATCAAGCCTGTAGCCTGAGTAATGCAAACGTGATTAACTTGAAGCATGTTCCTTGCATGGGGACAATTCATGTGAGTAAAATTAAGCATTTCTACTGATATTACAGGGAGGAAGCTATAAATTGTAGCCTGCCAATGAAATGATTAATATAGAAACAGGAATACAAGAGGGCAAGTGAATGATAAAAAGCTGACCTTTTCTGCAACAGCATGTAAGGGAACAGACTTGGCTCCACACATATATCCGACTTTAGTCAGGAGCACATAATATAATTATGAGCCTTAAAGAGGCAGGAAGGTTTGAAGAGAATGTTGTGGAACTGAAAGTAGCTTTAGAAAAAAAAAAAAGAAAGAAAAAGAAAAGTGTTGTCACCAAACCTAAAAACAGACATCCACCAGGCCCCCCTCCAAAATGCTGCAAACTCTGAAAAGTCAAGATCTTTGTTGTACAACACATTTTTAAGACTCAGATGATGACAGTTTCCAGACCCCTGGCATGTTTCTTAGTAAAAATGAGTTCCTTTCAGACATGAAAGCGTATCGCAAAACTGTAAAGTTCTTCTTCGTTTAATATTACATTAGCTAGGACAAGGGTATTTGTACCAGCAGCTCCGTAACAGAGTGTTCCCAACTTGCTGCAAGTGTTTGACTGACCAGTAATGACAAGTGGTCTGAAAAAAGAAAATATCCAAAACAAGAAACATTTGCTACAGAATTCCTTAAAGGCAATTTTTTAATGACTTGAGAAGGACTGCACCAACTTGCCCACAGTGAGAAGCTTGGTCCCTTTCATCAGAAAGCTTTGGAGGCTCAAAAAGTGAGAAAAGTTGCTTCTTCTCAGACTACAGAAAATACTGACTATCACCTTGCATACCCTTTAGCGTTAAGCAACTGAAACTCAGCCAAGAATCTTGAGGAAAACCAGAATTAGATCAAAAACCCATTACAATTACAGGCAGAAAAGTCACCCTAATCCTTGAATATTGACTCTAATGGTTGAAATGTTATTACAAAAACAAAACCATGTGGCATTAACATTTTCTAAGTTTGTTTCTAGTTTGCACAGTGTACAAGACACTTCCAGAGCTCCAGCTACCCTTCTGTCTGAGACCCAGGCCAGGTAGGAATGTGACAGGCTGACAGTCACAGCACTTAGGGCATGTTTCTTGCTCTCCAGATTGCTCCTGGTACGGTACTTAAACTCTTTAGTCTCTTAGCGTATTCGAACTCCTAGAGCACAAAGTAAGAGATAATAAGCCTCACTTTATCTGTTCAGTATTTGTAGCTCTTTTATGCATCAAACACAGTCCCGTGCTACTTGTTGTTCATTTTTTTTCATGTAGGAATGTCTTGTTCTTTTGTCTTAGCAGCTTTCTGTATCAACCACTGCAGTCCAGATATAGGAAAAAATGTGAAGGATTTTAACAATTCAGCTTAATATAACACTCAAAGAACATGATGCAGCCCCTCTAATCACGTGATCAAAATGTAAGAACTAGCTCTACTGCTTAAACATAACAAAGGAGTTACATGAATTGAATGACCTCTGCTAATACTTTATTGCACTTAAGCTGTAGAGCTAGTTCATACATTTTGATGATGTGGTTAGAAAGTTCTCTCTCTGAGTCTTTTGATCATTAACGAAATAATCACTAGTCAAGTGCTGTCAGAGATAGCCACAATGCTTGCAGAGCTGCAGTCTTGAGAGACAGCACCACACAGATACATTTTTTATTACATTTTTAGAAAAATATCTTTTTCATCGTAATATTGAAAGCCTGTTAATGACAATTTTGGTCCAGGATCACTATGCAGACATATAAGGAAAAAGTAACAACTTCTATAGCTATTACAGATTAGCTCAGCTCTCTTTCTTTTGGAGGTTCATTCATTTTGGTCATTCAGTCTATTAGTTTCCTTAATTCAATCACAGATTTCATGTCAGAGGTGTACAGGAAGACGAATTTTCTTTTCTCTTAATACTGTCATACCACTTTGCTCTTTTGGTGCAGCCTAATTAGGTCTCTCCTGTTGTACTCTGCTAAAAATAGAGCGGTTCCAAGCTCAAAATTATCATATTACAGTGCTACCTGATATATTGTAAGTGTGGGAAGTTGCTAATGTTTTATGGGTGATTTTGAACTCCTGAGAAAAACAAGCGGATGCCAAGGAGGTGAAAAACTGAAATGGGAAACAATGGAAATAACTCAGTGATCTGGACAGTAAACTATGTCTTGCTAACATGCAAACTAAGTGACTAAAGATTTATTGTTCTGAACTGCTGTGTAATTCTTTAACCATAAATTGGAGTAATAGAATGATTAATATGAGCAACAGCATATCTTAAAACTGCAGCGTATCTCAGGATCCTTTCTGATAACAACAGACACCAGAAGAGGAAAGACTTTTACACCTGAAGCCATTTCAAAACCTCAAATAATTCTCTGTAGTTGTACATGTACTGAAAGCTTTACTCCTCAAGGTTGTCATGATGTGAAGGAATTAGCTGTGCAAAGCAAACCAGACAACAAATTTAAACTGACATTGAAAGAGGAAAAACTATTCAAACAGAAAAAAAAGTCTAAAATTCTGTATGGGAGAATCAGGAACTTGTCACTTCTGTCTAGTGGGGAATGAAGGGGAAAACAGGATAGTAGGCAGGGAAGGACGGGCTACAGGATGGGCTCAATGAAAGATGCGGTCAGAAATCAGTGATAGCTTTGCAGTTGTGGTGTCCATACAGCAATTACTTCCCTGTAGGCTAAATTTGGCAGCCTGTATCATAATGTCGCACAAAGGTCAGGAAAAAAATCAAAGGACTTTTGGGTAATCTTAACATTCCTCTAGTGCACTTTTTGTAGGATGACTTTGACTCACACTTGTGCTCCATAAACATCCTCTAAGCATAAAATTAGTCAGAATATTCCTTGCAAAGTTGCAGCATAGCTGCTAACTACGCTGCATTGCAGATCTTAGAGCAAATCTAATGTCTCATTGCATGCAAACTTGATCAACAGAATTTACAATTACTCTTGTGTTAGCAGAATGAAGGACTGATTTTCTGTGAGTTGGAAGATGGGTTCTGTAATCCCTATTGCCTTGAAAGGCTGTATTGTTGTTTTCATCATTTAACCAATTACTCTTTTCATCATTTAACTCAATTATGAACTCTCTTGCTGATGCCGCTTGCCTGAGTATTTTCCCATCCTTCTTCGTATGAACTCCTCTTCACCTATTGCTTTTCAATTTTCTAATCTGCCTTGCCATTAACACTAGCGCTTGAAGTTAGAAGCTGACACACAAATCCATTTAAGACAAGGAGTGGTTTATTTTTTTGATCTGATGTACTTCACTAGATGTACTGATGTACTTTCACTAGAAAAAAAGCCCACTTCATAAAGTTGTACCAATTCCTTTGTTTTAAGAAAGGGGAACATGAATGAATATACTTGTCTGTTCTCCCAGCATGTGTAGGAGGTGACCTGGATTGCATTTACATAGAGTAGATGGGCTTTTGGAGGTATGCTGTAAAACAGCCACAGCTCTCCATAACATTTTTCTCTCAATTTCAGGAAAATTAGAGTGACTTTCACAGAGTTAAAACTTCTCAGCAACTTTCCACTGACATGTCATGAAGAAAAATTTGCAACATTTTATTGTTATTTTGAGCTAGTTCAATTTATTATGTTCCCAAGCTCCCTCAAAAAGGAGGCCTTATCCCCAAAAGTTTTAACTTGTACTCTTTCCATACCACAAGAACTTCAGTAAAGCTGATATTTGTCAATGCAGTGGAGATCCTTGCTCCTTGAAGAGCTCTGGGTGCGCGCAGAAGGAGCCAGGGCAAATGAGATAGTAGACTCAGTTTTTGTTCTTCTGTCACAGTGTCATGCCGCCAACCTACATAAGCTGTGTGTGCTCTGTGGTACTCACTACTGCATTTTTCAAGAAGGGGAAAAAAAAAAAAAGCAAATGGAAATGCTTTATCCATCCCAGAACTAAGTTCCTAACTTCCAAAATGAATAGGTCTAAAGTTCTAAAGTCATGTTTATTTCACTGTATTACTAAACAGCAACTGAATGCTGTAGTTCTAACATGTACCTAGGAAATTATCAGTACAGAGCTAGAAGGTGTACATGGATAGATAAAAATAAGTCTTGTTGGTTACAACAGTTAGATACGGTCCATCTTTATCACCACTATTTGTACAAGTAGAAAGTTTCTTCCCATAAACTTTGGCTTAACTGGAATGCTTGCATTATTTACTATACTTACTTGGGCTGTACTTCTATATCATTCTTCTTTCACTTTCTAGTTTTCTGTTTACCTGCTGAAATCAGCAGCTCCTACTATTGTGGCTATATATATTAGAAACCCTTTGGAGTTGAGCTGATTACTGTCATTAAGGCTAGCCACATTCATCACTAAAGGATACATTGAGATCGTTAAACAAGCTCACGATTAATATCGCTACCTCTATTTTTACTGTTACTTGCACTGCAGTTGCATGCACAGGCCCATAATGCTAGAAGCTGTATAGCCATATATTAAAGAATCTACAATCAAGCACCAACAGTCTGGCCCAAAAGAGTTTAGTCTCTATTAACAAGATACAATAACTGAAAGGGATAGATTGCAGAAGAAATAATAAGAAAGCCAGCAAACTTTGCACCATAGTCAGTAGCCTTAGCCTACCACACGCTCTGCAGCATGCTTACTGCACAAAGTATAGGCAAAAAACAGCCCAGACACTTTTTCTGTGCCCTCTCTGGTGGGCAGTTTTTTCATGGTCGTGTAGCTTGGATGGCTCTGATGTCAACACACATACCTATGTTCTGTATTTCTTGCATCATTCATGCCTAGTGGCTGCTTAGAAAGACATCAGGTGTCAGAGGCTTTCCAGCAGTGGGTTTCTGTCATTCCTCCTTTCCATGCATGCACCAGTTCAGCCAGACTTCCAGAGGTCCTCACCTCTGGCAGATGTACAGATGTAAAGGAAAATCATGGCTTTGTGAGAAAGGCAGCAGATCAAAACAGATTAATGATTTCTCAACTCCCTAGGATTAGAAAAGGAATATATGCTTACATCTGGTCTACTCCAGACCATCTCTGCCCCATGTTTTGCCCCTCAGACCATACAGATTGCATAGCTTGTAACACCTTCCTCCTACACACTTTCCCCAGCCCAGGCTCTGACCCCAGTCTTCCATGCGTGTGTGGGAACGCACGCAGGGAACTGACCTCCTTCCAAACAGGGGAGCGACTTGTCTCTCCATCTTCTGATTCCTAAGGCTTGCTAGAAGATCCTTAATATTTTCAGCATTTGGGTCAGGTATTTTAAGACCAGGCTGATGTTCAGGTTTAATGTAATACTTGGTAGGGCAGTCTTTCAGTTTGCTATGACTGACTTAAAAGCTGACAGACAAGAGTATCTGATTAGAACTAGCCTCTCTTGTCTTCATCTGAGTGGAAAAGAAACATATTTAGAAAAATCTAGTGATTGCCTTCAGCCTGTTACAACATCTGAACTTATACAGAAGTAGCGTATGCATTCTGTTTCACAGAATTCCCTAAGGAGCTTTTTACACATAAAAAATGAGTTAACAAAATACTAGCTGTTTTTAGTCATAGTTCTGTAAAACAGTACTCACAGTTTAGAGATCACTAGATCAACATTATATCACCATCTCTGTAAGCTTCCTACGTCCCCAGGGCAACATTTGACTCCAGCTCCATTCATCCCAGTCTCTCTCTGTATTAAGCTACTGAAAAATGGAGCCCCCCAAGCCATTTACCTTCCGCATCTCTTCCCCTGCAGCAGGTGTACTGTGTCAAATAAACTGCATGGCACAGGGAGGAAGGAGGGAGGAGGTGCTCACCCTCCTCAGCTGTGTTTAGACTCCAGCTTCTTGTTCACGTTATGAAATGAAATTCCTCAGTTTCAGCACTGAAAGCAGAGGGCCTTGAAAATCAATTGCCTCATCTAAGTTGCAGAACAGGAGGTGGCCCAGCAGCGGCTTATTACAGTGAAGGAAAAAGAAAAGGATCGCCTTTTCGTACAGACTGTCTGAAAAGGTAATAACAAAATAAGACTTACTGGATCACATCAAAGGTCTGCCTTGCCCAGGCTCTTGCCTCCGACAGAGACCAATAGAAGGTGCCTACGGAAAGTATAAGAACAAACTGCGTATGCAGTGGTGCATCCCCCGGCTGTCTCCCTAGCTTCCAGGGATTTGTTGCTCTCCAGCCAGAAAAGGTATTCTTATTTTTAATAGTTGTTGATAGAATTTTCTTCAGTGAATTCGTCCAATCATTTCTGAACCTATATAAACTTTAATCACCCACAACATCCCGTGGAAAGGAGCTCTGTGGCTTAAATGTACGTAATATGAAACAATATTTCCTTTTGTTTGCTTTGAAAACCTCTGCCTTCACTCAATGCCTTCTAGTTCCTATGCTAGAAAAGACCCAGAACAGTCATCCCCATTTCCATGCCCTTCATGACCCCTCTCAGGAGATCATCACTCATCCCTTTTCGATGTTTAAGAGTTCTCTCTGACCTCTTGTGTGGAAGTTTTTCCACACTATTGATCATCTTTGTTGCACCCCTCTGTGTCTTTTCCCATTCTACTGTATCTTTTTTGAGATAAAAAGATCAGAGTTATACACAGTAAACCACTACTGAGTACTGAGATAACAATATCATACGTCTATTTATTATAACATCGACATCTTATTTCTGAGCGATGGCAGTAACTCAGAACCCATCACAATGTAGGATGCTGACGAGGGCGGTGCCTGAGCATCGTTTTGCATTTGTCTATGTTGAATTCCACCTGTCAGTTACTATCATAAAATACTCCAGCAGTTCTATAGCATTTTTACTGTCAATTTGGACTATATCACATGTCACATCCTCTGCAAAGAAGGATAATGTGGAAATATCTCCAAGCTGCTGCAGTGGAAATGTATCTTGCAGTTGTTTTTAAAGAGAGTGTCATTTTTCTCTTTATGTCTACATCTTCTCTTGTCCTACAGATTCTCTGGCAAGCTTTCTGCTCCTAACGTATTTGAAAAAGGATTTATTACGCATGCCCATATCTTTTGCTAGTTGTTCTTCTATCTCTTCTTTTATCTTTTTTGTGTTCTTACATTTGACCTTCCAGAGTTTATGATCATTGCTATTTTCCTGAACTGGACACAACCTTAGCATGCTGAGGGATGCCTTCTTGAATCTGATGCCTCCTGTATAGCTTTCTTTTAGTCTTTTTACGGTATTTTTCAAGATGTGGTGTATATTTGTTCTGTGCCCCCAGTACATTATCTTTACACTATCATCATGCCATATGTAAAGATTTTATTCTTTACAAGCTTAAAGTTTCCTTTTTAATGTATCTGTGCACATTCTAGCACTTTTAAACCCATTTTTACACTATTTCCCTTTTTGAAATTGGCCCAAAGTTATAGATATTGAGTTACATAGATATAGATATTGGTCCTGCTAGGGTGTTGGTTGGTTCTCAGTGCATTTTGCTCCCTATTACAGATTGTCTCTTCCATAGCAGCATTTATGAATAATTCCAGCATTGCTCAGGACCAAATAAAGAGATATTCATTCAGTTTTAGATTCCCTGATTGCTTGGGCCTGGAAGAAGTCATTAATGATAGCTAAATGCTTAGCTTTGACGTCGTGTCCCAACATGACATTTGCTAATACACCTGAGAGTGTTTGAAATTTCCTGCCAGAGCCATGCTTCCTGTTTTTGCATCCTGATCTCCAGCAGCACATCACAGTTGCTGACCCATTCCCACTAGGTAATATAGGAGAGGTAGAGGTGACAGAGGAAGGACAGGCCCTTTAAGCACTGCAAAAATGATGCAAATGACAGTAAAATGCTCTTGGAAAGGTTAATGAAATTTCAAGGCTTGAAATGGAGTTAGAAGAATCTAGAAATACAGAGCTAGTAGTGGAGCCAGCACTAACGATGTTCAAATCTATATGAGGGTCTTGCATGCTAGGAGTATCTAATCTGCAGACAGCTTTGAATATATCAGCCAAGGGACATCTTCCATGTCTTTGTGTCGTAGTGCACTGCTAAGAGAAGCAGAAAACTGTTCATTCAGGTTGGCTTATTACTCAGGGGACCCTCAGAATCTGATAATCCTTAAAAAACTAGTAATAATTCTTGCAAAATGCTGGCTAGTCTAAAACAGCTACTGAAGGTAAGGATGGTGGGATGAAGTGAAAAAGTATTTAAAGCAACAGTACAATAAAACATAAATAAGTCTCTTGTCTTTCTAATCTCGAAATGTTCATGCCCTTGTTCAGAATGAAGAAGATGCCCAAGACAAGTAGGATATTGTACTGAAGAATATTGGCTCCCTAATGTCTTCAGAAAAAGTATGCCATGTTCACAAAAACCTCCCCTGACGTGTTTATTAAAAAGGACAATAAATGGCTGAACAGTGAATATTCAGGGCCTGGGAGATTTTATCAGGCATAATGTTCCTGAAAAATTTTGCATGATACAGTTAGCTGTGGGAAGAACTGCAAGTTCAGATCTCTCTCAGGTCAGCTGATTCTGTACCCTTTCTAATTCCGTGTACAGTTTCTATTTAACATTTTGCCAGTCTTCTGGGAAAGTCTGTCAAACAAAAGTTTTGAATGTGACTTGCACAGATTGCTGACTGCCATTCACAGCCTGGACATTTTATGAAGTTCTTCATGGATGACCGTGTTTTGTTTTATTTTTTATTGTATTCCATAATGGAAGATTTCTGAACCAAGCCACTATGATTGCACTTAATCAACTTGCAAACAACACAGAAAAGAATTCATTATATTACTATAGTGAATTTCTGCCATTTAAGGGTAGTATCATTATGAATAGAGTTTATTGAAACCAAAACGTCGGAATTTATTTACAGTTCTTATGTACAAATGAAAGGGGCAAAGGAGTTTGAAAAAAGCCAATATGCTAGCTGTGATGCTAGCTCTGCTGGGGTTAGCTACCGTAGGGATAAGTCACCAAGGGTAAGACTTTGTGCTCAGCAGTTTCCTATATCTGCTGCTGTTTACAGGAAATCTCTTGTTTACTTCATAGGTAAGAGAATTATGCCAAAGTTAAGCTCTTCTGAAAACCTTATACTTCCTAAAAACTCGGAAGACTGCAGGGAATATGATTCAAATGTTCTAGCAGCACTAGGAATCATTTAAAATATCATTTAAATATGCTGAGCACTTTGCCCTTGGGAATATGGAAATATTTTAGATATCATTACTAAGAGTTCAGGGAGGTTGATTTTGTACCTACAAGATATACAAATAAATAACCCCTCAGCAACGTGTGCTGCCCTGTGCTGAGATGCTTAAAGGAACTTCTCTTAAAAAAGCCCAATAGATTAACAAAATATGTTATTAAGCCAAGATTCTTTTTATTTTCCTAGGAAGAGTAGCGGCTTTAATACATTATAAAGAGAACATTTTTAGACCACATTTAATCACATGGAGGAAAGATGATCCCATTAGTGGTCTCAAATATTTTATACCATTGTGGTAATTTCTGATGCCAGCATAGCACTAACATCTATTTCACAGAAAGGAATGGTGTATAGACATTTTATACGCTACCAGAGATGCAAGGCTTACATATCAAGGTACTGTTGCTCCACAGCCCTGATGTCAGTCAAGAAGAGCCCCACAGGAATCAGTGGAGTTACCCCAGCAGCAAAGAAGAGTTAGGTCAAAATCAGGCCTCATATCATCACAAAAGAAGAATTGTTCTGTACCAAATGTATAACTCATTAATACTTTGAAAACAACTAAAGCCCCACCAATTCCATCTCTTTCATAATCAGTGAGTTAGATATTTCCTGGCCCTAACCCCAGTCATATATCATGTTAATTTACTGAAAGAACTGCATACATCGACTTCTGACAACTTTTGTTTTTATTATTACTATTATTTACTCATGATAAGCAGCACACAAAGTTTGCTAGTCACTGTCTAAAAGAGCTTATTTAAGGGTCTTTCCCCCTTCTCTTGCCCGTTGACTTCTAAATGGATTGAAGCCAAGTAGAGCTGTGAGAAGTTTTCACTTGAGGGACATATCCTAGCGTGAATCTATTTCAAGTCCAGCTGACTAGGAATTTGGCTTACTTGTAATCTGGCTTACTGTAGTATTGCCCATCAGGTTCATGATGACAAGTGAACAGGAAATTTCACCACTGAAGTCATCAGAATATTTCAAATTGCTCCAGGTGCAGGATGGAGCCAACCTCTCTGTAGAAACCTTAAGATGTGATACACAAAGAAATCACTGTCTCTCACTCTCCTAACAGCATGGTTGAATAGTCTGTGGTAAAACCTCCCCAGAGAGGCTACAGAAGCCCTATCACTACAGTCTTTTAGAGCTGGATAGTACGAAACACTTATGAATGTACTGTAGAGAGCAATTCTTCTTGGCAGGGGCTGTGTTAAGTGATGTAGGAGAGGGATTTTAAGCTCTTACTTCTATGCCTTTGAGGGTATAGTGTTGCTGTTTGACATTTTTAAGCAGAGGCCTGACCCTCAGAAGGAATAATACAAGAGAGATAATCAGATAACTGATTTCCCTGCATGCTTTCTCTATATTCAAGGAGCATTCACAAGTGAGGTGCTGGAATAGAGGCAAACACTGATAAGAGTTATGAGGAACTGAGAAGCCAACTGGTTACTGATGTCCCTTGGGGTATGCTTTTCCTATTATTATCTTCATATTTTCTGTCACATTACCATGCACAGATGCTTCCCTTGAATAACTCTAGAAGGCTTCACATCCCTGTCCAAGATTTTTATGTGCCCCAACTTCCGCAAGAAACTGGCAGATAATAATAGTTTTGCAGAGTTGAAAAGGGAATAGTGCAATTTAAAAAAATGGAAACAAAATATTTATGACTAATCAGATAGTGGTCAATGATAGATATACAAATGCTATAACATTCATTTTCATGCTAGTTCTTGCTAATCTTCTATCAGTCTTTTTTTTTCCTCTTCAGCAAGCTTTTCATTAAGTGAATGGAGCTTTGCCAGATTCAGTTTTCATTCATATCATTGTAAATCATGATTGCAACCTGTGGTATTATCCCTGCTTTCTCCAAGTACAACTGAGATGAGCTTTTAGGCTGTTGCCTTGGGGCTCAGCACATTTTGATATCTTTTGGAGGAATGTTTGAAAACTGAAAGAACTGTTCTGAGGCATCTTTCTCTTTCCCTCTCTTGCTTGCTTGCTTCCTTCCTTTCTTTCTTTCTTTCTCTTGATCACTCGCTCTTTCTCTTTCTTCCTCTCTCTTTCCATCTGTGTCGGTCTCTTTCTCTCCTTGTTTTCCTGCTGCCCCAGGCTCATGTCATCTCCCCTGAGCGTCTAAAAAAATTATCATCATGATGAGCTAGTGAGGTAATTTGGAACATTTCCCAACATTCCATCAATGTCGTGCTAAAAATCTGAAATACCCACAGTTCAGAGCCTTTACAATGACATACCTACTCCTTCTGCCATCTGTTTGTTCTCTCACCTGCATGCCTGCTCATATGCTAAAATCCTTTCCTGTCAAAAATAATACAGAGTGTTAAGCTTCATAAAGGCATGAAATGTGAGACTCCAATAACAGCAGCCTACTTATAACATGACACTTGTATTGGGATTTTCTTGTTGCCTTAGGTGGTTTTCATGTATTTTCTTTGGTATCCCATCTTTAGCGAGTAAATTATTTGTTACCCCTTCTGATTAACTCTGGATCTGAGATTACCATTGCTCAGGTATCCTCACCATTACTTTCAAATGCCCCAGGATTTTCAGGCCTAAGGCTATGTTAAAGTGAAATAAGAAGTCAGAAGTATGGACAGTGGGGTGCTAATCTATTCAGTGAGTTATGGAGAGAGATGTGCTTTGAAAGTACCTAAGTAGTTACATTGAATAGATATGGTAGGTGACACTACAACCTCTCCTATATGGAAACTGCACTCCAATCTAATTAAGTGGTAAGTGATTCAGCCCCAATCCCGAAAATAATATGTTTTAAAACCACTCTGTAATTGCTATAAACGGTAATTTCTGCTCAGCAACTGCTGAAGACAGCAGTCACTGAAATAATGTTCTCCAACGCTCCAGCCACATTTACAAAAGGTGAAGTGATAAGTGCCCCTTTATGTAGGTCAAAAACAGTATTTGATCCTCTGGGCATGATCCTCTGGTATGTGCAGGTACTCAAGAGTTCAGCCTGGCACAAAGTTCCACTATTTGTCAAACACTGCGCTAACAAGGTACCCCAGAGCATTTTGTTCCTAGGAAGTATCTTTTTCCTTTTTCCTTTCTGCTCTCTTCACTAATTGTGAAGCTGCTTTCTATTACCTGCTTGTATCTATAAGCCCCACAGTTCCTGTTCCTCAAATCGAGTTTGATATTTATGTGTCTCTTTAGTTGCCTAAATCAGAGATCTCTGACATCCTTTAAACTGTAGCTCCCATTAATTAATCCTTTAAGGGCCCAGATCTTCTAAGTGCTTACATTTTGACTTCTTGTCTACCTAGAGCTGTTCTGTAATCTATGACCTGGTCATAATCCTTTTTAATCCAGATTTAGTCTTTGCAGATTTGAAGTGAGATTCCTAGATTTGTATTCTCTGTCTTAATTTGCTATACGCAATAAACATGCTCATAAAATACCTATATTCTTACATGACAATTGACTTTTTAAAATATCACTAAAATAAAGCTGAAATCAGGGCCTGAAAGTTCTGTGCTTATAACTGCTGCTGTAATTGCAGATACACATAGCCTCATACTCAGAACATCCAGCCCTTCACAAGTTCTTCTGCCAGCAAACTTTCCATCACATTAGTCTCTGTATTTAAGAAGACTAATGAATACAAAATACTGCTAAGTTGACAGCTGTACTAGATTTCCACATGAGCATTATTTTTCCTCCCTCATTTCTGGAAGATGCTTATCCAGTGCCTCCTGTAAGTCCTGTTGATGGGACTTCCTTCCTCCCAGCATTGGGAGTTCCTGCTACAGCCCAGGCTCACTTCAAAGCAGTTGCTACACACCATGCTTGCAGTCTGTCAGTGCCAGAGCCCTGCAAAGCCACGCTGGAAGATGAGCTGACGAATAAGCAGAAAGCATAAGATTGCAGTTTCTGCTGGGGCAACGTTGGCTGGTTTTGCCTTCACTGTTCCCTGGAAGCTGTACCTAGCTCAGTCCTCTGGGCCTCTTCCCTCAGCCCTCCATCCCAGCTTTAAATGTTGAGGGAATAAGGACGCACCTTTCTGGCACAAGCCTTCATGCTTGGGGCAGCAAACATCAATTTTGCCTGTGCTGCAGAGAAGCCTTAAACTGGTTATGTTTATGTAGTCACAAGCTTCAAGTCTAATCTCATAAAGCTTGACTTATTTTGGTTCTCTCAACATCTTCCCCAGATGATTATGCAGTCCTCTAGTTACATGATCCTTGCACAAGCCTGATAGTGTTTGAGATTGGAGGGCACACGCTGAGTATGTGTGTTCCTTTAGGGCTAATTATTTAAGCTGGCTTCCAGAATTTTTTCATGCATGTAGTTGGGGGCCAAAGGACAAAGCCTCTCCCCCCCCCCCTTAGTGTTAGGAGATGCTAGATAAAACGAAGCGGAAAAAAACGTGCTGTGCTGATTGCTGTAATTGCTGACACATTCCTGTGGTATCGTTGATCATTAGAACAGCTAACTTAAAACAATATTTCCTTTATAGAAAGGAAGTTGGTAATCGAGTTGTTATGCTTCTCTGCTTTGCATTTTCAGTTTAAATATTCAGCTGGCATTGAGTATATAGTTATTACTTACCAGAGCATGTTGATTCAAATTTTCATAATCCAAATACAAGTTGATTTTGTTGAATGCTATTTAACCACTTAATTGCTGCACGTTTTCCCGAATGGGCCTTTTGGATTTTAGTCATGAATGTGGGCCATTTGGAAATGTTGTAATCTCTAAATGCTCTGTGATTAAAATGGCTGTGACACAGATTTAAATTTGGTCAAATCTATCCTCAAACCACAGTGACCAAAATGAATTGGTTGTAAAAACCATGCAAGGAAATATATTACATAAAGTACAAATCTAGCTCTGAAGTGTAAGAGACTAAGTGGAGTCTCGCCAAAACAACCCATTTCACTGACTAGAGATGAGCTAAACCTGTATTATTGATTAGTTTCAAGTGCTTGTGGCTGGAGTGTAAGGTGATATCGGGAAACAGTAGTCCTACACAAGTCCTGCCTCTTCCCTCTAAGCTGATACCCCAAGTTGTTCCCATAGGGCCCTTGTCACTCCCTGTTGGCTCAGTGTCTTTCTGCTAGCCCAGCCATTCCCACTCTGCTCCAAAACATTCCTGTCTCACTGCCCAGCCAGTGCATGATCCCTGCCTGAATCCCAAACTTTTCTCTCTGAACTGCTGTCCTTGCTCAGACTGCCCTACCCTCTACCACCTCCCCTTGACTTGTTTGGACACTTTGGAATGAACATAAGGCATTCGGAGCTGTTCAAGTGGTGGAAATGAAATGGAGAGAAGAAAGAGGAGAAAAGGGCATCTACCTTCTGGTAAACACTGTCTTTCTAGTACAAAGGCTCTTCTCAACAAAGCTTCATGTTGCTTTCTGTCTTCTGTGAAACCCATACCGTGAAGAGGATTCTGCACCAAGGAAATACAGAATGTGGACTTCATTGAGTTGGGATTCATCTGACCTCACTTCAAGTCAGGCGTCTTGTCCAAGTTAGCAATCTCTGCTCTCTCTGAAGGAGTGATACTGGCACCTCAAGAAGGTAATTCAGTACCTCAAACACCTGCTTTAAGATAGCATGAATTGCTCTTTGGGGGTGCCTGTGTCTCTCGATCGACAATAGAGGTTGTCTAGACAATTAACTTAGAGAAAGTGCTACCTTTTTTGTTTCTTAGGCTAGGTCAGCTGATTCTTGCCTTGAAAAAGTTATTGTGGTAGTTTTAATGGAGCGTGTGGGATAGTAGAGCGTTGTATTTCCAAACAGGATATTACAAAGCCATTTACTTAGTATGAGAATATTATTCTTCAATGAGCTCTAAAAAGTAAGGAAGTTAGCCTGAAAGAAATCCTTTTGGGTAAGCCGATCCTATGGTGTCTTGTGTAGCAACGTCTACTGGCTTATTTACTATTGAAATGGAAAATAAATATCACAAAGCACTGCTGGGAAATGCCAGAACAACTAATGCAGCTGTAAGTTGCTTGGTCATGTCATTTAAATTTTAAATCCTGTATATTTGATTTAAGATAATTTAAATCTCAGAAAACTACTGAGGTCAGTAAATCCTCCATTAAAACAGAGGCATGCTCATAAAATTCATCCTTCATGTACTGGAACTTAGGTCAGCAATGACTCATTCTACTCCCTTGTCTTTGTGAAGGAAATCTCCCTGCAGTGAAGCACCAAGTTCACATACTGCACAGATTTCTTATGAAGTCTCTATTCTTTTAATCTGGTTTGGTTTGTAAAGTCGTAGGCCCAGATTTGAAGGGCCACAATTCTGCCATGAATTAACACAGAAATAATAGCTAACTAAGTCTAGGCTGATCCCCTAATCTCCTTTCCTGGTCTACCGCAAGAAAAATTCACAGGGAGAGCTATCTCACCCTGAAAATGGCATATAAAATAAACGAGCAAAAACCTCTTTAGAATGTATATTTCTCTTCATCAAAGGAGTTGAGGGTTCTTAATGAGAATTAGGTGAATGCCATTTTTGTGAACCTAATGTCGGAAAAGATGAGTAGGATAGTCCTCTTTTTGGGTTGGAAGGACGGAGTCTTGGTAAAACAAACATCTGGCTGGGTAGCTGAAAGCTGTCTTGCTAGGATATCAGTGTCTGACTCATTGTTTCAAGTTCTCACAAGTGAATTTACTTCTAAGAAGAATAATCAAATGAGGAGGACGAAAAATTGCAACTAATACTTGCAGATGCTACCAGTATTGTCCCACTTCCATAAATATGCACCCCTGCTTCCTTCACCTTTTGTTATTTGAGACCTATTTTTAGTTTTACTGTTCTTAGAAATTTTTCATTCTGCCAGACTCTCAGCTGGGTTGGCAACTCAGCAAGAATGGCAACGAAAGATCTACAGTATGGATTTCTTGAACTTAGATTTCTTCAGTTTTGTTTTAGAGAGTGTTACAAGACTACTGGACTGGTTTTCCAGCCAGGCTTCAAGAGTAACCCAGTAACAGAACTGTTAAAGGTTTAACTGGTAAACAGAGCAATTACTGCATAGTGTGAATGCTTCAAGTTCAGCCTCTAAGTATTCTTTGAGCTTGAAACGCATTGCACCAACAAATGGCCCCATAAGTTAATGTAAGCAAAGCTTTTTGTTGGCACAATTTTTTTCGGTAGATACAATGAGGGGAAGAAAAAGGGAGGTATGGGGCAGATTCTCCCTTCTCTCTGTCTCAGATATTGTTTGTTCTACAATGAAATATTTATTTTAGCTTGGTATTTCTTTTTAAAATGTCTTTACTAGACTGGAGTGCTACATTTTTAAGCCTCACAGGGAAACTTTTAACAAGTTATGAATAAGCAGGGAGTGGGATTTCAATGTAATTCAGGAATGAGAACTAAGCAAAGAGAAGAATATTCAACCTTGTCATGGAAGGATTGAGTATTCTTTTCAAAGTCATATATCAAAAACCCACATACAATGGAAACATTCTCTCTCCCTAGAACATAAAAGAAGAGGGAACTGCCTGTTATGTGTTCCGAAATGATCCCTTTTCATTATAACTTCAGATTTTTTTCTCTCTGGGGATTGCTGTCTTCAAACCATGAAGAAAAGGAGAAACGACATCATACTATTTCCATTAAAAGCAGCCATGCGTAACCTATATTTTTCCTTCTCTATTTTTTCCTATTTCTCAATAATATTTGCATTCCAAAAAAAGTTATTCCTCTTTTTTGATGCTCTGAGGTTAAGGAAATGAGGTTGCTGCCGACAGTGTTCATACCACTTGCGTCTGCCTTGTTTTAAGCCAGAAGCAGAGAAGCTGCTACATCTGTGTGAAATTCATTAGAAAACAAAACATTCCATCTTTCTTCATTTAGCCCAATCTTTCTTGTTTACCATAATTAAGTTATAAGAGAACCATCTCATACAATAGGAATATAAAACTTTCAGTCTTCTAAATGCATGAGTTAAATTGGCTTGTTTTTTGATGATCCCATGTGCAGTACATCCAGCAAACTTATACATATCAGAAAATAAGCAAGAAAAAATGGTTCAGAGGCAGTAGAATAAATCTACAGAAAAGAGAATAGGTATAATAAGGCAAAGGTTTCATCTGACTATTAATATGGTAAGTAAAAATAAAGATTAATATGGGGAGAGTTTAGAGAAGTAAGAAAAAAATGAATGTGAGATAAATAAACTAATAAATGAAAGAGAAAGCATCACTCATTGTTCATATATTGCTCTTTAGACATTTGAAGTAGTGTGCAGTCATTATCAAATAAACTCTCATACATTATCTGTCTCTTTAAATGCTCATTTTATCTATTAGGAACCTAAAGCAGAAATGTAGAATGACTTAAGTAGGGACTGCATAGTGAATCAGTGACAGATATGGGATGAGACCACTTAATTCTCATTTTTGTATTTGTTCCCCCAGATGATAATGCACCGTTAATCAAAAGACATGGCTAAAGAATGTAGCACATACTACATAATGCAGATGTGCTCTGTCTACTATAGTCACATCACAGCAATTAGGGGACCTCTGATTCTTTATGAATTTTTGGAATGGGTGAGCTATCGTAGAATAAGATAATGGGATAAAATGATTACAAGTAATAAAAAAGGTTATTTGAAAAATTTTGTATTTTTTAAATACAAGATAATAGGAAAATAGGAAAATATTTGGATTGTGATACCTGGAGGCCTGACCTGGTTTCCCAAAGGATGTTATGAGTCCTGTTGCTGCAGTTACTTATACTTAGACTGGGCAAAGCACTGTGCCCTGCCGTGTGGTCAAATGACAAGATGAACCTCTTCCAACTCTATGGACCCTAACAAGACTGTACTAATAATATCTACAGTGATTCAGAGATTACACACAGAATTAGCAAATGTATTTAAATGAGCATGCTACTTGATACAACTTGCTGTAAACGTCAAATTACGGATCTTTGCAATATCTACATAACACTTGCATTCCTATAGGCATGCAGAGTTAGCAAGAATCTATGAAAGACATCTGTTTAAACGACTGGAGTTGCGGTGAATATCAAGAAAAACTGTTCTGAGATTGTTAAAAAAGTCCTCTCCTGAAGTGAAGACTGTAAATCTTGCCATGAATTTGAAAGTAAAAGGCACCCTGAAGACATTCATTGTTACTATCAATATAAAGAAAATGGTACTGATAATACAATACAGTTGAACAGGATATATGATTTCTGTTGTCTCATATTGTTCTCTAAAATAACCACTTAGTATAGGAGCATTAATTTTGTATTGTCTTTTCTGGAATTTAGGAACATAACACTGAATCCTGAAAGCACTTCTGCTTCTTCTTGGTGGTCCCTAAGGCTAAGACATGAATATATTGCTTTCTTCATTGCTGATTCACTCTCACATCTATATTGGTTTTTAATATGTTTTCAAAAGTGTCTGATGAATAGCTATGGGAAATGATGCGGACATCCACAATGCTCCAAGTGATGTTAGATTCTTTCTTTATTTTATGAAAATTGAGTTCTGTTTTATTCCCATCCTTTAAGTGTGACTTATGATCTTTTCCCACTGCAAGTCATCTGCAAAATTGATTAACATGCTTTCTTCCAAATCGTTCCTGAAACCATTGCACACACAAAACCCCCAGAAGGTACCTTCTCACAATTAACACCGAAGGTTTTTCGAAGGCATTTCTCCCCATTCCCATAGCTACAGATTATGACATCAAACAGTTGAGATTAGGATCGGAGTCTGAATGAGCAGGAAGGACATATGTTCTTAGGGCAAAAGATCTCACACACAGAGATATTTTCAGTAAATGGCAGATTATAAAAGCTCAGCAAAAGCCTGGGCTTTAAATTGGCTTATTCTAAATGCTGTTCATTCCTCCTCTGCTTTTAAAACAACATTTGGTCCTCATGAAAGCAGAAAACTGATAGCTTGAGACCCAGTTGGACCTTGTGTAGGTCTGCCTCAAACTCATGCAAAAGTTTACGCCAGTGCCCCATGCATGATGTTGCAAGCTCTACCCTTTTTTTCTGAAGAACTAACGTGACTTGGTCCATGCCACAGGCAGTTTCATAATAACATGCAACGATTTGGGCCTCAGACAACTCTTAGATGACCAAATGATGCCCTTTTCAATAGGCAGCCTCCTTCCTTTCTGCCTCTGGGGGAAGAACAATGCTGGCATGGGCAGAGAGGTGACAGAAGATCTTCCCTAAGCAAAGGTGATTCTGGCCATGAATGCAGGCTGCCTTTTGCCATTGCATGAGGAAAGATGGTAGAAGAGACATTCAGGCGTTTGCCACCTATCCCTAGACTATCCCTTCCCAGGGATGGGGAGGAGGCAGGGAGGTGAAATGCAGGCTGAATTCCCCCCAGCTGTGGCTGTGAGGTGATGTTTGGAGCTTTTAAGGTCCACTGAGGCACAGGACAAAGTGTTCTGCCCCTCTTCTGAAGTCCCTGCTTTACGCAGACCCTGGTCCGTTCTTGGGTAGATAGCACTGAGGAAAGGAGAAGAGCACACGTTCCTGTCACTGGCATGGTTGTTGTCTTTTCTTCATGTCTTTGCGTATTGCCATGACCATAGCCAGGCTTCAAGGTTGTGCCCAAGCTCCTCGTGCCCAAAGTCAGGCACCAACAATATATTTTAATAAGAAAGTGAACAATAGTAGTCATGATTAATAAATAAGGAACCCAAATGTACCTTCACTTTGGTTAATTTTTAACAGTCTGTTAATTACGATATTTAACTTGATGTCAATGTGAAAATATGCTCCATGGAGACTGTACGGATAGATTATTTTAGCAGTGCAGAGTAGTATAAATTAGTTAAAAGGGTTGTCTTAGTGTCTGAATATCAGAAATGTCTTTTTAGCTATGTAACAAATATCTTGGTTTTGGAGGCCTTGGTTTTGGGTTTTTGCCATGTTGTTATCTACTTAAATCAGACATAACTTTAATGAAACACAAGTGAGTGAGAGTATAGGGCCCCTACTTTGAGAGTCAGAACTAAAAAAACACCTTTTTCATTAATCCAGAATTCTAAAATGAATCTCTTCAGTCTCCTGAAGCCAATGCTTCTCGGGCATTTACCTCTGTGATGCAACATCATCCAATAAAAAAGTAACTGCATGAATTGCCAGACTCATTTGAGCATTCGTTATTTCCAAGGCCAATAAAGAAAAAGCTGCATGACAACAGGAGCAGCAAAGCAATTTAACTCACTCGCATCGTTAGTAAAGACCTGCTCTTCTAGTCCCACTGTGTTAAATTTAAACGTTACTGTTTCAAATCACAGCCCTGAATGAAGCCATAAGGGAGTGGAACAAGCAGTGTAATGGAGAGGGAAATGTATGTTAGCCTTTTTCTGTCGCTTGGAGGAATTTCTATTTTCTACATTAAAGATCGCTAACATACGCTTTTTAATTGTTTTTTAATTGCATTTGCACTACCTACATAGAATACCATTATTCTATTAATTCATCTAGTTTTTTTTGCGTGAACTCCAACACATCCTGATCCTCTTTATATGCTAAACAAAACAATGTTTAGAATACATCTTCTGATTAACATGAAACTTCAAAATGATCAGATAAAAATGTTCGCATCTTAAAATAATACCAGTAAATAACTAGCTTACACATTTAATTCTCTTTCTAGTTGCATTCAAAAGGAACAATTGATCTGATCCAAGTATTTTTTAATACTCAGAGAGGAAAGCTATCTTAAGACGAAGAAAATACTTTAATTCTGTGGTCTGATCCTATATTGTCTGGAGATCTGAAAATATCATTCTAACATTTCCCGTGAAAGGGATTAATTCATACAAAAAACCAAGAGGAAAGGAAGTGGGAAGGTCGTTGGGCAATGCTTATTTTTTGTAAACCTACAAGCACAGGCTAACGTTGGTTTACTGGGTCAGACGATACTTCATCACATGAAGAAACATCTTTAAGAAATTAGGAACATCCTAGTGGCTTAGTATGAACATTCCATTTATATTTGAATGAATTAAACAATGCATTTTCTCGAGAGGCAAAAGGAAACTTGCCTCCCCCCAGTCCTCTGATGTTTAATTTTAAAGTTTTCCAACTGCATATGGTT
This sequence comes from Struthio camelus, assembly GCF_040807025.1. Classification (NCBI taxonomy): domain Eukaryota; kingdom Metazoa; phylum Chordata; class Aves; order Struthioniformes; family Struthionidae; genus Struthio; species Struthio camelus. The sequence goes on along the minus strand of NC_090944.1, from coordinate 68,410,386 downwards.
GATGCGCTCAGGACTGCTGAAGCAATGAAACCAAAAATAAGGATTTGGCACTACGATCCATAAACATTAGGAAATATAAGAGCCCATTATTAAGAGCTATTGGTTGACCCAAAAATCAATTTCTTCAGTATACCCATTTACCAGTTAAAAGGAAAGTGATTTAATTGATTACAGCAGTCTTCATTATATCATTGTGGAGAAGTGGGAATGGCAATTACTATATAAGCAGAAAGAAGGTAGAGTAAGACAGTACACAGAAATATGGAAGAGAAAAGTCTTGTATACAGGTTTACTACAGTCTGGGAGAATAGAAATATATGGCTGTATTCCTTGTAGCATTTTCTTCTGGAAGAAGGAAAGGTGAACAGCATGTCTGAGGACAGTCGTAAACCAGGTATATTGATGTCAAGGAAGCTTGGGAGTGCAAAAATGAAAGGAAGAAGGAAATGATAAGTTAATTCCCATGTCTCTACAAGGTAAGGGGCCTGTAGCAGGGGAGGAGTTAAGAAAGACATAGGACTGCTTGAGGTTACACCGGAATGCTAATCTCATTTTTTTCTCTCCTCTCAAGATTTATGGAAAAGCCAGGAAAGAACTGAAAATAGTAGGTTTTTTGGTAGTGTCCTTTTCAAAACTGAAATCTTTCTTTAAAGGCTAAGCAACATCTTCTCTTTCTTCAGCTTGGAAAATTCACAGAAAGCTGTATGGCAAAAACCTCAAACTTTCCAATTTTCTTACTTTAGCTTGTAGGTATTTCATAGAGGTTGATCTGTGTGAACAGTAAAAAAGAAGTGCAGGAGAACTGAATAACTCCTAGGCCAAAAGCTGAATACAAAGTGAGCCAAAAGTGAATTAAGAGAATTAGCACTTAATTTGAATTCTATGGGCAGAGGGATAGTAAGCAAGTAAAGTTAATAGAAGAGAGAGGAGATGCAGTCCCTTAGCAAATAATGCAGTCTCACAACAGTTTTCTGGGTACTTTAAAGTCTGGTGAGTAAGGCTTCAGGAGGCCATTAAAATGAGAAATAAAGTAGCTAACACAGGGAATAAGTATGGCTTGGTTAAGAATGATTGTTACAAGGACAGGTTCTGGTAACACTTCAGAGAAAGCAGTAGAAATCCAGATAAGGAAAAAGAAATGTTGCTGTTCCAGGATGATCAAAGATTTGTGGTTTCAGAAGTAAAATTCAGACTTGAGACACAGAGAGTAGAAACAATGCCACCGAGATGGAGCGTTTCACTCACAGCGCTTCATTCAGAAAAATATAGCACATGCAGAAGCCCAAGAGCATAGTCCTGGCAGAAAAGGAGGATATAGAGATATCAGAGAGCTGTTTCTCTGATCAGAGAAGGATCTGCAGCTGTTGTCCAGGAGTAATCCTAATAAATTAGTGTCTTGAGCAGGCAGTGAGCACATTTCTTTCTGGATTTGATTCACACCTCTTTGGCAGCATTTTCATTCTTAGTAAAGGCTTTACATCTTCTCTCCATCTTTTCCTTTGGGGAGTGTGCAAGGTTCTTCTTTCCTTTATCATTCTCAAGGGTGATTCGTGGCTAGTCTCAGCCCTGGTCATTCTTTGCACACAGAAGAAACTCAATTTTATATTAACCTTTAATCATCTGTTTTTCATCCTGCAGTGCTTACCCTCAGAAGCAAATCTCCTAAAGTGTGTGCCAAAGAGTCCAAAAGTTTGATTTATAGTTGCACTTTGTCTATGGAGAAACATATGCACAAAGCATGAAATGCACTCATACACATTTTATAGACGGTACTGACAAATTCCATGAAGGGCAAGGTAGATGAATAGAAGATGATAGCTTTATCATTATTGTCACTTTCCGTTGTATAGATTAGACTTTAATATAAGATCTAAAAAAAAGGTAATGGCAGCTTTTGCAGCACATTCATCAACTTTAAAAGATGTTTTGAATTTTTCAGTGGCATACCTTTGGGCTTTCAGAAGAAGTAAATCAAACGGTAATACCTGTATACAACCTCTTCTTAATTTTTAATTTTGAAAATCCAAAATTTCTATCCATTTTACACACAGTTAAAATATTAACAGTTTGAACATATCTTCCCCATTCTTGTGACTGCTGCAAGCTGTTTTCCAGTTATAATAACTAGTTTGAAAAAAATATTTCCCCATGGATATTATGTGCAAAATAAAATAGAAATTTTTTCAATTAAAATTTTCAGTAGTAAGCATTGGTTTTGTAACATAAAAATATGTCTCTCTCCAAAATAATTACTTTTGTCCTAAAAGTATCTTATTCTTGATTTTTTTTGAATTACCAAATAATTTTGCCCTAACCATAGTAAGGTTTGCATTTGTTTTTATTTTACAAAATTTTCCCCATTTTTGATGATAATACGTATACTTTGGTTTTTTAGGAAAATATACACTTAGAATTCAATTCTCATTTAAAGGATACTGACTGGAATTTTTCAGCTACTGTATCACTTCTAGCTTGCCCACTGAAGTGAAGGGTGAAATATTTTTTAAACTGTGCTCTCTACCCAAGTATTTGCCAACACTTTGTTTTATTTTTCAGTCTAAATAAATTGGACCCATTAAGTGACTTTGTCTAACTTTTCTTCTTGCTTTGTTCTATGCTAGTCTTGTCACTTCATGGTATGTAGTTCTTCCTTCCTACAACAGTTCCTTTCAACATTTTTACGCTATTTTCTGACTGTAGCAACTCCCTATATCTTCATATAATCTCTTCATATAATTTAGTGATCCTGAAGACTTGACTCTCCTTTTGTATTCATGTTTATCACTTTCAAAACTCATTCTCAACTCCTCTGACAATTTTTCTACCAGACCACATGGGAGAACACTAAATATGCTTCATAAATTCCTTTACTTAAGCATCAAAGAACCTATACCAGCCCTACTGGCATCATAAGCCATATTTCATCTTTTGTAGATTGATACACATTTGCAGGGGGCAAGATCTTTCTCATACTTCTTTAAAACTGAAGCTTAAAACTTGAAAAAGATGAATAACAATTTAATACAAACACGAGAACATCGTTTACTTGTGAAAATCCACTGAAGTCATCCAGAATAGCATACTCCAAACAGAAGTATACCACATAAAACACGCCTCCCTCTGTGGCTACAACTCTCTCTGTTTCTTGTATACAGATGTTAGCATGGCCAGTATGGGGAACATCTCATGTTGCGCTCTGATGACTACCCAGAAATACTACTGACAGCCTCTGCTCTCTGTCTGTCTCTCTGCACTCAGCTCAGTCCTCTGCTCCACTGCCAGGAGTTTACAGTAAAAATTATACAGAAACTTGAAACTTCCAGGAGGCTAGGGGACCAACAGAGACAGGCATGTTTGCAAAAAAAGAGGACTTCAGGCAACCAGCTCCTGGCTGTCACTGGTTGCAGCGGGAAGTACAGAGTTGGATGAAGATGGAGTGCTGGGGGGGAAGGCTGTGAGAAGGTGTGATGCCAACAGCACATCGCAGGTTTTCCCTCCTTGTTTTTTTTTTCCCCTACCACATCTTAGTTTTCCCACTTTTAGGTGCACTTAGCAAGGAACAGCCTAATGTTACATGATAACCTTACCTGTACTTATAACTAGAGCAAACCAGACTGAGGGTATGTTTTCAGACTTGGAACAGCCATTGGGTAAAATAAAGTCCTTGGAGCAGGAACCAGCAGCTATCTGAGTTCCCTAATTGCTCTTTTTTTCTGGCCCAATGAACCCAGCACCAACAGGAGAGGCAGCAAGAGCCTCTCTCACGCTGATCCTGGTGGTGAGCATAATCTCGTAGAAAATGGGGATTTGAAGATAAGAAGTCAAGCCCAGGTCTTCCATATTCTGTGTGTTCTCTGATTGCTAAATTATTATTTAAAACAGATGGATACTCTGTACCAGCTGCTTTCTTTAAATAAGCAAACCAACCCAAACATGTTGTAGGTAGATAGGTCATTGTACAGTTTGGAGGATGTTCTAGGAACACTTGTTGGGCTGAGTATTTTTGAGGATCTAGGCAGAGGAAAGGTAAGCCTCTGGATCCTGCTCAGGCCTAGATGTGGATTGGAAATCATCTGCTCGACTCTATTACAGTCACCATACTTTTGTTCATTCCCGGGGTAGAGCTTCCAGGTGTCAAGATAACAGAAGGCAAAGTTTCTTTAAGTGCTACTAGGATTAGACTGCAATGCATAAGAGCTTTTAGGATTGTATCTTTGAAACTAGTTTATCAATTTTCTCTCAAGATCCATTCCTCGCCCCCTAAATTTGTCTGTGAGAGGTTTATTTAGTGCATGAGGAAGGACTGGGCTATGTCTCAAAGAAGCAAAAACTTCTTGCAAAGTTCATCCCTTATGTTATCTTTTCTGCCAGGTAAAGGAAAGGTTTCATGTATTTGTGTTGGATTTTTTTAAGAACAGTTTGGCCATGTATTTTTAAATGTTATACAGAGAGACTGCACTGTTAATTATCAAAGACGTGCATCAAGATGAGTTGGTCATAGGGAAACATGCACTTTGATATGAACCAGATCAAGAAGAGGAGAGAAGAAAAAGAAAGCATCATGAAAGATAGCACTAAGGAGTTTGATTTTTTGTGGGAATGTGAGGGGGTAAAAAGTAAGCTGCTGAAACCTATGCGGCTCATTAGAAGAACCTAAAATTGTTCAGCCATGACCCTGCTCCTTCCCGTTAAAGATAATATTGATATCTGATTTGGAAAAAAAAAGGCTGATGAACAAAGCAAATGGTGAATAGATTTCTGTTTAAACATATTGACAGCAAGACAATGAGGAGATATAAGCAGTTTCCTTAGACCTAATTCAGTAAAAGTTTAAGGAAATAGAAGAACCCTCAGAAGCCTGATCTAATGTGGTGACAGGGCATAGCGAACTTCAAATGCTTCTTCTGGAGATCTATTATTATTAAAAATAGTAAATATTTGTTAAAATTATAGCTAATTCTCCTCAGCTTTAGACTTGTACTATTTATTAGTTTAGATGCCACCGATTCCAAAAGACCAGGGCAGTTCTTATGCAATTAGAGGAAAAATATGTTTTTGACTTTCAGAAAAGCTTCTCTTCCAGCTCTCGGTTTCCCAGTTGGGCTCTTTTTGAGGCGGGTGGTGAAATTGGCTTTTGTGAATAAGAAGCATACACGCAATCCAGATTCTTCAGACAAGGCACCATCATTCACGTTGCTCACATGTTGACAAATACTTTGATTCTGTTGCTAGGGGAATAACACTGAAGTAGTGAGCACATCTCTATTAAAAATTCCCCTGAAGGTTGAAGCGGGTGGAGGGCAGAAGGACCAGATGGTTCTGCTCATTCCTGGCAACTGGCGATCGCTCCACACAGACCCAACTCGTAGCTGGCTTTCAGATGGGCTAGCAAACTCAGGCTTAGGAGAGTTGCGGGTTGCTTTTTTCACATTACTTCTTTTCAGGGAATATAAGGCTTTTTTTTTTTTTTTAAACAACACGTTCAGTCACTCGAAATATTTCCAAGCGGCGTGGGATACAGCATCACTACAAGGAATTGCTCAGGGGCAGCGAGCGCGCTGAAACCCAGATGTGCGATGGGTAGGAATAGGAATAGGAAGCGAGCCACTGCTGCAGCTCACAGCCACAGAGCACTGCTGCCCACTCCTTGACCTTTGCTGGTTATTTTTCACGGTACACACTTTTCAGCGCCCATTTGTTTATTTGGACAGCCATACATTTTCTGTGAGAGAATGTTGTCGTGGGAACGGGAACATGAGAGCACCCTGATGTCAGAAAAAAATGCACTGGGCTTTTTTTTTCCCTTTTTAACACAAAGGTAGAAAAATTAGCCGGGCGTACCTGTTTTTGTTCCACTTTATTTTCATTTTGCTTTGTCGGGGGGAGGGGGAGAGGCGAAGGGAGCAAAGCGACGGGGTGGCTGTTACAAAACATGAGTTTTTCATCTTGCCTGCTTGTGCGGATCCAGTTTCCTGTCCTTGATCCTAGATTATTTTATCCTGTCAGGAGGCAGCTGGTTTGGCAGAGCCGTAGGCTGCTCAGCAGACAGCTCTGGGGGGTACAGGCCGCGGGGCGGGAGGAGGAGAGCGGCGAAGGCAGCGCCGTGCGAGCCGCAATCGGAGCTGCCTCCGGGTTACCAGTGGCAGCTAAAGGTCCTGTGAAAAAGGGCTGGGCGGCCTCCGCTGGCCCCCCTCCAACAAGGGCCGCTCACAGGCCTTTTCTCAGACTCGCCTCCTCCAAAGGGCCCAGCCGGGGACAGAAAATGAATGGCTTCTTTGCCTCGACCTCAAAGAGGTCCTTTTACGGGCAGGCCTACGCCTGTCGCTTCTGTGTGATCCCGCGGGCCAGGCTGCCCCCGGCGCCCCCCGGCCTTGCCCCCGCCTCAGCGGCAGGTGACGTTCCCAGCGAGCGCTGGCCGTGCCCAGTGGCTCCCCCGGCACTGGTGGCCCCCAGCCCGTGGCGTGGCCCCGCGGCCAGCGGCCCTCTCCCCCATCCGGCCGAGCCCTGCGTGCTGGCATGCACCGCGGCTGCCAGCCTGCCAGGACCACCAGGGGCAGGAGCTGCCTGCTTATTTACTGTATTCACCCGAGTGCATCGCCCTGGCTGTTCCCCCCCCCCCCACCTCACTGCCCTAGAAGCACCTTTTGGGAAGGCCCCGTCCCTCCCTCCCTGCTCGCTGACATCAGTCACGGCAGCGGTTGCGGCTCCTTCGCCCTGAGGCGCGGGGCCGGTCCCCGCCTGCAGCGGGAAGCCGCGGGCGCGCGCATCCCCGGCGCACGGGGCGCAGGCGAGACCTCACAGCGGCGGCGAGCAAACCGGCTGACTGGCGAAGAGGCCGGCATTTTAAATAGCGTGGCGTCGGGGTTTTGTGGTTGGGTTTCAGGAGACGATGTATCTCAGCTTTCGTGCACCTCAGGAGCGGAGCAGGGCCTGACTCAAGGAAAACAAATAAGGGACTTTTAAAGGCGTGCTTATTTAGGGACAGGCTTTCAGGCATGCATCTTACAGCACTCCGCATAAAATATAATTAAAACAAGCATCATGCTGAATATGATTCAGAAAATAAAAATGTCTTTAAATACAGCCTGACTGCCAGCAGCTCAACATACTTCATTCCTCTGGGGAGGGAGTAACAGAGACATGAAGTTATGTGACTACAAAAGCCACAAGATGCGAGAGTTTTTAGGGCAAGTAGCTGACCTGTGACAAGAATTTCGTACAAGCATCGCTCCTCAGGCCGCCCCGCTCTCGAGCGCGGTGGCGCAGGTTCGGGAGGGCCGCACGCCCTGGGAGGAGGACGGCGAGGGGGGCGGCCACCCGACTCGTCGGCTCGGTGTCTGCAGCCGGTCCCCAGCCCAGCGCTTAACCTTTCCGCGCCTCACCTCGACCCGCTTCTCAAACAGATCCTGAAACGCTTCCCTTGGCAGGGCTGGCCGAAGCCTAATTAACGTGTAAAAAATACTGTGGGATCCTGAATGCCTGCCATGATTTTCTACTGTTTCTGCCATTTTTAACCTCCGTTCAGACTGCAGCAGCTGGGCAGGGAAGCAGCGGAGCTGGCGGAGGCCCGGCCTCCCGGGGTGGCCGGCCGCGCCGTGCAGCCCGGTCCAGGGACGGCGCGTCCCCCCAGCGCCGTGTCCCGCTGCCACGTCGGCTGCCAAACCGGGAGGGCTGCAGTTGGGTTACAGCACTGACAAGCTGGAGGTGCTTATCTGCATCTGACACGACTCCTGCCAGCCACGAGCGCTGCAATGAGGCAGCATGCTTGTTCGCGGCCTCCGTTCAGCAGCCAGGGATGAGCGCTCGTGGAGCCTAAAATAACCTCAACCTATAAAGTTTTGTTTTCTTTTTCTTTCCTCCCGAACTTCGTATCTGCCAAGGCAGAAGGGCAGAAAAACATCTTTTTTTAATAAATACTACATTGCTCTCAGGCTATGCAGCTGTGATTTTTTTACCTATGGACGTTGTACCGCTACCATGACCTTTTGAAGACTTTTACCAGCATTCTTTCTGTTAGACGTACCAGGACAAGGGTGTTTCTCATGGGATTTCAAATGAGACTTTATTTTAAATACCTCTGGAAAGTAATATATCAATCTAATACTGTCCATGGTTTTCCCACATTCCTCACAGCAACATAGGGAACTTTCAACCTCTTTTCCCTCTTAGCGTCACGTTTTCTCTATATCATTAGCTTTAATTTTCTCTTTATTCTCTGAATAATATTTTAGAGAAAATGCCTCAAGTGCATTTTCCCAGAGCTGTTGTTCTAAACCTGAAGCAAGAGTATGCAAATGTTGTGGGGAACTGAAGAATTAACTTTATTTATGAACAAAAGAATGAGTGTAACCTATTTAAAGTTTTTCTTTCTTTTTTATTCCACGTCCTTTCAACATATGTAGTACAGTAAATGCCTATAAAAAATGTGTCTGTCCCAGTTTTTTTCTTTCCTCTCTCATTCTGTTTACAAAGGAAAATGAAGTTCAGTTATAGCTCCTATTGCCACTGAAGGCAATACTAAAAACGCAAATGAACATGAATGCAGTCAAGATGAATCTTGTTTATCTGTAGAATGTTAATATCTATAGGGCAAAAGTTATGCTTAAAAAATCTGGTTGTAAATGCAAAAATCAAAGCCCCAAAGTGATATATTTTATAAGTATCATTGCAATTTCTTGGACATCAAACATTTTTATTTATTGTCAGAAATCCTAGATGCTTTACCTGCATTATTTTAATTATAGTGCTGTAACTCATGTCTTTCATAAAATGAAAATTGCCTATGGAAGAATCATCTCTATTCTTACTATTTCACTTTAAGTGCATTTTTCAAGAGGTTGGATTCAAGTCTTAGTTGCATTTTTTTCTTATACTGAGTAGTTAAATTTATTTATAAGTTTGTGTATATAGTGGATAAGTCCTCTAGTTCAGATGGGTAACCTTTCTGCTTTGCATAAGTCTAAATAGACAAATGTCATAGGGATCAGAAAATCAAACCAACTCCAATCTGCTTATTGCTATGTGATACAAACATAGGTGCTTTAAATGTAAGGGTTTATATCTAGCTTCAGCTTCCCATTGCACCCTGAGAGAACAGGTATCAAGTATGAAAATGAAGAGTCAGCCTTGGAGCAGAGTTTTCTCTATTGAATTCCCTGGAAGTTTGACACTGATTTTACAAGGGGTGTATTTGAACCAGCATTTACCCCAGCTGCTTCAGATCTGTCTCTGTCACCTATTCCAAATTATGCACAGTCCTGTGGGATCTTCATGAGGGAATAGACAGTGACTAGGCCAAGTTTAGGTAATGCATTTATTAATCTCAGCCTGCTCTAACGTAGGCAAACCCACAAAACTCATAAAAAATGAGTAGCCTATATATATGTATGTGTTGATGTACATATATATACCAGTAGTAAAAGTACTGGGACACTGCTCAGGTGTTATATGCTTATATGCATGAGTGGGCATGAGGAGGAAAGGAATAAAGTACTGCAGTACCGCTAAGAGGGTGAAAGGTAATATGACAACGCAGAAAGTATTCAGATTGCTGTAGAGAACAGAGGTGCCCTTTCAACTTACTACATTTGAAGAACTTTGTAGAAAATTTTACCTTTTTCTGCATAGCAGTTTGGTGGTAAGGACCGAGAAGACAAAAGGATAGAAGGGGACTTGCAAACAGACATAGGATGTCAGACATCCTTTATAATCTTTGCAGGTATGACTTTATCCCCTGGGAGACTTGACACTCCATCACACTTTAAGGTGAACTTGATCTCCAAAGCAAATGGTTGTGACCAGAATGAAAACCACAGGTGCAAAATCTCAAACAGCTGTATAAATGGGCTTTGCCGTTCTGAAATTGCTCATTTTCAGATACCTAAATGCATGTTTGTGGAAATTATATTTTGTCTCTCCAGGCTAAAAAAATATGTTTCTTGTTCTTTACTGATCACCAGGTATCTCAGTTCTGTCCAAATGCATGACTATATTTTCCCATGCACCAGCAGGAAGTGGAGTGTCTCATTGCCCTGCAGCTGTGACTCCCCCCACAGTGAATAGGTGATGACAGATGGGACATTGGTTTTAGAATTCACAGGATTCCCGAAATCCCATGTGTTTGTTGGTGGGCACGGCAGTGTTTCTTCTCATCATTTTAACCCCAGAATTTTTCTTCTGATGGTTTATCTTAGGACAGATAAAAACAATTGCTATGTGGGTGTAAATATATATGTCTATATATACATTTGAAAAAGCTTAGATATTTCCTGCTTTTTTTCCATTCCTCCCATTACAGCCCAGCCCACCCCGGCGAAACACTTTTCGTGCTGAGGGCGTACATTGTGTGGGTATTGGCTCAGGGGTTACACTAGGAGAGAGGCAGCAGCTGAGTCAGAAACACTGCGGTAGCACTGGGCTAGGGGCAGCCAGCAAAGAAATAGAAGAGAGACATTTCTTCTGCTCCTGTCTGCTAATGAGCTTTCTGGTGGCAGCGTCATTCTCATCAGGCCTGTTTGTTTTCACAGGCTGCCCTTTGTTGACTTTAAGCTTGTTTTCCTTGCCGTGCAATACAAATATTCTCAGGCGTTAAGCTTTCCTTGCCCTGACTGCCTTCTTTTCATCTGGGACCATGTAGGAGCTAAATTTAAACTTGATTGATAGCGTTTAATGCAGAGAGGGTCAGGATGCTATTTTCTCGTTAAATGTTCTCTGGTCTGCTTCTTCTGTTTACAATCATGTCTCTAAAGTACTGTAGTCAGTCCTCCTTCTCAATGAAAACCCTTCTGCTTGCCTTGCCACAGTGGGTTAGATGCTCTTAATTATATGGAGCCTCATGCCTCTCTGTCTGGTCCTTGATGGAAAAGAACAACAGCTATGGGTCTTAAAACCAGATGATGCTATGACTTACATAGTCCCTCCATTGTAATAGATAGCAGGCCCTGAATTCCACTATTGTGAACCACTAAACATGTAAATAAGAAAGGAGTCCTGGCTGTGTTTTTGCTGTCCTGGCAGTCCTTGAGAAACATCTTCCTTGAGTAACCACATGTTCAGCATAACCATATGAGTTCTTTTTTAAAGATCTAAAGACAGCAATCTTACTGTCTGTCTCAGTATTGGATGTAAGTAAAAATTTTCTCTCTGCCAGATGTCTCTGCAATCTTATACACATTGTTTGCATATATTTTGACCATGACAACTCTTGTTGACGTCAACTAACTGTATACATGAGCTTTTTACTGACTTTACCTAGTACAATGACCTTATACCATCATTGTCTACATGGTAGACATGGCAGCATTCAGACATTCTTAACAACAGAAGCAGAGGGATGGAGAGGATTAAGGCAAGGGAAAGAAATGCAGGACATTTTAACTTAATATTTTAAACATTTGACTTTTTTTGGACAGTGTATGCTCTTTTATTGAGGAATTAGTATTCCATTTTGAAAAATAATTCCTCTAGCAGTAATGAAATGTGCACACATGCACACATGCACAAAGCAAAGGGAGAAAAAACCTGAACTACTCTTTTTAATGGTTAAAAAAAACCTTTAGATTTGCCTCTGTAGTCATGCCATATCCTTCACGATGTACCTCAGGTTTCTTAAAGTGCATTCCCCGACTGGCAGTCATCTGCCGATACATGTGTGTATACTTAACTAAACTAATCAGTGTTCTTCCCTGATATAGTCTAGTGGAGTTAAAAATTAGATTTTATGAATTGTTGACAAATCTAACTTAAAAATGTCCTGACTCTGACACTGCTCTCAAGTAGCAGGTACTTTCTATTCAGATACCTTGTGGAAAAAATGCTGTTAATATACAGTATTTGGAATACAACTTATTTTTAAAATTTGTCATAGCAGAGAGCAAATTTCAGCTACCTCACAGTCCACAGTCTTGCCAGTTTCTAAAAAGGATTATATGTTTTTAAGCTGCTGCTACAAGAGCTGAAGAGTATTTTCTCCTGCATAACTGGGCAGGTATATATGTACGCACATTCATGCCCTCTACCTCATGCAGAGGGAGAACACGTTTAAACAAATACATATATTTCTTAAGCCATGCTACTGGAGATTGGTAGAGTTTAGCTACTAGGAAATGAATGGCATCAGACTAACTATGTGTAATAAAAGATACTGGGTGAAATAATATTTGTCAATTGGAAGTGGAAAGTTTGGAAACAGGAAATTGCTCTTCTGAGAAAAACAAAAACAACAAAAAGTTCCTCCAAAACCTAACCAGAAAACACGAGGAAAGTGGAGGGGAAGAGCTAGGAACTAGTACTTGTCCAAGACCCTGTGAACTACGTGAAAATGGAAAAAGGAGCAGTTCATTTCAAGAGAGAATCAGAAGAAAAAAGATAAACAGATCTCTGCAGCTTACATATACCGGATGAGGGCTTCACTTTACCTAGCTTAGTCATATAAAAATTATATGGGTACCCATGGGTCTCTCATGGGTAGTGTTTTAATCATCATGGTATACAGCAGTGGCCATAGGAATGGTTGTACCATTTCAGAGCAAATGTCCTTCTTACCTGATCTTCTTTCTCCAACAGAGTCCATAAATGGGTGATTCGTGATCAGTAAGAACAGGGCAAGCATATATGATTCTTCCCTTTTTAAGACCTCCCCAGCTTCCAAGTTTTTTCAGCTCAGGAGTCATTTTTTGGGGCCTGAGGTAGCACATCTATTTAGTAACCTTCCGTGGCTCTTTCCTCCAAATACTTGTCCAATCTGACTTTGAACCCAGAGAAATTTTTTCCCTTAGACAAGAACAGGTATAAATTTACATTGCATGAAGAACGTTCTCCTTTTGTTTGCTCTGAACTTGGATCCTACTGCCTTCATCAAGCATTGGAAGAAACAGGAAAGAATTAATCCCTGACCATCTTCTCAAGCTGTTCATGACTTTGTAGACCTCTATCATATCTCAGTTAACTTGTCTCTTTTCCAGGTTGAAGACTTCTAGACCACTCAGTTGTTCCTCCCGTAGATGTTTCATGCCATCGCTCATCTTTATTGCTCTTTTCCAGTTTGCATATATTGTTTTCAAGACAAGGGGACCAGAATATGACACCCAGAGTAAATAATTTATTTAACTTCTCAGGGTGATCATCACTTGGCCCTACATACTCTCTGGAGGGTATTTTGCTCCTCTCTGGTATGCTAGAAGAATATAGTCCTGATTTTGATTCCTCCATCTTTTTGGTTCTCACTCTTTTATGGCCTAATGTTTTTATATTCCATTTTCTAGAGCTTCTATTCCCGTATATCTTCTTTGTCTAAATTAAACGTCAGCTTTTTGAAGAGTGGCAAGTGTCTAATAAACCTCCTTATTTTGTCATTTAGTCACATTTGTCACATTTAGTCATTTAGCTTCCCTGTATCCTTTTTCAAGGCTTATCTAACAGGTCACAGGTGAGTAATCAATACTAAGATTTCAGCCTTGCATCCTGCAGTATTATCCCTATCACATTCTTAGCTTTTCACAATTATTTTAACAATTTTTTTTTAATGTAGTTCCCATTTTGAAGCTGAGCACAACTGTGGTGGATTTTTTGACCTATGTTGTCCTGACAGATGTCAAATCTTAGCACATTACATTATTGATACGTGGGGAGGGCCAGCAGTCCCCAGAGGAGTTATTCCTTCATGTTAGAAAAAGACATGAAACTGCCTAACTCGTCTCCTCTCTGACTAAAGGGGGATCCAGATGACTAGCTCACATATTAGGCTGGGTGACTAAGGGTTAGAAAGCTATAGTTAGCTTCATTTCACTGTCAATTAACACGGTCCTGCTTTCTCAATCATCTTGGAAAAGCAGCAGTGTTGCCTAAAGAAAGACATTATAACACATCACCAGGTGTAGAAGCCTATGAAATGAAGGCTGTAATGGAGACAGTGGTTACTGGAGATTAGCTGCAGAAGTCATTTGACAACAACAGCTGATTTATATCAGCTTCAGTTGATACAAATATCTGAATCTATTGGTTTTAGATTTATATCAGCTGAAGATATGTGCACGAAATGTTTAACGTTTTTCTCCCTCTTCCTGCCTTCCTTTAAGCTCCTCTAGCCTTTCTCTTACCAACACCCTCATTTTTACCACCCTGCATTTGTTTTGATTATAGAAAAGTGTTTTAATGGTTTAGGAAAGTTTGGTGAGGAATTACAAATTTCCTCAAACACATCCACCAGTAAGTGAGGAAGAGGTTTGACGGGGATATTTTTTACTCTCGCTTTCTTTTTGCTTACCTAGCTGATCCAAGTTGATGTGTAACCTCAGGATTGCTATTGTCAGTAGAAGAGAGGCAGGGAGACATGTAACTGGAGGTAGTGAAGGAGGGGCCTTTGCTTTGGCATAGATTTGCTCATAAACTGAGCTAAGCTAATCATGAAACCTCACCCTTGATTTACAAACACTGATTATCTTTAATGCTACCTTTGTAATTAATGCCCTATTCTCATTTCTTTGTTTATGCCTCTCCATGGGGGAATAATTTATATTTTTATTGTCTTTCTCTTTAGAGAAAAAGCTAGGAACTGAGTTTTTAAAAACGCATGAAATCTTAATAGCGCTTCATACCCTATTTTAAATCAGTTGGGGTTAATGACCCACAGTAATGTTACCTTACATCTTAGTAGTCATAATATGTCTATGACTAAAGCAAAATTGTCTAGCCCACCGTTCTGAAGATCAGTGTTTCCTTTAGGCAAATTTCATGAGTGCAGAAGAAAATCTGAGTTTAGCAGTGAAACTGAGTTGTACTCTAGCTTTGCAGATGCGCATGCAGAGTAAAACAGTGATGGTGTATCTGTGGGGTTCTAGCAATAAGCAGCTGAATTTTGGTTATTGGGTTTCTGCCAGATATGCTGGCCCCTTTAGGGGAACATCAGGAGGCAACTTTTCTACTAATGAATAACGTTTATGAGAAGCATCACAACACGTGTAGAAGGCTAACATAGGCAAATGTTGGAAATTCAAAATGAGGGCTCAGTTCATGACACTGCGTGGATTTTGCTTTTCCAGAGCAACTTATACAGAGCACTAAAATATACAGCCCTCCTTTGAATGCCTTGCTTTTAGTCTCTCAGCCTTCATGTCTTTTAATTGAAGGCCTTTGCGTATTAGGTCACAAATGCCTGAGCTTCCAGAAATTCTTCCAATAAAAAGCGGTGGTGCAGGGGCTAAAATGGGACTCCATAATTCACAGCTTTCAGACTGTCCACTTCTGTCCTGTTTAATGACTTCATTTAACATGGGCCTTGCCCAAGTTCAGTATTGTATAAGAATTATTTCTCCCTCCTCTTCTTATCACTAGTGGCAATGATTAACCTATTATCAGTTTCAATGTTGTATGGTTAAATGCTAAGCTAATGCAGGTCCTCCACACAACTAGTCATGAACAACAAATAAATACTTTCTTCCCCGTCTCAGCCAATTATTTTTAAGAATAGTTAATTCATGGTATTTGAAGTTTTGTAATTACTTCACACGTTAACTAAGTATCTGTATCAATGTCCTACAGCTATGGACAACATGGAGATACAAGGGCAGCATATAAAAATCTTTCTTTTGTCACACTGAGACTTAAACAACTGTTACCCTCTTCCTCTGCTACTGTGTGTACCAAGCTCTTCTGAGTTGTCATTTTGCCCAACCTTGCCAGCAACTAACTGCACAACTATCTTGAACTAAAACAGCACAGCCATAGCTAAGATAATTCCTTTAGTGACTGGATCTGAAAGTTAGTACTTTGCAAAAATTTCTGCTTTACTGAACAGACAGACAAGGAGTCCTGCGGGGTCTCAAAAAGTCCAACAGTTAAACAAGTTTGGTCTTATAACATTGGATCTCTCAGTTTTATCCTAGATAGTAAAAGAGCAGAATGGTTAAAAAATAAACAAATAAGTAAATCTGAATTGCTTTTAGTCCACAGCAACTGCCTGAGGGACAGTCTCGTCTATTATGTGTGTTTCTTGTAGGCTGTTTCTGGTAAACTGTTTGTCTTAAAAGTGTCTGTCACGATTATCCCTGTACTTACAGGGAATGCTATTATTTTCAATGCACAAAATGCCCCACTGAGACAGCCATGTAACCAATAAAAGACTTTCTGATGATTTTCTGAAAATGTTCCTTGAGGATCTTTCAGTATGCCGTTTTCTTGAATTTGCTCCCTGCAGTAGAGTACAATTGCCTAAATTCTTCCAATAGAGAAACCTCTAGCAAAAAAGCCCCATGTAAAAGCAGCCTGGTGAGTTGCTGAAGGACAGAAACCTTTGCAAGGGCTTTTCTCTGTAGAAATCCTGTTTCTTTTTTTTTGTGGCCCTGCTCAGTCGTTCTGAAAGATGAGTGGCCATTTTGTACTCTTTGCCATATGAACTTTCTGCATACCATTCCATCTTTTACTGCCAAATAGTTTATATTTCTCTTTACTGTGTTATATGTATTGCTCTAGAGCACCTGAAAAAAAAACCCAAAAGCCCTATAAATTCAGGTAGCAGTTTTCTGGTGGTGGGGTGTAGGAAACTATATGAATGTAAAGATGTAACAAAACGTTGACTAACTTCATGAAAGTGCTACAGGTCTATCTCTGTCATTCAACCACTTTTTCCCACCTAGAGGCAAAAATATGATCACAGTACAATTCAGTTCCTGTACCACTACTGAAGATTAGTCCTAAAATATCAGTGTGATCAATATCTATTATGAAATTAAAATCCAATTTGACGAGAGTTCACTAAAAGCCTTACAACTTGCATCAAGACAGAGGAGGACCTCAAAATTGCCACCAACAAAGTTTTGTTTTTATTTATTGTTGATGAACAATGCTATTTCAAAGAAGGAAGACTTCTGGAGGTACCTTCAGAACTATTATTTGTAAAAGAAGGGAGGTTATTGTTTCATCATCCTCTGTGCTGGTGATACCCCAGCTGTCCAGACCTCACCTTGGCAAATGAAGGGACCACACTACACACTGTGAAGGATGTAGCAAGAAGAAAAGAGAAAAGAAAGAAATGAAGTTTAGGAAATTTGAGCTATGAGAAAGCATCAGAATTTATGAATTTGTTTAGTTTAGAATATAATAGAGAAAAATAAAGGAGGACCTGATAGCAGTTTTGTAATAGGTAAATAGTTGTGAAGAAGACTGATTATATGGTCAGTGAGTCCACTAGTTTTAGGACAAGAAATAATCAGATTAATTTTAAGCAAAGGGCATTTAAAGTAAATGTTAGAAAAAAATAATTCTTATTAAAGTAACAGTCAAGCATTGGAACAGGTAATCTAGGGAGGTTAGAGGGTTTCCTCCACCAGCAATTCCTGAAAGGAGGCAAGACAACTTCTTGTACAGATTGTCCAGTAAATGTCATCCTACCTCAAAGTAAAGGAGGGTAATAGATAATCCTCTGTGGTTCTTTGCAGTTTTATATTTCTATGTTTCCAGGAGTAATTTCTGGAGATCTGCAAGATCTCCAGCACCACCACCTTCTTACAAATTGCATTCAGCATCTGCTACTGAATAGACCTTGATGACATTTGTCCAACTAGAATGGAATGTTTTCTCTGCTCTTTTTCCCATCTTCAGTCTAAAATGAAAACCTATTTTTTTTTTGTGGCTTCCACTTTCTACTGTCTTATCAATCCTCTGTCTTTTTTGCCAAAAAAAAAAAAAATATCGAAAGGGCCCTGTGTAAAGGAGGAGTCTCATGTGCCTCTACTCACTGCATAGCTAGAAAAAACTGAAGTGGGAGCCAAGGAAATTATTTTGTTGTCAAGCTCTGAGGATCAACAAAAAAAGATGGTTCTTTAAGGTTGTGCTTTTTTCTTGCTACATCCTCCTTACTTTTAGTAGTCTTTCAGTCCTGGCCTGTTCTTTATTTACCAAAATCTGGAAGATTTGTAATGTTGCTCAAAAAGGAGAAAAAAAGAAGACTTGTTGAAAAGAAGAAATTGTCTGTCCCTAGTGCAGCTCCCTTCAATATTCTTCAATTATATTCCATGCTTACAGATCCCTGCTGACTTCCTAATCAGGAAGTCCTCCGCTAGTCAGAGAAGTTCCTGATATTCTTTGTAATTGGGACTGATTCCAGTTCTCTTATTCAATATGAAACATATTTTTTCATCACTGTCTTTAAGATCCACTTACCCATGCTTTCCTGGCTTGAGGTGAGCTATAAGGATCTCTTAAAAGGCTATGCAATTCCACACTATGCCTGTAATACCATGTGCATGAATGCCCTGTGAGAAAGAATGTAGGGAGGCGACCAAGCTTTGCTTCGTCAGTTCTCACCATCCCTTTGCGGGGAATAACTCCTAAATTGTTTCTTGTTCCATAAAGTTGTCTTTACTCTTCTAATTACAACTGCATTGTTGAGCAATCAAGTACATGATTTCTAATAACCTCAGCCAACAGCCATTGCCCCAATCTCTTCAAATTTGTTTTGGACCAAGCTGCGGGTTGCACAACTCCTCAACTGATCATACTATGCACTGGCTGGGCAATGAAATACCTGATTCTCCTTTAAAAATGTAAAATCCATAGCCTTTCTTTAAAGGCTATATCCAAATACATTCTGTAGCTCTTTACCATTACATGCTCCTTTTAAGACATTTCATCAATTCAAAATCCTTATTGTGTTGCTGTATTACCACCACCCCACTGTAGCTGAAAAAAATACTCTCAGTACCCATAAGCCAATGTTTTTCTTCCTTTCTCTCTGATCTCAGGACACACTCCCACACGCAAAGATGGGCCCAGGAATTGCCTACAATTACCTATAACCAATCTATTCATCCTTAGCATTTAAGAATCCTGCACACTTCTTCTGTGGAAGTTTCTTCCCATGTTATTCTGTTTTCTTGACCAGCAACCTGTCAGTCTTCTCCACTTTACCACGGTTCAGGACTCTCTCTGCAGCATCCTTATGCTGTATGCTCTACTCCCTCCTTTCAGCAGCATTCAGTTTATTGTACCAGTAAAAGGTCCTTTCCTCTGGGTTTGACAGATCTTGTCATTCAAAATGGGACCTTGATCATTTGTTGACAGACACCTTGAACTGTAGAAATGATTGCTGTGTAACTAGTGGTTAAAATTATTCTCTGTTTTTTTACCATATATCCATGTATTCCCTACATCTCCATTTCAATATTCTCACAGCAAAGGCATTAGGGCCTTCAGCACATGAATTAGTCCATTCCAGAACATCCAGCATAAACAATGCTTAGTAGAACAGATTAAACAGGCTTGTACTGTTTGGTTTACCTGTAGAAATGCTCTGGAGACTTACTGGAAGAGTGTGTTTTGTTAACATAGAAAAGCTCAATTTCAAACCCAAATCTATCAGAGAGGTTGCAAAATTTGTCAGAAGTGAAATAATATGAATTAATAATATGAATTAAAATAAAATGAAATAATATGAGATGGTTACTTTTTCATGCCAGAGCTTGGATCCACAGCAAATAAAGTAGGCATTGAATTCTTTGCTAGCTACTTGTGTTCCCATTTATATGGCTGATACTTCTGACATTTTCAATAAGTCAGCCACAGCAACAATTGTAAGTAGCATTGAGTCCATGTGCCTGTATAGTGGGATCAATTTGTGCATTTCTGCAGTAACATCCTAGGAGAACATTTCCGCTATGAGGACCTGTAACCATAACCCTGCATTTGATTCTCTGCTAAGAGATATTGGTGGTACCTCTTATGTATCCCTTCGGAAGTCTTACCTCAGATGCTCTTTGCCGCCTCTGATGCTCGCTTACAAAGTCGTCAAACACTCTAGGTCTCATGCTCTCTCTCCTTTATTAGCACTTCAATCTGAATGAAAACCAAGGATCCAATTCAGACTCTACAACTGGCCAGCTCCAAAATACTGGTTGCCCTAGTAACCTCTTGAGTGGAGACTCCAAACAGGACTGGATCCCCTGCAATGCTGACAGCTCCCCTTATAGAAGGAAAGAAGCCACAAAGGTAGCTATGTTGCCCATATGTTTCTGGTGTATAATGATGCTGGTGGAGATCACTGCTCACTTTCCGAAGACTGGCACAGAATTTCCTAGGAAGATCAGACCGTTAGAATCGTTTCCCTTTTACCAGTGGCTCTCCCTGGTAACTCTGCACAGACAGCAAAGCAAACATCATTTCCTCTAGACCAGCCTTTCCTTTCACGTTGTCCCTCATAGTTCCCTTGCCTCGCTGTCCCTGTAAGTTCATGCTCCCTCTAGGTCACAAACCCCTGTCTATTACAGCAACAAACTCTCATAAGCTCAAAGTGTAGATCAGTGAGTTCAGCCACCTGTGGAAAGTGATTTCTGCCTTCAGCTGCAGGGAAGCAGTGCCAGGTTATCCACCTCATGAGGAGAACAGAGCTCCCTCTGCCCCTCCAGTGAAAGGCTGCAGCCGTCTTGTCAGGAAAATGAAGAAAAAAACGATAGCTTTTCGTTCCTTTTCCCTCCAGTTTAAGTATCCTCACAGTAACAGACTGGCCTCAGCAAAGATGAGGGGCATGCTGTCTGCTCTGATGGTTGTCAGTGGCAAGAGTCACATAAATTCTTTGGACCTTCAAGAATCAGTCAAGCTCAAGTCCTGTACTATGTGTAGTGTTGTCATGTGCATGGCTGGTTGATGAGCCATATCGGCCTGGACAAGCTTAACAAGCACGCGGAGGTGTGGTCATGGGTGAGCCTGATGCAGCAACATGATGAGACTAGACAGTGGGTCCTGACCTGGCAGAGGAAGTGCAGTGGGAGTCAGCTGAACTTTGGAGTCTGATGGGAAGTGTCCATGGAGATTGACTTCACTGAGGCATGAGCTTGCTGCACATGGCAGAAGGAGCCCTGCTGCTGTCTGCCCCACAAGCACAGGGAATTACAGTGGTCTGTTATACACTTCTGTGGATCAGAGGATTAAAGATAGGATGCAGCTGAGTAGATTGCCCATATAAAATGAGTTTGCTGTTCCACTTCTTTCCTTTCTAAGCAGAATACAAACTTACTAAAATTCTAGCTGAAGTTCGAAATGCAAGGCTTCTCAGTTGGCATTTAGTTAAATATTTATCTGTGTCTTTAAGATATACAAACTAGTAAAAATCTTTAGGTAGAGTGACATAATTCACTCTGCATGTATTGAAGCGTAAAGAGGGACGCTACGTGTTGCAAGTGATATAGTTTAGCATTTAAAAATAGAGTAGGGATCTCCTGTTAGCATTGAAAGTTACAAAAATAATAAAAAACTCTAATTTCATTCTAAGTATTTCATCATACTAAAAGTTGAAGTATAACTTATTTATTGCGTCCTGTTTTGAATTCCTAACCCAGATAAAAATTCCAGTAACTGGTTTCACAAAGGCCTGAGTCAGGCATTGAGAACTGGAACCATTGTTTTTATATGACAGTTTCGCAAACAGATGGGCACGTCTTTGAATGAAACCAACGGACACATTAAGCATTGCCTTCTGGGAATATTAACCATGCAGATTATTAGCTGATCGCCAAGAACATAGCTCTGTGCCAGGTTCTATTTTCTTTGTGGATGTTTCTATGCATAAATACTGCATATGTATGCTGGGCAATTTACTTTCACACCCCATTATTTAAAATTGTATTTAGTAGGCTGGATCAAGAGCTGCTTTCTACTTACTTTGTTCTTTTTCTCTTAAAATCAGTTTTTAATATGGGGTTTTGAAAGATATGGGTACCTTACACTTGGAAACCAGTGTAGAAGAGGAACCTGGACCAGGCACATGTAGTGCATTTTTGGTTTCTCCCTGTAGCTGAGATGACAGCTGAGATCTGTGTACCTAGGTGGTGTCTAACACAGGAACGCTCACTGGCAAAGTGCCATGCTACAGGCTGCAGCATAAGATGTTGAGAACTGAAAGGAGCAAACCATGTTAAGATCTACAAGCTAAACCTTAAAGAAAAAAAAATTTGCCTGTCTTATACAAAATGCTTATGAAAACAAGCCTTAAACAAAAGGATTTTTGGAAGTATTCTCAGTAGCCTCAAATGGAATATTTCCAAAGAGCCTTTTTGGAAATAAGGAAGGGAAGATTTATTTAAAGGTGCCTGTAGGGGGAGATGGTTGCCCAGGAGATTGGCAGTAAACATTTCATCTCCAGGTCATCAGCCCAAGGCAGCTCTCCTCACTAGTCACCAAAAGCCTACTGTATTGTAGTCGTTAGGAAAGGACATGAATCATCTCAGAGTCTGTGGAGACATGAGAATGTCTGGTTCAATAACATATAAATTATTTTCTTATAATCCTTTTGGGGACTTCTGGAGTGCGCACAAACACACACATCTTTCTGAATGCTAGTCTAGTCTTTTATAGCAGTCTTTTTAATTCAAGAAATAAACTCACCAACTAATTGAAATTCAGTCTTTCTTTCTCTCTTTCTTTCTTTTTTCTCTGCTTGTATACTTTTTCTCTTTTTTCTTCTCTCTTTTTTCTCCTCTCCTGTCCTCTTCTCTCCTCTCCTCTCCCCTCCTCTCCTTCCTTTTCTTCCTTCCTCCCTCGCTTTCATTCTCTCTCTCTTTCCATCTTTCATTCACTCCCTTCCTTCTTTCTCCCTTTCTCACTTTCTCTTCATCTAGGGTAAATCATTTCAGTGACTTGAGAAGAGTCTTAAAAAAGATATAAAACTTTACAAGAAGCCTATATCGTTGTTTTTCTTTTCAAGTATACCAGACCATTGGAATTTTGTAGAAAAATAAATGATCTTTGGGACCATTTTTTCCTAGAAAAACAAAAATAAACAAAGCACTAAACAAAATGTTTTGCAGCAGCCACTGTCTGAAGTGTATTGTAGCAAGGCATGATGTGCTAGAAAGCAACTTGATCAGGTTTGATTCAAGAGGATCTTTCTTTAATCCACTGGCGAAGAGAACAAAGCTTAAATGATTTTATTTAATAACAAACAGACAGTAATATCAATAGAATTTCCCATTTAACTTATGGCAACCATTAATATGTACTGTGCACATACCCAAGAAAAAGGGACATTTTCCCCATTTGGTGGGTTTCATCCTTTGAAGCATGTCTCCACCAAAAAGCAGATTTCAATTTCCTTTATGCACCACAAAATACCCAGCTCTTTTCCCCTCTCTCATTGTGGTTAGAAGCTTATTTTTCAGTTGTGGTAAGTGCTTTCCACCATATTTATCTGCATGTTGTTTGTTTTAGGAGGGGAACATGGAACATACCATTTCCAACATAGTCTTCTACCAGGGGAAAGGCTAATAAGCAAAAGACTGTACAGAAATAAAGTTTAATGAAAGTATTACAAGCAGCTATTCTGGCTGAATCAGAATATCTACCAGAGTCTCTAGACCATGGCTGAGGAGCTTCTACTGCAAGAAATGTCTGACTGTAGGCACAAACACAGGCCCACCCTGCAGTGGAGCTTGTTTGTCTTTGGTTTTGTAGGTAATCCCAGGTAAGTCACTTCACTTTCCAGAAACCTTGTCCACATAAGGGACATTTTCTATATAATTTCCCAACTCTGCTTCTGTCAGTGGCCTTACAGTTTGCTAGAACTGGCATGTATACAGGTTTCCATTGTCTTTTATATTGACAAATTGACCTTGACAGCTGGTGAAAGTGTAAAGCCTCATGGAAAGTAACCCCAAAACCCCAGGATTCTAGAGCTATGAGGGATCTTAAATTGTGTTATTTGTTTTTGTAATGACTCTACCATCAATAATTTCAGTAACTTGTAAATATTTCAAAGGGAGTTGCCTGTATGTAACCTTGAATTGAAGTTGGTCTTTTATTTTGGAGGACATCAGAGAGGGGATGGTGGAAGTGACCATCTCTTAATGAGATGTAAAGGTGGGTCATCTTTTTTTCTTCCATGTACTCTAAGGCAAAGATATAAAATAATATTAAAATCAATATTAAAATTCATGTTAAAAATGTATGTGTGTGCGTGCACATGTATATAGTTCACATTACAAATTCAAGGTTGACTATATTTTTCTTCCTGAAAGACTATATGTATGAATGGAGAACAGATATTGTAAGTTATCTCTAAGTAAAGTCTCAGTTTGAGAAGGATGATGACTTTCATTGTAGATTTGTTTGGTGTTAACATCTGGTTAGCACAAACACTGTATTAGCAGTCAGATGGAAAGATCTAGAAGATTTTTGCTGAAAGCAGGAAAGAAACAGAAATTGTCCTTTCTGATACTTCCAGGTAGAAATCACCAGGAAAAATGTGCATGTTTCTTGTATGGATGTAAAAAATATGTTTTGCTTGTTTCTTGATTTGTCAGGTTTTTGCTATATATTTTTGCTTTGCATTGGCAAAAGCAAATCTCCTTGAGATTCTGGCTTTTATTTTCTATTTGAACCATTGCAAATTTTGCAGCTGTGATGATTCTGATCAAGTTAACTATGGTATCACTCCCCAATCTGATACTGTCATGATCAATAAGATTAAAATCAGCCTATCTCACAGTCTTGTTGCCATACCCCTCTTACATATCAGTATTCTTTTTCTCAAGTGGTTGTTAAAGGTATTCCAAATGCATTTTTCTATAAAATCATTTCTATTTCTGTTCCCAGAAAACCTGCCCTGTCTTCAGGGCTTTGAAAACCTGCCTTGTTTTCAAAGTCATTTTTCACTGCTACCTATTTTGCCCTTGCTTAGTTATTTTACTTGTGGAAAGAGCAATAAAATAGACTCTTTGCCTTCTACAGTTGCCTATGCATATATTGACCTAATACATATTAGGTCAATACTTATTACTTACTAGTAACATATTAGCAAATGCTGCCAGCAGGCTGAGGGAAATGACTTTCCCCCTCTATGTATCACTGCTGAGGCCACATCCTGTTCTGGGCTCCCCAGTACAAGAGAGACATGGACCTACTGGAGTGAGTCCAGCAGAGGCCACCAAGCTGGTCAGAGACTAGAGCACAGGGTGTCTGAGGAGAGGCTGAGGGCACACAGTCTGTTCAGTGTTAGGAGGAGAAGGTTCAGGGGGATCCTATTGCTGCATGTAACCACCTAATGGGAGAGCCCAGTGAAAACACGGAGAGCTCTTCTTGGATGATGCACAGCAGGACGACAGGCAATGGACACACGTTGCAACAGGAAAAATTCCTATTAGACGCTGGGAAATTTTTTTCACAATGAAAGTAATCAAACTTTGGAAGAGGTGCCCAGAGGCTGTGAAATCTCCATCCTTGGAGATATTCAAAACTCGATTGGAAAAGGTCCTGAGAACCATTGTGTCTATTTGGGTTCTAATTATTGCTATGGAAACATGGATTGTGATATTTTTTTACCCTCTAACTTTACTGTGGCTCAACCATTTTGATCAATACACAATTAATAATAGGATTGCTTGTTGTCATTATACCAGTCTCTTCTGAATATCTGCCTCTTTCTGTTTTTAGCAATTGCATGTTAATCCTAAAGCGTTTGTGTTCCTGAACTTTGAAAAAAAGTAAACATGTAAATAATTATTACAGCATGTATTTTGTTGGGTTATTGTAGAGCCCAGATTTTGTGCCATGGCTTCACCAAAAGGAAAAGTAACTAATAAATCAAAAAAAAAAATCTAGAAATTCAGCAGGAAGGAAAGTATACAAGTTTCAGGTTTAACTTGAATTTGTTCACTGTGGGTGAAAAAAGAAATCATATCAGCAAAAGAAATCAGAACTTCTGCTATAAAGTAGAAGCATGTTCCCTATTCAAGAGTCACAATCTTATGGTTAGTTTCTCCCCATTACAGGAAGAACCAAAGTCTAGAAAAACTGGGCTTCTAAATATGCTTTGTCACTTCCACCTTCAGTAGCTAAAACTCTTGTATCACACCTAAAACTGTATCCAACATTTGCAGTTGCATTTTTCCTTAAAGAAAATATGCATTCATAAAAACAAGCTTGATATCACAGTTAAAAGGAAAATAAGGCAAGTTATGAGAGACACATCTCACCAATCTGCTGAGATTTCGAATAGCTACAGGGAAATATTTCATGAAACAAAGAATAACAAAGCAGGGGATACCACAGAAGGGATCGGGATGCAGTGTAGATGTAAAAGTGTGACATTTGTTTCATCAGTAAATACAGAATACCCTAATGAAAAAGTAATGTCAGAGAAAAATTGGCCCACAGTATTTTCAACATTATCTATCTAAATCATGCTACATGTTTGACTGGAGAGGGAAAATAAGTATTAGCGTATGCAACACTTGCCCTCAGAAGTTAAAATAATACGACTGAGGAAATGCTATTACTTGTTATATAATAGAGTGACATCATATATTTCTTAGGACTTTTGAAAAATTGCTTTTTTTACATCACTGCCCTGGCTTTTTTTGTAGTTTTTGTTGTTTTTTTTTTTTTTTGGCCTGAACCTCTTAGAAGTGATGTTACTGAGGTAAAATTGCTGTATATATTGGACAACATTTATGTGTAGTGCTTTTTTCAGAAGGGGAATTTGGCCCATAGAAAATGGGATCTGTTGTCCATAACTGGGAAAGCTTCAGGTTTTTTTTAATTTTTTGCACGTGGAACATTTTGGATGAAAATATTCTGTTTAATTGAATAAAAAATTGGAGAGAACCTGAACAGCAAATATATATCTATATTCATGAATGAAAATGGATGAGAAACTAAGGGGGTAAGAAATTAAAGGGATCTAAACAGACAGAGTTGCCCTATGACATTTTTGAAAAGTAATGTTAATTAATCTACAATTCAATTATTTTTGCGTGCGTTGGTTTTTGCATGTTCTTGCATGTACCTATTTGTACTTTGCATTAGCCCATAACAAATTGTCAGTTTTAAAATTGAAATAATGTAATTTCAGAGGCTCTGTAACTCTACTATAACTCTAACAAAAGACCCTACTCAGTAAAGCACTTTAATCTAAATCCCTGTTTAAGCAGAACTGAGAAGTAATAAGGGTTACAGCACGAGTGAAGCAAAGATGAAATATACTGCTTTATTTTTTTTGTAATTAAAAATTAACCAAATTAAACAGCTTTTACAGCCTTTGTAGAGGCCTTTTCAGGACAACTCCCACAGATGTCAATGAAAGCCTTGACTGAATTAAGGTTAAGAAATGTCTAGAGTTAAGCCATAAGTTTTTCTACTGCAAGCCTAGAATTTATTCTGTTTTAGGGCCATTTCCAAGTTTTTAAAAAATACATGCAACGTGTAGGTTTTTTTAATACCTAGTTTCATGACAGAGGGGATTTAGGAAAGTTTGATGCTAAATCATGACATTTATCACCACTAATGCTAAAACTGACCTCCATTCACTCCTTTTTTCTTTCACTTCAGTTCATATGAACTTGTGCCTCTGTATCTCATTTCAGGCATCGTATTCGAACAAATTTACTGTCAATGCAAAGCTTAACAGAGCCGTATGGAATAGCGAATCTTGCATGATTTCAATGTACTGAGGTTTTCACCGGCTTTTCTTGGTGCTTAGCCCAAAGTCACTCACCAGCTTACAACAGACATTTTGTAACATTCGTCTCAGATGTGGGCTGATTTTTAGTAGCCTTCAGCAGCCTTTGGTGTGAGGTTTCAATGGAAGGCTTGGCAGGAGCCCTACACTTCCCTTGGGGAATGTTTACTGGGAGGAGGTGGCAGAGACATTGCTTACCTGCCCTGAAATGAGCGCTCGTTCTCCAGGGCAGAAGGATGTAAAGAGAAAAGCTGCCTGTTCCAAACATGACAAGTCACAGAATCACAGAATCACAGAATCGTTTAGGTTGGAAGGGACCTCTGGAGATCATCTAGTCCAACCTCCCTGCTCAAGCAGGGTCACCTAGAGCATATTGCCCAGGATCACATCCAGACGGCTTTTGAATATCTCCAGCGAAGGAGACTCCACCACCTCTCTGGGCAACCTGTTCCAATGCTCTGTCAACCTGTTCCAATGCTCTGTCATGCTCTAACACTTCACTAAGACAATCATGTTAGCAACTTCATTTTCCAATAGTACAGATTTGGGATATAATGTAAGTTTTATCTACACACAAAAGCCCAACTTAGAGCATAACCAGTTAGGATATAAGGTGGGACTGCACTGCTCAGGAAAATGGTATGTGACAATCAGCAGGGAACCTGTCAGCTACTACAGACTCTACATTCAGCTAAGATGCTAAATAATACTGTAGATGCTGACAGGCTAATGAAAACAAGAGGTTTGCAACCTATCTAGCCCAAAGATACCTACAGCTTTTGCAGAATATGCCTGAAAGCAGGGAGATCTCCAACAGCAATGATGAGAATATTTGTGTGGTCAGCTATTTTTGCAGCATAATGATTAGTGTGCATGTGTATGAAATACATATATTAATCTATGCAGCTAATTAGGAAACATATGATAATATGTTTTAGAAGTTTCTTGTACAGGGAGATTGGCTAGTAGTTTGGATTCTAGCTGCAGGGTAGTTATACCCATTGCTTGATGTTTGGCCAGTATTCTGCTGCCTCTCACACTGCCAAAATGAAGGAAACTTGAGTAATGAGTCTGATATCGAGTCAAATCTGTAGCAAGGGAGGAGGGGTCTCATGTCTCCAGTTAATGGGAGTGGTAGCCCTGGGAGAAAAAGTCATTTCCATCTCCTAGGAATTCGAACACAATGCCAATGCCCGCTCTCAGAGTCCAGGGTTGTCTCCAGTACTGATTCTAATCAGAGACCAACGCAGAGACTCCCTTGCTCCTACCCAGCAACTTTTATCCAGAAGCTTTTTAAAAGAACTAACAGTGCCATGTAGCATGTACTTTTGGCATGGAGTCCTTGCCTGCACAAAGGCACAGTTAATGTGTGCTTTTGGGATAGGTCCTTTGCCTTAATGATCCTATAACCCCCTCAGAGACTCCTAGTGTCACCTATCATGACAATAACAGTCTCTTAGTTGGCAGTGACAGCTACTTAGCTCTTTTTGATCTTTGCTGTTGGCTCTAGGACTAACCCTGCAAACCTTCCATGTGAAGAAAAGAGATCATACCGTTCCTAGGAGCACCAGGAAAAATTGAAATGGAGACGTTTACCCAGTAGTCTATGTTCTTTGCAATAGGTTTCAGTACAGTCTAAATGACCTCTCAGTTTAAAGGGTCCAGGGACAAACTTTTCGCTTCCCTCACAACCTTTCAGCAACTTTGCAAGTAGATAGTTTGCTGAAGTCACTAGAAAGTCTTTGATAATCTAGCCAGCTATGGACACAGGGTCTTCTCCCTGGTTGACCAGAGGAAGCAGCTATTAAGCAGCACTATGAAAGATTTAGAAGATACATGCGATGGTGTGAGTGCCTTGCACAATGCTTAGTCATTTCTGCTTCTGGAGAGATGGGGTAAATGTGACAACAGGAGGGTGGTATTTTATATACACTTTGTATAGATGAGAAAGACTACCTAAAACATAAGGCAGCAGCATCACACTTGATATCTCCCACTAAAACTGAGAGAGAAAATTAGGTTGTCCAACTTTAGTTATTCACTCTGAAATTTGGCCTAGATAACAAGGTTAATATAACTCTTGCCAAATCTATGTCACAGGGTACACGGCCAGCAGGCCTGCACCTTGGCAGATACATTATATATAGCCCCTGCTTAGATAACTCTTTTCCTACAAATAGTGTAGAAGGACCGGGCTTTTACATACAAAGTAATTGTGAACCGCACTTATTGCATGACTTCAGCAAAATATTTCTGGAAAATTGTTCTCCTCTTCCCTGCTGATCAGTTATGATTGCACGGAATAGCCATGGTATAGTGCAGATGGAAACAATCAGTGCTCAGGAAAATACTCAGTTTCCATTAGGAGTAAAGGTTTTTTTATTTGTTTTTGTTTTCTTTTCCCAAAGCTTATAGTTTGATTATTCTTATTTTGATGTTTTCCCCCATACTCTTGAAGGACAAGAATATCTCCCTAGAACATCTTGATTAGAAATTTGGGAGTATGAGTTTAAATGCATTAGAAATGTTACCTTCTTTAAAAAAGAAATACACATCTTGCCCAAGGTACCAGGTGAATCTCCTTAGATTCCTAATACAGTTGATGGAGAAAGAGATGCTCCTCCAAATAATGATTCACAGCTCCCACTTTAGGGTCCTGCTCAGAATCACCTGGCAATGACACTAAAATTAGGTGCTTAAGATTGGGCCAAGTGCATATTTTTCTGTGGTTCTTCCAGATGACTAACAGGCCAACTCATAGGAGATTTGCTAGGCTATCTATTCATTTTCTGAGAAAACAGCTAATATCCAGAGAAATAGCTTAGAGGTGTGCAAATAAAACAGGAAAGAAATGTTTCCTGCTGCTGCTTTAGGCCTGATTCACTCTTTACTTGCGGCAAGAAAAAACACTGAGAAGTTACCACAACACAGTTGCACAAATCTTCCTGACTACTGGTATGCCATATACTGAAAGGTTGTCTTCATCCTAACCCCCATGCAGGAAATTCCAGTAAAAGGCATTTTGGGGGCAAGCTGAGGAAGTGAGACAAAATGCCTTAAGGAATTTCATACACTGGTAATTTTGTAAAGGGTCATTCCAGAAAGGATGCAAGTTAGGGTAACTGGTACTGTACCAAGTTCATACATATCCAGCCTCAAAAAATTCCATGTCATTAGCATTGGCACAAGGACATACTTCCCTGCTCTCCTTAATATAAGCCAGTATAGAGGAAAAAGTACCAAAGGGGAGGCATGACAGATGTGAGTCACCTCTATTAACTCGCAAAAGTCATGTACATGTGTCAAAACAGCATATTAAAATGGATTAGCCATTCATACAATAAGAACAACATGTGCATTTATTTCAGCTAGGATAAAAATCACAAAGGCAATCAATTCTCATACAGCATATGTGAAAGAGAACTTGGCACATGGGACAATTTACCCCAAGTGTTCGGCTACACATGTTTCAAGTATGCACATTTTCTTCAGCTTTCAGGTTACTAGTCTGCTCCGACAGGACATGAGAAACCACAGCTTGAAGGGAGGAATAATGATTTTGCACTCCTAATTTATTCTCTAAAGTCACTATTTTTTGTCTTGTTTGAACTTGTTTTCCATGTGGCTTTAAATCTTATTCACAGAGCCATGCTAAAATGGCATTAAATTGCACAGTAAATACATTGTAATAAATATAGTTTTCTGGATAATAAATCAGGATTTGAGCATTTTTCCGTGACTCTGTTTAATGATAAACAATTTTACCTTATACAGAGCTGCCATTTAGCATGCTTATAGCACATTTTCCAGCATTTGAACTCCTACTGTCAACCATGCATGGCAACCATGTTTCAGAGATGCCTTTTTCATTTCCAAGGTTTTGGATCAAAGACGGAGGTTATAGCTTAGGCAAGTGCAAGTATTTCATTATTACCACATAATATTCCTAATAATTTGCCCTTTTCATTGTGATTTTGCAAAAAGCTACTAGCTGTGTTTCAGAGATTATAAGATGTGTCACTTTGCTCATCAGTTCTCACATGCAGCAGAAAATTACTGTTGTCTAAATGCATGGAGCAATGCCACACGAAACAGAGTAGAAGAGTAGCACATCCACTGACGTACAGATGTGATTCCTTTACTCCAGCGAACACTTCCATGAGCTCTCTGACAGACCAAGGGATCAGAATCATAGCTTGATGGACAGCCAGCCGTGTGCCTTACAGTTAGGTTTTCTGGAAAGTAGTTAGATATAAGCCTTTTAGGTAATTATAGTAGTCAATCCTCCCTCATTTCTTCTAACAGTTCGCTATACCCACTTATTGTCCAGTCTTAAGTTAGACTCCACTGTTACACACTGCTCTTGTTATTTAAATGGCAATGACAAACTTAGAGGCTTATGATACCACCCCGGAAAATATTTAAAAGATAGAGGTATTCTTTTATTCACACTTTGGGTCAGTGGCTATGATTCACTGGGTGTTTTTGAAGTACAGAGGTGTGGAGTTTCTCTTCTAAAGGAGAAGCACTTACACCTTGTGCAAAATACAGCAATTGCTTCAAGCGCAAGCTTACTGCCAGCAGAGCAGTAATCCACTTGAAATCTTGAAATCTTTTCACTGTTTTCAAATAACGTCTCTTTTTGAATACACTTAAGTTGATTGCTTTTGTATTTCCTCTTAAACCTCAGAAATCAAGTGAATTAAAAGTAATCTCAGCGATCCCTGAGCTTTTTTGCATTCCTCTCCCTCAAGGGTGGAAGGAGTTTTCTTTTTTAATTAATTAGAGAGTAAAAATCAGTTTCCAGCTGACATGTAGGGTCTTTTTTCCCGTGGAATCAGCTCTCTCACAGAAAATAGATGTTTGTGCTGGAAACGCCGACTCCAGTGAAATTAGAACACTGTGATCAGAGATGTCAAGAGTACCAAAGATTAACGTTGCATTAAATACTTGCGGTTGAAAAGAAGCCACAACAGTCAAGCCCCTTCTCCCTGGACACCCGCTATGCTTCATTGCTTTCCCATTTCTCCTTTCTTTCTCATGTTTCACACAGTGAGTGTATATGTGTGTGTGTAAACACATATATGGAAGGGTGCTAAGCTTTGCTCTCATTATATTCTGTTTCCTCTGGTAGTGACTGCTTTCTTCCTTGATGTTTGCACTGCTGTGCGTGCCAGCAACTTCTATGCACACTCAGTGAATTATGCAGGGTCGCCTCAGAAGCCAAAGGAGGAGGTGACAATTGGCGGACATCTTTCTCTGCCTGACAGGATATGTAGAAACAGTCCAGCTGGACAGACTCCTTCAGTGCCGCGAGGACCAGCAGATTATTTCTGTAACTTACCAGCTTGAAAGCTCAGCATTTTACTGCCTCACAGGCTAGAAAGCTATTGGGCACAAAGTCCTGAGAACATGAGAACAGGCCTTGGAAAATGGTGTCTGTGCCTCCCTCTATTTTTCCAACTTCATTTCAGTGGGCAAAGAGTACAGTCAATGTTGAAAGGAGAGGTAAAATAATACTGCTAATTTATAGGCTGGCAAGGGAATGCAGTTTATAGAGTAAAGCAACAATAGCTGGAGTTGTTTTGCCTTCCTCCTCTCTCTTAAGAGAAAGCTCAGCTGACACAGAATGGCAACAGAAGCAGGCTTTCATTCTCAGAGATGGCCCCTCTAGCTCAGGTGGAGGCACAAGGGCAGGGAAGGGTGAAAAGCTAATACTGCTTCTGCGTTTACCATGGTTACAAGTCTCCATTCTCTCAGCTTCAGGTAATCAAGAAACTCTCAAGATGTGGAAATTATTTTCAGTCTTAAAACAATTTAAAGTTGATCATTATTAGAATGAAACCTAAAGCTCAGCTCCACTAATGGACAGGAGGTAGAGGGGGGCAGGAAGAAGGGGCTGTCACTTTGTTAGCAAAGGACCCATCACCAGTGTGGGAGCTGACTGCTTGTTCATGTACTTGCCAGAGAGTTTTGTGCCAAAGGCACTTGCTTGCTCAAAGGGCAATTCAGTTCTCAGGGGAATGATGTTCTTGGACTAGATCCTTCTGGGTGGTATTCTGTGCTATGCCTCTAAGTCCTGGTCTTCAGCAGGAAAAAAAAGGCTTGCCCTGTGGGTACATTAACCCAGAGTTCCCAGCCTTGACTGGTGCATCTCTAGGCAGCTATCCTCCACGCTCACCAGAGGGTCTCCACAGTCCCACAACTGGCATTATGGATCCCAAAGATCATGCTACGGCTCGCAAAAAGGTCCTCAGAATTAGCTCCACAACTATCTCCCACAGTAGCAGAGATGACAAAACCCCCTCCTGGGCAATTGTGAGGTACCTGCACTCTTAGACTTTTGAGCACCCCTTCAGGGTATAGAAGAACCAGCAGAAAGACTCTCTACTCCAATAGCCTTTGAGGAGGAAAAAGCTCTGACTGGATGGGAATCTACACAAGCAATTGTGTCTTAGAAAGCAGTTGCTCTCCGCAGACATTGGGAAACAGTCTTTTTCTATTACAATCATTGTAAAGGCAATGACCTAAATACAATGTTGCTTATACAGTGGATGCAAGATGATACCCTCCTGTATCATCTTGTTTGTGAAAAATAAGCTAAGCTTTAAGTTAGCATGTCTAAGTAGAGGCCTTTTTGGCAATCAAAGGATATGTGACATACAAATGATATTTCCCTTGAGAGAAAAGACCTGGTGCCCTTAGGACAGTCAGAACAAGTTATTCTCTATTTATGCATTGGGCCAAACACCAAATGTTATGAGCCAAACACCGTGAAGTGGTTTCATATGAATATTTCACTTGTAATGTGATTATTCAAGTGTTTAAGCTGGGATATACTTCAACATTTTCCTCAGTTTGGTGTCTTATATTCAGCTATTAGTTCCCCTCCTGCCAGGGCAAAATACAAACTCAGTGCTGCTTTGACTGTGCTGGAGTCTCTCAAAAATGGGATGATGCAGAACTGGCCTCACTTTGCCTGATCCACGAGTGAGCTGTAGCACAGGAGGTCTACAAGTGTCTTTTGTGAGTACTGTTTAGGGCAGAAAGCATATTTCTAGCTATCTCTTTCCAAAATGTAAAGCATCACATTTCCCCAGTGTTATGATACTGTAACTGTTCGTCATGTTTGTCTCAGAACTACTTTTATGTATCTTGCAAAGGAAAAAAATCTTGTTTTTTGCGTAGGCAGAGTTTCATGTCTGCAAAGATGCAGAGTTTTTAGAAAATGGGAAATTCTACAACAATCCCATGACAGAAAGTGAAAAACAGAGAGACAGAGAGAGTTTGAATACAAGAAAGCTCAGTGCTGGAAGGTAAACTCTTTTGTGAGGTAATCACGATCTGTATAGCAAAATAAAAGCTAAGATTCTTTTACCTCTGACAAGTGCAAGTTTGCTATGAGGTTTTCAATTTAACTTTCTATCATACCTCTTTAAAATACAGGTGAAAAATAAAGGATGCACCAAAGAAAAGGCTTGCGTATAAATAAAGGTGAGGTGCAACAGATCAGCGTTATCTTTAAAATATATAAAGCCAGACTCATAATATGTTATGTTTTTGCACCATGGAATAGAAGTTTCAGATCTCTGTAAATAATAGGAAGTTCTTATAAATCTATGATCTTTTTCAAGAAACTTCCTAAACCATATCTTGAGCTTGAATAAAGTACTGTCATACGCCTATTTCTAATTTGTAAATCCAAGTAACTTGGCCTAAAAGAATTTCAAAATGTAATATGAAGTACTTTTTAGAGTTAAATTAGAAATAGAAGGCATTACTTATTCTAAGACAAGTAAACTTTTCTAAAACAAGCAAAATTTTACTGCTCCAAGAATTACTTCTTAACAATCCTGTATGTATCAAAGAATGGTAAGTATATGTAACGAGAAAGACTGGTGTTTTCGTCAGTGCTTGTCTAGGTGCTATGTACATGACATTAGAACAGTCTATGTGCAGCTATGGACGTGGATCCCTTTATTCATCACATAGACGTTATTTCTGTTTCTTGCTGTTATTGCCACTGCTTTCACTAAACATTCCTTGCAACAAGCATACATTCACATGCATGCCTCACACCTCCCAGACACACTGCCATGCCCAAACATATACATACAGATATAATCTCAGAATTTACAGCCAGCTATTCACTACCAATGCCTAACGCAGTCTGCCTGTAAAAGTCATTATTACATATGGAAACCTAAACCAGACTGAGAAAGATCTTAGTAATTTATTAGCTTCATGCTTAAATTTAGCCATCGTAATCTAGGAAAGAAATATTGTCAGGCTTTGGAACAGCATTCTGGTGGACTTCCGTGACAATCGTTCTAGTTTTGCAACACAGCTGCCTACCCAGAAACTCCAACTGTAGCTTCTGAAAGCAGAAAGGCTGCCACTTAATGCGCTCTGGTATGTGGGAACTGGCTTGCATCATTTCTGTTGTCATAGATCACCTAGTAATTGCGATTACTTATTGTTGGGCATAGTATTCCTATGCCTTCTACAATGGTGGTGGTTCTGCTGACATCAAGTAAAGTCAGATGAAGTTAAATTTATTATTAAAAAGTATTCAGAATCTTAACTGGGCTTCTTCTGAAACTTCGTGCAACAGCCATGAAGACAGGTCAGCTGCTTAGTATTTCAGAATATTTCATAAATAAATTCTCTAGCACTTTCTCCAAGTCTTGTCAGTTTTAAAGACAATGGCAATTTGGATGCTCAATACTTTTGAGAGATAGGCACCGCAAAATGAGGGCAGGTCTGTTCAATGAATCCTTTCCAAATAACGTAACCGTGGTCTTCATAAACATCCAGGTAAAGCCAGGAATGGGGCTCAAGGTCAGAATTATTAAGATAGATCATGTCACCACCCTCCGTCTCGAGGGACATTAGGAGGTCGACTGCACAGCCACAACAGTGCAGCTGCATCACGTGGAACTGAAACACATTCCCCTACCAGTAAGTGTAAGGAAAGCAGGGAGGAGGCTAAACCCTTGTAACCTGCCTCTAGTAAATCTGCTCTTGTAACAGCACGTTGCATTGGGAATGGGCAACAGATGAATAAAAATCTCAAATGCCTCTGTCACATTTTGATCACAACTTCCATCTTCCTTTGACATGTTCCTATATATTTACTCCAGTAGCCTGAGTCAAAGCTACCTGTCTTTATGAAAATGTTTCCCAGCCCTAATCTGGTGGAAAAGCTGGAGGAGCGTTCTTTGGCAGCCACTCTGATAACTCTTAAGTGCAGGTTGCCCATCTGGTGGTGCAAAGGCAGGACCCAGTTGTGGGCTAGTGTCATCCAACCTCCCCATAACGTCGTTCAGCTTTAGGCCCATGCCCATCACTGCACCCACAAGGCTCTGGAGAGTAGCCAGGATGGCTTTCAGAGGTGTCTAAACAGGCCAGCTCAGTTCAGCATTGCCCCTCTTCACCTCATTTCGTTCTGGATGTACTCCTGCTCGGCTACTGGACTGTAATCCCTGCTTCATGGGTCCTCCTATGATGATCGCTTAGGAAGGATGGAAGCTGATGCCGGAAGTTCAGTGCCTCAAGGAAAAGCTTTTTCTGTTATCTATTTCAGTAAAATTCGTAACTGCCAAATACATCTTCTCTTTCCTGAAGTGATAATTCTGTCCCCCTTCCTGCGTGACCCAGCTGCAGCCCTGGGAGGAGGAAGTCATTTATCTCCAGTCCTGATGTTTTGAAGGTGCCTCAGCCTTTAGATTCACTGAGGCCACCTTTGACACCTGCCTGCCTACTAGTACTCCTCCAGTCACCTGGCAAGCAAAGCCAGGAACTCAGCAGCCGGAGTGGGAGCCGCATGCAATGGGCTGACATGGGAACACAAGCGAGGCTTATTTGTTTTACACCATTTCCCCAGTGTCCATGCTGACAGATAGCCTCCCACCCATCCCTGTGGGGCACTGAGCAAGCCCTGAAACCACGTGCATGCAGCTGGGAAAATGCCAGTGCTCTGGATCTCTTACCTGGTACCTTAGAAACAATCAAAGGGACATACGCTTTTTTCCTAGCTTTTTTTTTTTTTTTTACACGTATACTGTGTGCCAAGTGTTTTCTGCAGCTGGGAGGGAAGAGAGAGGACGGGGGAAAAAAAGAAAAGAAACGAAGAGAGAGAAGTTAGAATATCAAAGACCAGGAAACATTCTGAAACTAAATATGAAAGCAAGATGCATAAAGACAGCTACCAGGTTTAGCCCTGACTGCTGCCCTTCTGTGGTGAGTAGTAGGAGGTCATGATTGCCACATTCAGAGCAGTTTTATGAACCAGCTGTGACATCTGGTTTACATTGAGAATGCAGAGGGATCTGAACACTGGAACTGGACGATGTTTGTTTTCTCTTGCTTGAGCCCAAATCAGAGTTTTAATTAAAGAAAGCTCAGAGATGCTTTCAGCAAGGCTGCCTAGGGTCAGTGTGCAGTGGGTGCTTTTCCAGAGAATATGAGCTGGTCCTGGTTCAACATGCTGCCTTAGGTGAAGGGTGAGGGGTGAGTTATTGGGGCAAATGAGCAGTTGCACAGAGCCTGAAGCAACAAAGAAGGATTACACTGAAAAGCAATTTATAGCTGTATTCTGCTTACATGGAGGCCTAGACTCCCCAAAACAACACCTAAGAATCCTATTGCCTCCTGCATGCCTTTTGTTTCTGTCAGCAGCTATTCCTACGGCTGATTAGCCTTGTTGCCCTGTCCTTGCAAACTCACATGATTCTTCCCTCCTTCTTCTGAAGTCAGTCCTAGGGACCTCCCCTCCTCATTTCGAAGGAGGAGCACAGCAGCAATGCCCTCTGCCACCACTAGCTGCTGGTCTGTTGCTGTTCAGTGCCTATTCTCCAGCTTTGTATTAGGGAACTTTTTTTTTTTTCAGATAATTACTTTTCAGATTGTAAGAAGCTCTTTAGGTTGATTTATGAAACAGAATAGTCTCATAGCCACTTCTGGGCAGCCAGTATCACCTTAATAAAATGCTTCAGGCACACCAGATCTCCAGAAGCCCCTTTAGTCAGTTCTCAGTCCCTATTAAAATTGCAGCAGCAGCTCGTCTCTCCAGAGCTATGCTTGTTTTGAAAAACACACAGAGCACATCCTATGTCTACAATGCAAAGCACACTCCCTACAGCTGCAGCTGTACAGCCCTCCGTTAATATGTCACAGTCAATCTGTAGCACAACTAAAGAACAGAAATTCCAAGCATAGAGGTAGGTTTGTGAGATACTCATCTACAAAGAACGGTATTAAGGAGCATTAGACGGCTGGATATAGCTAAAACTTCTAGATTAGCTGCTGGTGATGTCATAGCCACCCGTGTGCCCAATAAATCTATTTTTCCTGTTTTTATGTGTAAATGATGTAATGCCCACAAGCTTCCCCAGTCAGGGTTCATTATTTAACTTCTCAGGTGGCTGAAGTCTTAGGCTTTGTGGCGTCTAAGGCCACCCACAATGTGCTCCCTCTACCCAGAAATGAACTTCCTCTTAGGCCTTGTTTTCCAATTGGCATCCGCAGAATTAGAAATCCACTGACCACTCCATGTCATGGGAACACTTGAGAAAGTATCTCTGGAATGATAAAGCCATTTTGATCCCAAAATAATGTTTGTGCTTAAACTAAGGCCTTCTCTGATAGAAATGAGACAAGTAGAGCCAAATTGCAAAATGTAAATCCCCCAATCAGGACCCTGTTAAGAAAAACTTCAGTTTTCATGAGCAAGCATGTACTTGGAAAATAACACTTGCCAAAATAGACTAAGCCTTTGGTTTATCTAATCTAATGTTCTACCTTTGACAGGGGTTTGTCCCAAATTTTCTTTACTAACATCAGAGTGCCTCTTTACTACCATCATAATGCATCTAAGACATCTCGGGGGCGGGGGGTTTGTCACTAATAAAATCATAAGGATTTATCTCACTCCTTTTTTCTTACCTGTTGGCATCAGGTGTCCTCACTGATAACAAATATGTCACATGCTTTCCTTTAATCCCGCTAAACTTGTATCCTCAGTGTTGTTTTACCTAAGTTTGTAAGAACTTAATTAACCATGAAAAACAGTTTCCTGAACACAAGGACTTTCCTACACTGGTCTATCTGGCCCTGAGAAATTAGCCTTCACCGTAATACTGCCTGGTGTAATTGCACCAAAACTAGATGTTTTCTGATAATGTCTGTGATCCTTTTGGTAGGCTGAAATATTATGCTCTGTTAGAAGATAAAAGAAATTGAATAGAACAGTGCAGAGGTCATATTATTACTGTATAAATACTGATTAACATTACTTAAACTGTGCAGATCCTTAAAGCCTGAAATGATAGTCTTCACAAATTAGTTACTTTCATGAAGGTAGAATCAGACATCTCAAATACAATTAGCTTTTAGAAGGGCCTCATCCAAAGGCCACCGAAATCTATGAGAATCGACTGCATCCCAAAGATTTAGATTAAACTTAAAATTGTTTCCTCACTACTATAGTTATGATTCTTACTGCAGAAATATACCATAAAAGACAACAGTAGATATAAGTACATATTTATAAATGAGCATAGGTATATTTGCAAATATATGCTGGCAGCAAGTTCACTATTCTACAGTAATAAATTAATGCACAAGAACTTAAGACAATGGCTATTTCATTTCAGTCCATATACATCATAAATATTAAAAAAAGAAACATAGCATTGTTTCTTACAGAAGAAAACCTCATTAAGAGAACTTTCTCAGGCTACAAGGTTGTGAGTGACTAAGACATCCTCTTTATCTTCTGAAAGAACTTCAGCAAAAAAAAAAAAAATCACCATGAGAAAAATGAATTTTTATGCTGTAGACAATACAAGTGGCTCCTGCCCTTTCTCACAGCGAAAATGTTTGAAGAATGTTTTTGGTCAGGATGTTTCCAGCAAAGAGTCTCAAAATGGCATTCTCCTTTCTGTGTATTGAATAAACCAGAAATTAAAAGGTGGCAACAAGAAGAAAATTCATGAGGAATCTTTTTGTCCTCAGAAGCACTTTTTTTAGTCAGGGAGAATTTTACTTGTGGAAGAAGAAGCAACAACAAAGGTCTGTTGTGCAAGTGGAGCTAGTGAAAGGATTTGCTCCCACATATTTCTTCCTTTATTTTTATTAGTCTTTTCTACAACAACTCTGTATTGATCAGGGTTTCATTACTATAAACCTGTTCTCCCTTACCTTCCATCTGATTTTTATGTCCTTGGTTTATTCTTAGGACTTTTTACCCCCCTCTGATTTCTGTTAGCCTTATTTCTGGAGAGGTAATGTGTGAGTACCACGATGCAGGCAGGACTCAGCAAGATTACCTTTTGCTCTCAGTCTTCCCAATGACTTGGACATTACCTTCAGCTTTATTTTTTTTCCTGCCCTACCCAATATTTTTATCTAGATAGAGAACTGTATGAGCCACAGACTACTCTGTGTGTACTCTTTATTAGCTAAAAATACTCTACTCAGCTTGATGCTTCACCTTTACACGTGCTGCCTGTCTTTTAAGAACTGTGCACCCTGCATAAGCCTCATCGCCCCATTCAGAGAAGGGCATGGAGGTTGCTGAACGAGTCCCAAGTGACCAGATGAGGTACAGAACCAGTGCTATCTTCCAATCTCTTGCTAAAATTGAGATGATACTGTTTCCACAGAGGGTATGAACAGAGACTTTCGGCTGAGACACAGACTTTGTAGGAGGGCGGATGACATGTGCCAAGTGTTTAGGGAGGTCCTTTCCATACACAGCCTGCCACAATAGCTGGTCACATTTGGCCAGCTGGAAGAGTCACATCTTTTCGCCGACCTGCAGCTTACATCCAGAAAGCAGCATCATGACGACAGCCTGGCTTAAACCCTCCCCTGTGCACACCCAAGGTCTGTTACTTCCCAAGTCTCAAGATATCAGCTCCAGGCCCCTAAGGGTTGTATTGTCGAGGGCAAAAAATAAACACCCAAGCATCACAAACTACTGCTGGGCACCCTGGATTCCCATGAGAAACTTGCAAAGTTAGCTAATCTGCGTCACGGCAGTGTGCAAACCGGAGGCTTGGACGGTTTAAAAATACTGACTGCCACAGATTTCCCAGGCCATATATAGTTCACACATCTCACAGTAGCAGGAAGGAGCTGCAAAGAGACGCAGAGACACAGAGAAGGAAGAAAGTAACAGGGGATGCAACTGCCAGCGTGCAATAAAATAGGTTAAAAATAGCCTGCTGCTGTAACAGCTCCCTACGAGAGGGGGTGAGGCGGCCACTGGTACTCTCTGCCATCTCTGGGCAGTCTCTATTGGTCTATTTTCTGCCACGAGGAAAAGGACAGGAAGGAAGCTTTTGTTTCCTGTAAACAGAAAGAGAGAAAATTACAGCTATCCTTGTTTTGACAACGGAAGGGCTCAGTGAAGCTTGCACAGCAATTCATTCCTGACAGACACCTGATTGGCGTTGTGGGAATACCTCCCGGAGTGGTGGGCTGTGTCGGGGGGAGAACACAACCTTTGATGGCTTCACACTAGACATCTAACAGCGTCAGATGTAACCTCGAGCGATGTGATGCCACGCTACCTGAAGTGGAATGCAGCCCGTGTTTTGATAAAAACTTCGAAACAAGTCTCAACTTCCTCCTGTGTGCGTGTTGAATCTTGACCTTAAGGCAAATTCAAGCTGTCTAGCCCTACACTGGTGAAACAAAAATGTTTGTTCTGTTCTCCTCAGACCTATTACGAAGCATAAGCAGCCGAGTGCCAAATGACATTATCTC
Source organism: Struthio camelus (assembly GCF_040807025.1). Taxonomy (NCBI): domain Eukaryota; kingdom Metazoa; phylum Chordata; class Aves; order Struthioniformes; family Struthionidae; genus Struthio; species Struthio camelus. The sequence continues at coordinate 68,368,172 of NC_090944.1, read as the reverse complement.
TCTGTGGTGATATTTTCCACCACCTTCTCCTAGCCTGGTCCTTTGCACTGAAAGTGAAAGGATATAACAGCATTTGCAGTCATGTCAGGCTTGGTTCCTGGAATGAATTTGCTTGTTGGGATTTCCAGAAACCAGGTGAGCACCACCTGATCTGTGGCTTGGATAATAACATAGGCGTGCTGGTACATTCACAAAGCCCACACAATTAACTGCAGGGTCAGTTTTAATTTGTTGTAGAAGTGCTATGATTTTCCTTTTATTCTTTGTCACTTCCATCCCGCAGGCCTGGCTTTCCAGGCCACAAACAACTTCTATCAACTCCTAGAGTCTGATACGAGGCACCAAGAGGGGTCTAAGCCAAAAGCTCAGATTCCAGACATCCCTGAACTTTGGAGAAGTTCAAATCACAACACACATCTTTAGTGAGAAGAGGAAAGCTGTAACATGATCCCAGCCCTGTGCAATAGAGGTAACACTCAAGAGTGGTCTGAAGGTGACTTCCAGAATATGCAGTGTGGAGCAGAGTGGAGGAAGAGAGGAAAAAGCATGAAGACATTTTTCATACTTGAAAAATGAAAGCTCTAGAAAGAAAGAAAATGGGTAGATGTTGCCTGTGGGAGAGTAACGAAGGTTGCCGACTGAGCAAAGGGGACAAGAAACGTGGTTGACCTCTGAATGGAATAAGGAGGGATACCAAAGAGTCCCATAGGCTGTCAGAGAGCTGCAAAAGTTGGGAAGGCAACTTCCCAACTAGGGAAGATTGAGGCAACTAGCACTAAGTGAGAAATCCAAAAGCGTGCATCTGCATATCTGTAGGCTTTTGAAACTGATAGTGGTATTCAGGCTCATGTCCATCCCTGGCCTGCTCTCTGCCTCTCATATGGACCAAAAACCTCTTACTGTTTCTGTATCAGTTCCATTTCCAGGGAAAGGATGCTTTCAGCTAGAAGGCTATAGCTGGGCATTGGCTGTGCAGTATAAATTAATAGTATCAGTCCCTTTGCGTGCTGCTCACTGCATGAACTGCAACATTTCTGGCCAGAGAGGCAGTTCATGTCTTTTTCTCTGGAGAACAAGAAGCTGTGTACTGCTCCTCCAGCTCTCCATCAGCTTGCATTAGTTTGTTGTTTAGATTCACAAGGATTAAGGCCAGGCACTAACGATATCAGGCTGCACACACAAAGATGCCTTTTTCATGCCACATGAGAATATGCACTATTTGATTCCTACTTCCAAAAAGGCTTCTGGATGGCTTACAGAAAGGCAGCTAACAGCCTAACTGGGTTTGCCCAGTGTGGTATGTTAATCCACTGAGCGTGCTTGCACATAGCGGTCTCTGTATGCCCCAGGAGCGAGCCCTGCCTGTTCCTCTGTCTGAACTTAGAGGCTATGCAGGCTGCAGGACCACAGAGCCAGATAGGGTTGCCACGCTCAAGGGCTAGGGTTGTCACAGCAGCCCAGGCCATGTTTTAAGAATTGAGGATCACCGCCTCGGACCTGAACACGCATGCGGTGTGTATTACAAGGTGACTCTGTGTGTGCACCTGTGCCCCTCTCATGGGCCACAGGAATGAACTCCTGGAGATATTTAACTTCCTTTCAGCTTGCTGCCAGTGACTGTTTAGAAGGCTTTCATGCCATCCCATGACACCAGCCACAAAGAGTAAAGGATAGCTTCCCGGCTCTCACTTCCTCAGTTAATGACCACTACTACTAATTAACTGACAGTTACATGCAGCTATTCTTGGCCCTAGGTGGATCTTACTGAGGTCATAACGGTTGTGGATAACGTAATTTATTACTTGGTAACAAACTTTGGGATACTGTGCATGAAGACCACTCTGAAAGTGCCAAAGCAATAATACAAGTCAGGATTTTCCCCAGTAAGGTAATACGTTCCATACTTGCTGTGCCTCAGAGAAATAAAGCACCGAAGTTGCACTGGTTCCAGTGGAATGCCGTAAAGATTTCCAAATACGTCTGTTGAAACAGAGAACTACTGTGCTAAAGAGGTAGGTCCTTCTTTGGAGCAAAAGAAGTGCAAGGCTTTTTTTTTTTCCTTCTTAAAAAAACTCTGATAAGTACAAAACCCCACCTTGCGAAAAGGCTCCTGGGTGCCAAAGGCAGAGAGGCATCCAGCTTTGAGAAGGCAGGAGGCTCTTGGTGCACAGCAGCTGGGGTCATGCAGCCAGGCCCACGTTAGGACTTGAGCTGTACTCTGGGTGAACTCTACTAAATTAGCTGTACATGCTGCATTCCCTCTTTTCTTGGAGGATCAAAGTTGCTGGATCGAGTCCCAGCTTTTTGTAGATAAGCAGGTCACAGGATTAGTTTGCACCTATTTTCTGCTTGTAATACACCGTGTTACAGATTCCACTGGATTTCCTAGTTTGTACTCCTATATACTGGATACTTGTGGTCACATTTTTTTTCCTTCAGTCATCTGAACTAATCTAATGTCCTGAGATACTTCTACAGATGCTAACATCAATACAGATTCTCTGGCAGTGTCACTCACATCTGAGACTTTTTCTATAAACTACTACCACTCTTGCCCAAACCCTCGTTATGATTCCCTCGTTTTATATGAAAAACTCATTTTGTCATTCAAAAGGCTTCTTGCATAAGCACAGCAGTAGGAGGGCAGGTGGAGCAGCTCAGCAGTGTGACTTCGATTAAACCATTTCTGAATGATGGAGGAAGAAACACAAGGCTATCTACTTTGATAGCCTTGCAATGAGGCATCCATAATATCTAACTAAAATGCCTGTGAAAAATGAAGGAAGGGGAAAGATAGCAATAGTTGGAAATCCATTTCACTTGCATAAAAGTGTTAATGAGTTGTTTATCTGCAGACACTGCAGGCTTCACAAAGGTTACACAAGTTACAGCAATTAATTACCAGCAGGATCTGGGAGACTGTAATTAAAATTTGTGATCAACCAGCAACAATGGAGGACTGGAAATTGAATAGTAGAACATGCACATATATAATTTTCTTTAAAAAGATAACATGGTTTTGTGTCATAGAACTCTGTAATAAACTGGCTGTCATTGTAAAAGTTGCTAATGGTTTAAACAACAGATACATTTCTAATATGCAAGTGATAGCTTTAGGGTGAGTCAATTTTTTTATCCAAGTAGTTTATCTGTCCGTAGAAGCAGACACATGTCAAAGCCACGCACGAACGTATGTCAGAATTGACAAATAGTTTTGGATAAAAAAATAGCAATAGAATTGAGAAAAAAAACGGTATCTTCAGAAGAATTTCTTTAATTTTGGAATGACATTTCATGACCTAATGTTCCCAATTTAAGTAAAAATAAAAACAAATCCCTGAGTCCAAAGTATTCTGTTGATTTAAGGTAAACACTTTTCCGGTTCTCACACCCATATAGTAGTAATAGATAGCAATACGCTCCCAGGGTATTGTGTCCTCCCCAGAACATAAAAAGTTTTTAAGGATTGAATGGGGAGAAATAAATTCATTTAAACATAAGCATCTTAACAGCAAAGAAAAAAAGTGACAACGTGCTGAATATACAGAAAATATTTAGCATTTAAATGTTTAATTTCATTGGTGAAAAATACGCTGAGCATAATAAGAGAGTAGCACTGAATTAAACTTGTACAGCTCCAGTGGGACTGGAAGCATCCTGGAGATTTTGGCTTGGTATCCTTCTTTATTACATTTTTGTGAAAATATCAGATTGCTGGAGCAGTGAAGACCACTCCCAAGATAAAAAGTACTCATCATAACTATTTTCATAGGCTATTTTTGACATGGTTCATTGGTTCAAAATGATTTCCAGAGAGTGTCTTTCAAAAGTGACACATCTGTCTTTTCTTGTGAATAGTTCAGTTTCCAAAGACATTTATTATTTAAAATTATTCATAATCTCTTCTCCAAAATATTTTTGTCCAGGAGATTGTTCAAAGGAAGCTGTGAGTACTGTCTGGGGTATTTCTGAGCTGTGTTCATCACAGCTAATGGCCATGGCATTTTCTGTTCTCTGCTTAGCGGCTGACTTAACATCTGCAATCCATGTCTTGAAAGCAATGCTTCCAACGGTTAACTGAAAGTGTCATTCCCACTTTTTGCAATAATCACCAAAGATTAATTATTTTCCGAAATACTGTAGCCAAGAAGCCAACAAATAAGTTTGCTAACATATTTACATTCAGAAAACAGAAAAATGAGCAGAATAAAGTTCAAATCGATGCCAACAAACTGAATTTAGTACAGCGCAGTCTGTTTCAAATAGCTGTGCTCAGAGGTGAGGAAAACGTTTTTCTCAGCTAGGCTCAGAAAACTGTCAGAAAACTTCTAAGGATTTCCTATAACAGAGCGAGCTTAAAGCAGCAAGGGTATACAGCTCCATTTCAGTGCTTTATAGCAAAGAAATAAGGGGCCATATGGAAGTTGCTTACTATAGAAGGTATTCTCTTTCCTTATGCGGCAAGTCACAAATTCAAAGCAAAAAGATGCATGAAATGGAGCTGCAACTCTATATCTAAGCATGTAATTCAATTATAAACTGGTATCCTGGCCATTGGCCACAAGACAAGAAATGCCCAGTTAATCTGTTTAGAAAAAGAATTCATATTTAAAAAATGAAAAGTAAAAATCCAAGACAAGCCCTTAATTACAACCCCAAAGACAACATACAAGTTCGTTTATCTGAAATATTGTTGCTAGAGAGTACTTTACCCTTCTAGTTACGACAGTAAAAGATTCTTGATGGATGAATGGGGAGGGGTGAGACCAACATTTTTTACTCAGCTGACAATCTAGTCTTTGCAGCTTTTCTTAATCTGAACAATTTTTCTTTTCAGAAACCAATCTACCTAAGCCCCTTCCCTTACAACATAGCTATAAGGAGTTAAATTAAGAGGCAACAGGATTGAACGCGTGGTCATACAACGAAAAAGCAAATAAATCTTTGATCATGCAAAATAAGGTTTGCAAAGAAGTAAGGATTGCACCTTTCTACACATGCTTATTAATTAGTTTCATTCCTTTTTAAAGTAGGACATACTTAAAAGAGATAAAGTCAAATTACAGCAGTAACTGTATTTCACATCGTAGTGTCAAAGGAAAAAAAAACCCAGAAAGAGAAACATTTGTGAAATTAGAGATTTTTTTGGATTCACGGATATTCATTAGAGTCAATTTTAAAAAAGAAAATGCTTACCACTAGCAGCGTCCAGTCCACACCAGGGAAGGTTCAAAACTTTACGCTGTGAACTGAGACTAAAGCAAAAGTCATTACTAAATTAGCTCAGCTGAACTTAAGTTAGCCTAGTAGAAGACTCTCCTTTCTACCAGCTAATTTAGACAGTGAGTTCCCTCCAGTCCCACAGTCATCTGCAGCTCTTTAAGTTGTCATATTTGGTTTGATTGAAATGTTCACACAGTAAACAAAAAAAAAAATCCAGAACTTTGAGGCAACCGGAATTTTACTGACAAGTTTTGTAAAAATCCAACTTATTTAAAAAATACAAAAAACTACACAATGGAGCCAATTTAAAAACATTTGGATGGGGCAGGTTTTATTGAATCGTGGATTGTATAGTAGTAACTAGTTTACAAAGGCCAGCCAACTGCGTTTATCTAAGACAATTACAAATGTCACCCCAACAGTTTCATAATCTGAGTCTTTGGTGGTATTATTTAGAACCATCCTCCAAATAGCCAAAAAGCAACGAATATTTTTCAAGTTGAATCATTATTCAAGCATTGCTGTCATCTTCCCAATGTCACCACACCGACGTGTCAGTCCGCTGCAATGGAACACATTGGTACAGCAGTTTATCAGAGTGCCCTGTACTGGAATATTGTAACTACCAGCAGTCTTGAAATGCTTTCTTGAGTCTTTGTATATTTGCTATGCCATTTTCACATTCAGGGAGCTCTGTGATAGCAATCCTGCTCCTGTGCTTATGGAAACATTCAGTAATTTTACTCTTACCAAAACAATAAAAGAACCAAAATACATATTCTCAGGTTAGAAGCAAAACTGCACATAGCAGTATTCGGCTAAAAAGCATACAAGAGATACATGCTTTACGAAAAATCACGTCTTCTATTCTAACGTGTAAAATGATTATAAATTTGCATTAAAAAGAGAACAAAATATTTAAGATTAAGAAATTGAAGACAGTATACTGAAGTGTCCAAATAAAGGTTTTTTTGAAAAGAAGACTTCGTATCTGCACACTCGCCTCATCTAAAAAATCCTAGTTTAAAAGGCAGGTAAGTTAATACCAGCATTTTTCTGCTCAGCAGAAATTCTAGGTTGATACTACTGTATTTGATTTCCGACATGAAAAATAGGGGACATGAAAAGCAGTGGCTCCTCAGATCTACTATACAAGCCAAATCATAATTCTGAAAAATCCCAATTCTACATGGCTTCATGTCTTAGCTTTAAAAACATCCGAGGATTTATGATCCACTTGCAAAGAAACAGTAAAATTGTGGGTGTAAAGAAGCACTTCATAAAATCCTTGCATAAATTTTTACCTAAAACTGAAGAATGTGGAGTCAGCAAAGCAAAAACTGGAAATGTTTAACAGCTTTTTATTTCTCACTCTAGCATAGCTTTTTTTTTCTTAAACAGCAGCATATGGAGAGTTCCTCTCTTTTTAACAATGGCACAAAGGGTGATACCATATCGTTGAAGAACCCCACCCTGCAAATTATTATGTCCTATTACCTTCTTTCACAATGTGCACAGTAAAGGATCTCTTTTTTCCTCTAGATAACTTATAATAATTTAATAATAATTCTTCTAATCTAAACAATAACTGCCATTTCACTATTCTGTTAAATTTACAAAGTGCATAAAGAACTGATTTTGAAAGCTTTGTACTTTCAAAATATACACTATAATCTTGGTCACCTGTTGAACTCATGTCTTTCTATAAAGCTAAAGTAAATTTAAATCTTTATTATCAATTATTATAACTACAATTTTTGTATCTATAAAACAAAGAAATAAGGAGCCTAATTCTTCTTCGACTAGGACTTTCGATGTGAAACCCCACCAAATTCACCATCAGTCTTTCCATTGGTGAAATAACCAGGTCTATGGTGTATTTGCATAAATATACACAGAGAAGTTTGATACAGAAAGCTTATCATTTCACACACAGGAACGTATATAAAATGGTACCCACAAAGCCTCCTCATTACAGTCCAATCTGCACCCCTTTCTGCAGTGGATGTGTACTGTTAGGAGATCGACACAGACACAGAACAAAAAATTTTCCTTCCCTGTTTTATCTTCATTAACAAGAATGACAGGTCTCCTGATCACCTATTACAAAATATTGTATATATTTCATACAATAAAAAGGAAGTGAAATATTTTTAACAGGAAAAATCATGTGACTATCATAGTTAAAATAATATTCTGCTATAAAAATACTCATTTCCTATAAAGCATCTTTCATGTGAATGCTTTAAAGCATTGTACCTACTATAATCCTACTGAAAATTTTCCCTTGCTTGAGTTAGTAAGTTTTTATTTGATGATCAGCAGAGAAAACAGACGAATAGGGGGATAACTTACAATTCTAAAAGTTGTACTTCATTACTGGCTCACCATGGCATACCATCTGCATTACATATTTTAGTGTGTCACAACACACTGCAGAATTATTGATGATAAGTGCTGAAAAAAACAGCACTCTTTCTCACATACATGTATACATATGTGTATTTTCATGCCTATGGTGGTGCAGCACAAGTTTTGATTCTCCAATAAAAACCTGGATGTAAGATCTGATTTTACATATAACAGATGTAATGAAACTGCCATTGCCAGATAGTATCAAAAGACCACAGGATAATCAGAGTGAGGTAATTTGTGACTTGAGCCATCAAATATGTCTTCTTGCAATATGTGAAGCAAGGAGAATTTTTGCTAAGCATTTGCAAACACCAGAGCGGATGAAGCATGCAAATGAACTACAGTTAATTTTAGTACGATCAGTTGAACAGCTGATGTTCCTGTCCACAGTGATCTCATTTCAAATGGTATTAAAAAAAGCAATGCAAGAAGTTGTTCTCTTCCCCCCACCCCGCATCGTCTTTTTTACAAGAAAGAAAAATTGCACAAAACAAAGTGTTGATTCACATTCAGAAAGACTGAACAAGGGCCTTTTCTTCCCTCCCATCTATTGGTCTACAAATTTGCATCACCTAAGATCACAAACTGCAATATTCGCTTTTCAGTGCATGCTATTTTTCATGCTGTATCAGGAAAGCCTAGCCACAGCTGTCTCCTCTAGTCCAGGTTTATTTTTTTCTGCTGAGGGATGGCCTAAAAAAGGGAGAGGTTGGTGGACTCTGAATGCATTTTTATTTGTCATAAATGTATTGTGCACTGTGTATACTCTGTCCCATAATCCACCTCCCCATTTCTTTCTTCTCCTTCTCCTAGTCTGGATGAATTCTCCACCAGCCCTAAACTGGTTCCCCTGAGGTTGCACACAACTGCAATTATTTGCTTTCACCTTACTGGAGAAGGCAGAGTGCAGTGCAGTTACAGCCATTCCCAGTAGAGCTACTGTTAAGAGAAAAGGATTTGCCAATATAAATTTAGAGGTGTAAAAAAGTTATATCTGGGTTAAGAAATGTTAGATAGTTGTAGATAAGGATCATCTTGGAACCTATAATATTTTCCCAGCTCCCTCTTTATAGCGCCCAATAGTTAGCAGCTGTGTTTGCCAAAAGCCTGTCTTCAAGAATCTGAATGTGGAAGAGTTTTGATCATCTATCATGTTCATTACTGTGAGATTGGGCAATAGCCACCACATTCTGAAACTATGATGTGAAATAAGGGATGTGTGAAGCTTTAACGCTAGATGTCTAAATGCAGCTTGGAAATATATTTCTACAAGAATAAACTTGCTTTTCAACCTAAAAGGTATAGAGTATATATTCCTTTAGGACAGTGATGAAAACGAACATAGAGATCTCCATGTTGACATGCTCAGATTGGTGCCACTATTTTGATCTAATCAGGAAAGGAAATGACTTACAAGACTTACAAGCAGGGGTCAACAGCTTCAGTGAAGCACCAGTCGGGGGTGTTTCCATGGCTGAACTCTCATGGCAGCATTCATTCACATCTATAGCACCTTCTCAGTCTCCCAGCTGGTTACAAAAAATAGAGTTAAGATCAAAGTAAGAGGAAAAAGATTATAGTGACAGTTGAAGAAAGGCTATTTTCTTCTTTTCTGGGAAACTGTTGACGACAAGTCTGCTTTGTTCCCTCATGGGTTTCCACAGTGCCTCCTATACAGTTCTTTTTCTGGCAAAAAGATCACTCAATTCAATTGTTCCTTGTATATCATTAATGTTTTTGCCTTCCAGAACTGTTTCACCTTGGAAAATGCTGTCACCTTCTGATTATTGCCATTTATTGCCACTATACAAGCCACGCATAGCCACCCAGGGAGAACTTGTAATACAAAAGGCAAAGACACAGGTGGGACGTACTTCACATCTGCCACATTTTGGGAAAGTAGGAGAGAATGACAAGAAGGAGCCGCCTCTGGCACTCTTCCAGGTGGCTGGGTGCAGGTATTCCCTACAGCCATATTCTGACTCTGTGGAAGAGGAAAGTACCACTGAGGAAAGCCCTGGAGAGCACCGCTGTGCACCCTAGCAAGGTATCGCTGTCTCCCGTGGCAACTCTAGTGCCCATTTAGGACAAGGCAGGATGGCAGAGCCTCACTGAAACGATATGCAGACTGTCATACCATCTGACTTGAGCCACCAAACTAAGGCAGCTGAGACAGGAAGTCAGTCTCACGAGGCTTCCCCTGTGGTCCATATCCTCCACAGGGTGATTCAGACATAAGGCCTAATTTGGGGATTGGTATTAGGGAACGTGAAAACGTTCACACTTTCAGCCACTAATGCGCATCAGGATTTTACCCAAAGGTCTCCTCCAAGCAACGGCATGTCAGCAGCTTAGTGCCCCCCCGCACCCTGACACAACATTGGCCCCAAATGCTGCTGAGGGCACTGCATCTCTGGGGCCCCCTGAACCACGCACAGACACATCAAAGGGCTTTCCCCAGAACTCACTTATGAGTTTTCTTTGAAGTCTGCCCATTTGAAAAGTACAGTGGCATTAAATTGTATACATAGCATTTTTTTTTTAAACAAACAAAACTTCCAAGTTTGACAGGCAGGGGCAGAGATGGGATTAGGCTAACATCCTATACAGAGGGTTCCTCTTTCTGTCTGTCAGCTTTAAGTGCTTTCTTTTACAGAACTATACAGTACTAACTGAGCCGGAAACAGCTATTTAAAAAGTGATTATAGTGTGACATTTTTGTTTGACCTAACATCAAGCCATGTGCAGCTTAAATGTCAGCAAAGCTATTTACTATAGGGACAGACAGGCCCTAGCATGCTTAAATGTGCCCAGTGTCTTAAATCTGCCTGCTGTCTCCACTTAGTGCACATGAATGACACTCAGGCCAAGATGGAAAGTACAGCGCTCTGTAAGCTGTGATGATTAACTAATACGTTGGGTGGCACAATGCATTCAGCTAGAGGCTCCTGGGGAGGAAGACAAAATAATGGATAATTAAAGTCAGTCTCAGGTTAGAAAGCACATGCCCATGCAAAAGGTTTCCTTGGATTAGCAAGATAACACCAATGAGCCTTTTTATTCCTTAGATGTTTGAGGTGCTCAAACATTTGGACAAAAATAGCTTCTTTTTTTTGCCAGTTAATGAGATGCATCAGTCACATAAGAGAAGAGGGACCGCAGCCATGAGCTAGTGCTACAGTCTGCGCCTACAGCACTCTCAAGTCTTCAAGCGCACAGCCTCTGCAGTATAGCCCGTTGGCCTCAGGACTCTAGACACACAGGGATGACAGTGCCAACTCAGACCGACCACCTGAGCCTGCCGTGTGGAGTCACAGAGGGGAAGAGAGGCTTCAGAGCTGTATCACCAGTGTGTAAAATAACAGCCAAGGAATGGGAGAGCAGACAGAGGCAGCTCATTATGTGCATCTCTTACTGTGTGAGAACCAACAGGAATGAAGTGGGTCAACATCCTGCAAAAATACATAAGCATATACAGCTATAAAGCTATATATAAAGTTGGCTTATCATGCACTCTCCCCGGAAGACAATGAACTAGTTTACAATGGACAAAGACAAATATGCTTATAGGTCCTTAATGGGACTACAGCCATACAGTTGGACAGTGTTCCAATCTGATTTTCTTCTCAGAGCCCAGAATAACAAACAAATCAGTGTGCCTTTATTTTGAAAAATGTTGCTCACAGTAATAAGGGTGGGTGGGGGAACTCAAAAGGAAACAGAGCCATGATAAAACTTCCATTTTGTTCTTTCTTGTATGTCAGAAAAAAATTTACATTATAATTCAGAGTGCCTTTGTGCGTTTATTTTTCTTTACATTGTTACATGCCCGACCACATCTGATTTTGGAAGCTAAGCAGGGTCTGATTTGGCTGGCATTTGGGAGACTGCTGAAAATGCAGTAGAATTTGGGCAGGATCTGTATTCTCATTATATGAATATACAGTGCCTAGCAGCATGATTTTTTTGTGTGTGAACAAGAATATTCATTTTTCCGTACTTACTACTAACTACTAACTTCCATACTAACTACTAACTACTGCCCTGCACCAGATACTGACTGAAAATAACAGTATGAGTCTTAAGTGAGCATGCTTCCAATAAAAAAAGAATGCTTGTTACTACTCTCCAAAGAGCACAGAAAAGTCCTTTGAGTAAATTGATCATCAGGTTATTAGAAATAAGAAATAAATTCTGTAATTTCTGTCTGCTTGCTATTTACTTACCTAAGTGTTGACATTGACAGGAGACTGTGAAAAACCCTTCAAAACTTAAGTATAATAAGTGTAAACAATATAAGCTTTTTAATAGAAAAGATGTGAGGGGTAGACAAAGCTTTTTTTCATTTTATTTGGGGTTCCCTGTTGTTTTTGGTGTTTTCAATAACAAAGGCCTTAATTATCATATAAAGGTTCCTTATTTCTTGCTTTACCTTAGAAAATTTCAGAAGATTAAGTCTGGCCTTTTACGATTTTGCTTGGAGGCTCCCAAGCAAGAGTTAAAACTTTAACAAAAGTTTCCTTTATTAAAAGTGTTAATTAGTCTTTCAAGTTAAACAAGTATCACTGAAAGAATAATAAATGTGACTGAAACTGCCTTCCGCTCTTGCTTTCTTACCAAGATCATCAGTGGGTACCTCTCTGATCCTTAGTGGGTCTTGCAGCTCAGAAGGAACAACATTTTTTATCTGCAAGGACAGATAATGAACAAAAAAAGATATTTGATTATCTTTCTTCCACCTTCAAACAAGAAACAGATAAGACAGGACAAAGAAAGGCAAGCTTCACATGACTATAAGCCTTTCCCAGTTTGAGTGTCTGAGACGGATTTATTCAGTTTTGCAACCTTTCTCTGTTATATCAAAACGCAAGGGATTTTTACATCCTTATTTGGATGCATCCCCTAACAGCAGAGAGAAACTGACAATTACTGAAGCACGGCAAGTTGTTTTCAGTTTAGCAGTTTTTTTCTAAGCCAGGCTTGTGGTTTCATTTAGAGTTTGAATGCTTCCATTCTCTGTGAAACTCAGTGGCTTTTCAATAGCAGAAGATCAAATGATGTTAATCAGGTAGTGTGGCCTAATCCTCTAATTCAGCTGCCTTTTTACATCAGAAATGTCCTGCTCATGTAAGACTGATTTGCTCTTAAATTGACTTTTTTTGTTAAATGTACTATTCTGAAGTTCTACTCCTGGCTCTGCAGATCTGTTGCTTCTACTTAACTAAGGAAAGACTACTTTTTCTTCTTTTTGTAGTTCTAGAAAGGCAAGTCTTAACGGTTCTGACAGGAAATCTCTTGTTAATCGCTGAAAGCCAAAGATGTTATGCAACAGCAATAAGAAGAGCATTGTCCTTTTTGGTAGTGATCCTACAAGGTTATCTACACTAAAGAGACATACTGCAGTTAGCTGTTGCTGATGACAGGAAGGCTATCCTAAGTGTAATTTCTCCTCAGCCTTCTGATATATCTTCCATTGATATTCACACATGTTCCATCAAAGACTGAAACAATCTGCTCACCTTTTTTGTTCCTTTTTGTTCTCTTTTTTTGATGTGGTAACTCTGATGCACCACACTGTATGACAGGCCTCTGCATACATTATAGGGGACAGGCCAGGAGCAGCGGTGCTACCCTGCCTCTACAGAAGGCCAGTGTGACCAGCACTCCTCTGCAATGTCTCTGCCTCCCTTGACTCTATGTATCTGCATGTAGATTGCAGACCACAGCCACACCTGACCTGCAGGCTCACAGGAGGGGCAAGAGCCTGTTACTCCGTAAATGACTGACAGCTTACACACTGCTGCTGAGATTGCCTTGTGCAGGCAAGAGGAAAGGGTCAGCTGGGCAACCCTCAAACCCAGTCTGTCAAACATGATAGGTTTTCTAACACTGTTATGCCAGAAGAGCTCCTGAGCAGACAGACCGTCAGCACTGGTTGTGTCTACTGATCTTCACGGCAGCTCCCATTAATGAAGGTCAAATGAGGGTATCCCAGCAGTTTATAGACCCCATACCTTTAATTGTGTTACCAGTTCTTATTCACATGTTTGGAACTAAAACTCTGAAAAGCCTAAAGACAGGTATTTCTCCTGCAGGCAACACATACATGTCCGAATTTCTGCACAAACCCAAAGGCTAGACTCTCCTGAAGCACTAGGTTTTCTGGTGAAATACAGCCTTCAGTGTTAATGACTGCAGCACAAATGAAGTTTCACTCACCTCTAGGCTGGATTTGGTCACGGTTTACAGCCAATAACCAGCCAACATATGCGACAGGTACTTTCTACACAGGTACTTTATACGCTTTTAACATTAACCTTCTCCATATGAACCCTATCTGCTTGAACTGTAGAGGAAGACTTGATAAAAGACGTACAGCCCTTGGCAGGGAAATCAGTAAATGGTACCCATCTCAGCTGCATTAACACTGCCTATATAGGACAGTTCAGAGCAGTTTGGGCATAAGAATATATAGCCTAATATCTGTGAGGTGCACGTCATGGGAAGGAGCCACATGGCATACAGCAGCAAGATCTAGTGTCCCTGTTGTTTGCTCTTTCTGCATCACCGCAGATGATTCTTGCACAAGTAGATTTCTCCTACCTTGTTGCTAAGATTGCCTCATGTAAAGATATAACATGGTTTGGAGAAATAAAATGACCATTTGCAGTCTCCAGCAAGTGCTCTTCAATCTTTTTTCCTCTTACAGAGGACACAGGGGCTATTGTTCCTGCCTATTGAATCTGAGATATGTAATTACTTTGCTATATACAGTGAACTACACATTTTTTTTTCTGTCAGATGATAACAAATGAATCCAGCCAACTTCTTCCAAAGATATTTCATTGACTCAAGGTTTGGTGTGTCCACATTAGCAGAATATATAAGAGTTTTAGAAAACCCCAGTGTTATTGGCACTGCACTACACAAACCTCAAGTTGATTAAGCTCCACCTTAAAGTGGTTAAGACTTTTGTCCTCAGTCACCTGGGCTTTGTAGAGATGATTTTTGTACTATTGTGCCTCGTCTGTAAAATAACCCATTTCTTCCAGGGCTATTTTTTAAAAGAAATTAAAATATAATTTACACGCGGCATTTGGTAACAGCAAGTGTTTGAAATAAGAGATTTGTGGGCAGAGAGCGCCATCTCCTGCTACTGAATATGATTACTCAGTAGTAGCAAGACACGTAACAGTATTTCTCCATGGGAATTTCCATCCGCTACAGGAAAAGGCGGTGGGAAAAAGCAACCTTAGATTGATGAATAGTTGAGACTTAAGCCTTAATGTTATCTTAATATCCTGTAGAGAGACTTTGCAAATCCCTAACATTTCTGAATTAAATTAGAAAAACTGATTATAATTGCAAGGAGCAGGTTTGTTTCCGTTGTCGGCTCCTCAGTCAAGAATAAAAACACCTTAGATTTTAAAAGAGCTAATATTTGTATTATATTAGTGTCCTCTGGCCCTCCAGAGATTTAAGTATGTATTTAACACTACATATGGTGCATATGATAAGTACTTGCAAATATTCACATATAGCTATACCTCCAGCACTGCCCCAGAATGACTGAGTAAAAAGCTAATGTAAGTAAGCAATTTTGTTTGCATACCAGTTGTAAATAATAGTTGTATTGTCCTCAGGAATTCCAGGCCTTGGAGACAAGAGAGGAAGTCTGGAGAAAGGAAGACTCTCCCTCGGTCGAGGAGGATCAGGTTAGAGATCTTTTGTCCAAACTTGACATCCACAAGTCCATGGGCCCCGATGGGATGCACCCACGAGTGCTGAGGGAGCTGCTGGACATCATTGCTAGGCCACTCTCCATCATCTTGGAAAGGTCCTGGAGATCAGGAGCCTGAGGACTGGAAGAAAGCCAATGTCATGCCAGTCTTCAAAAGGGCAAGAAGGAGGAGCCAGGAAACTACAGGCCTGTCAGCCTCACCTCCATCCCTGGAAAGGTGATGGAACAGCTCCTCCTGGAGGTCCTCACTAAGCATCTGGAGGACAAGAAGGTGATCAGGAGTAGTCAGCACGGATTCACCCAAGGGAAATCATGCTTGACCAACCTGATGGCCTTCTCTGATGGAATGACTGGCTGGGTAGATGAGGGCAGAGCAGTGGAGGTTGTCTACCTGGACTTCAGCAAGGCTTTGGACACTGTCTCCCATCACATCCTCCTAGGTAAACTCAGGAAGTGAGGGCTGGATGAGTGGACAGTGAGGTGGCTTGAAAACTGGCTGGATGGCCAAGCTCAGAGGGTTGTGGTGAATGGTGCAGAGTCCAGTTGGAGGCCTGCAGCTAGTGGTGTCCCCCAGGGGTCAGTCCTGGGCCCAGTCTTGTTCAATGTATTCATCCATGACCTGGAGGAAGGGACAGAGTGCACCCTCAGCAAGTCTGCTGATGATACAGAACTGGGGGGAGTGGCTGACACACCAGAAGATGCACTGTGCTGCCATTCAGAGGGACCTGGAGAGGCTGGAGAGCTGGGCAGAGAGGAACCTCCTGAAGTTCTACAAAGGCAAGTGCAAGGTCCTGCACCTGGGGAGGAATAACCCCAGGCACCAGGACAGGCTGGGGGTTGACCTGCTGGAAAGCAGCTCTGCCGAGAAGGACCTGGGAGTCCTGGTGGACAACAAGCAGGAGCCAGCGATGTGCCCTTGTGGCCAAGAAGGCCACTGGTATCCTGGGGTGCATGAGGCAGAGTGTTGCCAGCAGGTGGAGGGAGGTGATCCTGCCCCTCTCCTCAGCCCTGGGGAGGCCTCACCTGGAGTACTGTGTCCAGTCCTGGGCTCCCCAGTCCAAGAGAGACATGGCACTCCTGAAGAGAGTCCAGCGGAGGGCTACCAAGATGATTAGAGGGCTGGAGCACCTCTCCTCTGAAGAAAGACTGCAAGAGCTGGGCCTGTTCAGCCTGGAGAAGAGAAGACTGAGAGGCGATCTCATCAATGTGTACAAGTATCTGAAGGGAGGGTGTTGAGAGGATGAGGCCAGCCTCTTCTCCGTGGTGCCCAGCGACAGGACAAGAGGCAACGGGCAGAAACTGAACCACGGGAAGTTCCATCTGAACCTGAGAAAAAACTTCTTCACTGTGAGGGTGACAGAGCATTGGAACAGGTTGCCCAGAGGGGTAGTGGAGTCTCCTTCCCTGGAGACAGTCAAAACCCGTCTGGATGTGATCCTGGGCATAATGCTCTAGAGGTCCCTGCTTGAGCAGGGAGGTTGGACTAGATGATCTCCAGAGGTCCCTTCCAACCTAAACGATTCTGTGATTCTGTGATTCTGTATTAAGGGCAAATGTATCTCACACGCATATTTTATCCCACATAAATTGTACAAATGTTTTAATGTACGCTTTTGAAGAAATCTATTACACACTGAAAAAAGCAAATCAAGAAATTATTTCCAGTAGATGCCTGAGAATTTTTCTCCATCAATATGCCAAATGATGTTGTTAGCATGCTCTGTGTACTGTTAGCTAGCAGCATTCTGCTCTGCTTAATGCCATTAGAAACCTCAGGTCTGAGTATTCACAGATTCACAGCTCCAAAGGATTCAAATGGAGCAAGGATATTAAGCACGTTACAAAATTAAACCGTGTATGCTAAATGCACACAGAAAACCTTCAGTGTGTAAGGCCACAAAGAGATGATATGCTAGTTTTGAAAGCGTTTTCTCAACTTAGTGGACAGCTAAAGGGAGGCCTGTAAGCCCAGCCTCTTTAATGACACAGAAGAATCTGTTCCAGAAATGTACCCTAATGACACGGGGGCAAGAAATTATTACATGGTAAAATTGAATTTAGAAGGTACTTGACAACTTTTCAGAAAACCAGAAGGATTCAGTTTTTGGCCACAGAGACTGTAAGATATTGGAAAAATGTTTATGCAGATGTAGTAAAAAGAGACATGGTGAAGGCTAAAAAAGGTAATCAAGAACAGTCAGTGTCGATTTACCAAGGACAAAGCATACGTGAGCAACTGGATGGCATCCTGGGATGAAATGGCTGGCTACACAGACAAGGGGACAGCAGTGGACATAATAAATCTTGACTTTAGTAAGGCTTTTGAAATCATTTCCCACAGCATTTTCACTTGGAAGCTGAGGAAATACGGCCTGAACAAGCTGGCTGTTAGACGGATTGAAAACTGGCTAGTGTGCTGGGCTCAGTGGGTAGCAACTGAGGCCTTACCATCTACTTGAAGGCCAGTAACAAGCAGAGCACCCTTGAGGTTGATACTAGGGCCCATATGGTTCATTATCTTCTTCAAAAAGCCAGATGATGGGACAGGATGTACCCTGGGCATATTTACAGAAATACTAAGTTAAGGGGAGTGGCTGATATGCCAGATGGTAGAGCTTCAGATCAGAGGCACGTTGAAAAACTTAAGGATTGGGCTGACAGAAGCCTTAACAGGTCCAACAAGTAGAAATGCAAACAAGGAGAAATGTAAAGCCCTGTACCTGGGGCAGAGCTGCTGCTGAGCAGCCGCCTTGCTGAAAAGGACCTGCAGTTATGGTGAAAGGAAAGTCTAATATAAGCAACCAGTGTGCTCTCATCCCAAATAAGGCAAATCACACACAAAGCTACATTAGAAGGAGCATGGCCAGCAGACTGAGGAAAGTCATTGTCTCCCCTTCGGGGTTAGGGGGAAGGGCTGGTGAGGCCCTGTCTAGAATACAGTGTCCAGTTTTGTGCTCCCCACTTCAAGAGGAGGGGCTCCTGTAAAGGGCTACCAAGATGATCGGGATCAAGATCATATCACCCAGGACGAGAGGTTGAGGGAGCTGGGGCTGTTTTGTCTTTTGAAAGGCCTAAGGGGTGGCATCATTGTAGCCTACAGCTACTTGAAGGGCAGTTACAAACATGACAGAGCCAAACACTTCCTTGTAGTGGCAGACAATATAACATGAAGCAATAACCAGAAATTGGGGCTTGGGAGGTCCAGCAAAGACATTATGAAAAAAAATGATTTACTTGGATGTGCACAAGCTGTGAAATTTTCATCTTTGGATTGTTTCAAGAGTTGTGAAGATAAAGCCACAGCAGATCTGACTTACTTCATTGATAGTTCCTCTTTGAGTGGGAGTCTGGACTAAGCAACTTCCAGAGGTCCTTTCCAACCAACATTTTTGTGAAACAACTGTAACACTGAAGACTTTCCTGCTGTATGATCCTTGCTTATTGTGTGAAGACAGCTTTGAAACAGTCATCAAAATGTTGTGTCTGGACCTATTATTAATTCATAAATATTGTTAAAGTATACATATGAGCAGAAATAAAAATAGTCTGCCATCTGTTGATATCTGGCAAACTGCAGATGTTCTTTTCTGAAAACCAAAAATTTATTGCCAAATTTAAACCATTAAATGGTATTTCAGTTGGCAATATAAAAATAGCAAAGAAATGCAATGTATTGTGAAAAGCTACCAATTGTAAAGTAATTTAGGGTGTTACTTATTTCAAGCTGTAAAAGTGATGAGAAGTGCCTGTAGCCAGGTGCCAGGAGCCCCTAAACTAATTTAAACCTCTGAGCGCAGCAACAGAGATAACCAGCCTCTCTTCCCCGAATAATTCTATCAGCTTGCTACATTTCCTAGGCTTTTTTTTTTTAAAGCATGCTAAATGATATAATGTTTTAAACAAATTATGAGACACTCACAGAGAAGGCCCCAACAGCAATTCATTTCTGTTGTTGCCTGTATCAAAAGAGCCCAGCTTCCACTTCTCTCGATATCATTTGTGGCAGTTTTAAGATTCTAAGAAAAGCTCTTTAGGGAATTCACAAAATGTGTGGAATTTAATTAGAACAAAACATGTTGGTCAGCAAAGTTCATATAGCCCATGCTGTATCAACCTTGATTCTTTTATGCCAAAGGAGAGAGTGATATAAACCTATACACCTAAGTGTCGTATTTTCTTATTGGAATAATTTAAGTTCCCTATATCTTCCTGCCATCCCCACCATTATTGCTGTCCATTCTTTAATTAGTATTATTTTTGCATATTAATCGTGTGCTTGATATTACATAAAGAATGTAAGGAGGCATAGTTACAGTTCCAATGAGCTTACAACTAAAACAGTCAATTCCAATCTTGCTCTTTCTTGGTAATTTATTGAAGAATTGCTAGCAATTTGGTTTACATAACAACACTCCCTGTAATCTTTTCTGTGCTCAGTCTTGTTTACATGACTGCTTTCCTCTTCTTCACGTGAAACGATTCCTTTTTTTCATTTTTGTATCCCTAGAAAGGATAATTCACGACGTATCCTTTCTTGCAGCAGTCTATCCATTAATAATCTAACTTTTATTTTTGCTTTCCTCATTATTTTTGATAAGAGAATCTGGAACAAGGTTTTGAGTCTACTGATTATTTCTTTTTTCCATATTCTCACCTAACTTAGAGAAGTATTATCCAGGTTTCAGAGAGTCTTCCCAGAAACAGAGACTTAGCTGTCCCAGTGTTTAATTGCAGTAATCTCATTTGCAGGGGAATCCACAACCTTGTATCAGCATGTTGGTTCTCCAGGCAGGACAGCGTTAAGATACCTCAGAGCAGCATGCAAAATAGCATCCACTGAGTATGCAGTTGTGCAAAATGAGCATATCCAGTATCTAAAACTAAAAACCACTGAGGACTTAAGGAAGTACTACCTAAGCATGTACTCAGCCAGATGAAAGGTCCATCAAGCTTGGTGGCCCATTTCTGATACTGGCCAAGAGGAAAAACAAGGCAACCCGGGGGGCAAGTGCAGGTAATCACTCCTGCACTGCACAGTCCCATTGCCAGCAATTAACTATTTAGGGGCTTCCAGAGTCTGTATTTCCTTCTGTCTTTTTTCACAACTCCAAAGGGCTTTTGTTCCCACGAACCGCGTTCACATTTCTGACCTCCACAGTAAATCACCGGAACAGCCGGGGTCCTGCGTACCACAGCCCAGATCCTCTCCTGAAGACGGGAACTCTACAGCTTTCCAAACTTGGCAAAGCTTCTAAAACGCTAAAACGCACCTGGTTCCTCTTTTAAAAATGCAGCCTCTTTTTTAGAAAGCTCCCTAATAGCTGTTTGCCCAAGGAGTTTCCAGCCTGCCAGGTTTGACAGGCCCTAGCGGCTGGGCGAAAGGAGGATGGAAAAAGGCAGGGAGGGGGAAGCCAGGAACAGAAAGGAAGGAAAAGGAGAAAAGCACGCTTGACCCACCCTGCTGAAGTAACCCCACCGAGCAAAACTGAATTAATCCAAGATCTGTGGGACTACAGCGGGAGGCCGCAAGGGCACAGGCAGCCCTCCGGCCGCTGCGTGTCCCTGCCGCTGCCGCGCCTCGCAGGGCGCGTTACCTCCAAGGTCTACCCATACCAACTGAGAGCTTAACGCGTGAAAATAAAAAATTTTAAAAAAAAAGGGGGGGGGAAGGGGGCGGAAATTGTACTCCTAGCACTCCTAGCAAGGAGGCTCGCCCGCCCCGCCGCCACGGCAGGCAGGGGGCAGGGCGGCCCCGCCATGGCGGCGGCCGAGCAGGGGGAGGAGCGGGGCGGCGGCCAGGCGGGCGGCATGGCGGCGGCGGCAGGCGGCACGGGCGGCTTGCTGCACTTCCTGAGGCTGCTGGGGCAGCTCAAGGTGAGCGCGGGGAGCGGGGAGAAGGCCCGAAGATGGATGCGCGGCAGGAGGTGAGGGTGCGGAGGGGGGCGGTGCGGCGCTGCCCCGTGTCGAGCCGCGCTGCGGCCGTGAAGCCTGCGTCCGCCATGGGCGTTCCCTGCCCTTCCTTGCCGCCGGCGCTCTGGCTGCCCCAGCAGCGGTGGCCGGTGGTGTGGTCTGCTGGGCAGAAGGCCGTCCCTGAGCGCTGGTGAGGGCTGTGGTTCCTGTGCTCCCTCACCGGCTTTCAGCAGCCGGGTGGAGCCCGCTGTGCAGGAGGCGGCAGCGGCTGCCAAGCAGAGGTGGCGGGTGCCCGGCGCTGCCGCCCGAGATGGCTGCGCCGGGCTGCGTGGGCAGCGGTAGGCCAGGCGGAGAGCCGGCCGCGGTTTGCAGGGGCTGCGCGTGTGCGCTGGCTCGGAGAAGGGCTGTCGCTGCTCATGCCTCCTTGTCCTCAGGCAGCGCTGTTAAAAGAGTCCTGTCACAGAGCCAGCGGAGCCGGGTCTGTGGGGTTTTTGGTAGCCTCAAAACTTAACCACAGCGTGAGATGGCAGCGAGACCGGGTTTCTGCTGGTGTCTCTACAGCGAGGTGCCTCAAACGTCAGTGTGTAAGTTGTTATCCCGCTGTCTTCATGCAGAGAGTGCCGCGGACAGGATGGGTGTACCGGAAGGTGGAGAAGCCAGAGAGCGTGTCGGATCACATGTACAGAATGGCAATGATGGCTCTGGTGACCGAAGACAAAAGCCTTAACAAAGACCGGTGAGACTACCTCTGGCTGTCGTGACCCTTTCTTAGTGTGCTGGAAGAAAAGTGCTTACTGCAGCTCCCATACTGAGGAAGAGCTTTTAAAACACCGCGAGGGTATTTGAATCCCCCCCCCCCCCCAACACACACATCGCCCTTCCAACAGGTTGCTGTTGACCTGGAGAGGTTAAAGGGACTTTTATCACTTCCATCAGAGCGCTCAGGCAAGTCTTTAACGTAGAGGCTCTGAGCTGGGCTTCTCGCAAGCTATAAATAAGCAAGCTGAAGACCTTCAGTTAAAAGGCAGTCTGAAGAAATAGACAGCGAAGGCAAAGTCATATCCTGTGAGGATTTTGACAGACTCAGTTAGCACTCAGCAGCAGTAAGGAGCCACATAAAGCATATCGCATAGAAGCGAAAACATTGTTAGTATTGAATGTGTTGTCAGATATACTGTGGTATCGTATTTGCTTTGTCAGTTCAAGAGCTGATGAAACCAGTGAAGACTTTTAGGTATTTTCTTACACACTGACATAGCTACAAAGTTGTGAGCGTGTTTTGTCAGGTTATATATTGAACTTGGGATGGCTCCAATCAGATTACATTCTACTTGTTACAGGGATAATGTGAAGTGTATAATGTAGTTAGCTTTTGTATGCTTGGGTTTAGGAGATGTTATGATAACTAAGTACATTATTCTTGAATGGTATTCTCTTGTACAAACTGTATTTATACTTAAATCTGAATTTACAAACAGCAGTAGCTAGAGATCAGGAATGAAAATCATGTCTAGGTGGAAGGTATTTCCCTTAGCAAAGAAATGAAAAATATTATGTACAACTGGAAGAAAAAAAAAACCTGTAAAATATACAAAGGAGATAAATTACACAGTCTCTTAAGACACCTTTATTAATTGTGAGGCATAACTTAAATTGCTGAAACACTAATTATTCTGTCTTTGCTTCTTGTCAGATGCATACGATTAGCTTTGGTTCACGATATGGCTGAATGCATTGTTGGAGATATTGCTCCTGCAGATAATATCTCCAAAGAGGAGAAACACAGGAGAGAAGAGGTATGACACACGGCCTGAAATCACATATGCAAAGCTTTTTACATGTTTTTAATATTACAGTGGGAGTGAAGAGACCCTCAAAGCAGCCTCACTGGCATTGCACAAATATGCCACCAGTAACCAAAGCTTTTTTTTTTTTTTTTAAATTTGGACATTACATCAACAAAATGAAGAAGTACAAGGTCATAGAAGGAAAGCATCTGAAGTGATGTCCATACCAACCATTAATTCCTGTACTGACTAGATTTTTTTGTAGCCTGAGGTGTTAGTCATATTTACCAGCCTTACCAAGAAGTGGGGAGCAGGGAGTAAGTATACTGAGAAGAGCGAATGACAGTGAAGGGATCGTTTTTACAGTTCCAGATAACTTCAATGAATCATAAACTTTATTTAAACAATTTGCACAGGACTCTCGGTATAGATACCAATTTTGTCACTAGTCTTTGCAGTTGGGCTTGATTTATTTTATTTTGGCCGTGTATAAGTCCAAACTGCTGGTTTGTCAATGCTGGTTTGGTGTATTATTTGAAGAAAAAGTAAACCACTCCTTCAGTCACAGCTAGAGGGCACCGTCATGCCTAGTAATTTATTTTGAGGCCGCAATTAGTTCTTTAGAGTGTGATGGACGTTCCAGTGATTTTTTTCCCACTTTTATGCTTGCTTGTTTAAGCTTGGGGGTGAAAGGTTATTAGTAATTATAAGAGTAAGCTGTTTGCTAAGTGCAACTGAAAGATCAAAAAGCTATTCAAAATTCTTTAAATGCTATCTTTACTAACTGTAATTTCAGTCTTTCTGTTTTTTCAGTGCCCTTGTTTAATTCTTACAGTAAACCAAAAAAACCCCTTTCTCTGATGCCTCCAAAGGTTGTTTTGTCAGCAAGGGTCAGACTTCAACTTGCCTAGAGGAAATTATCAGCTGTATTTAGGCAGTTAAAGAAGAGTTTTGGTGTCTAAATATGTTCACAGAATTTTCTGAAGTATTTGTAGCTCTTTCTGCTCCCTTTTAACTCAATAGCACTTTGCTGTTGACCTCGTGAGAAGGAGGATCGAGTACTGAACATTTATGCTGACCCTGAACTTTGGGGTAAAATTACACCAAGGGTGATGGTTTCATTAGATGGCCTGAGCGGAATTATCAGTACTCTGCTGCTGAGTTCTCTTTTCCCCTCTGCTCTGCAAGCTTTAAGCTCTACTGCTTATGCTGAACTGGTTCTGAAGTTTGCTTGCTTGTTTGGCAAGTTTAAACAGCTAGTTTCACTAAGGCAGCAGAAAATTAATTTGACGTTTAAAAAAAGAAGAGTCATTCTTTTTCCAGGTAAGCCATTTTACCCTGCTATCCGTGAAATGAGATGACCTCCAGAGCTGGAAGGAGGTGGGGAGAAATGAGACCTTAATGCTTCAGTGGTGGGGAGCAGGTGATTTAGTTCAGTCATATTGTGAAACCATATCCTGTGTCTCAAGTGGAGAAACAATTATGGCATAAAATCTTTGTTTTGCCTGTAATGTTGATTGTTTCAGAGCCAGTGCTATGTGTTACTAGGAAACAGCAGAAATAGCACAGAAATAAGACTGATTAGCTGGAAGAACATGAAGAACATGCTTGCTGGTTACACCATTAGTTTGATATGGCATTATACCTTGTCCCAAGATTTTTGTTCTTAATAAACGGTATCTCAGCCTGGGAGTAGATTTTTTTCTGTGCCTTTGTTCAAAACTGGAAGTTTTTAAAGGCTTACCTTGTATTGCATACCTGACAATCAGTAGCTGTTCTCAGCACTGCTAGCAGAGATGTGCTGCTTGTGTGTTTGGAAGGGGGCAGTAGTTTGTCAACAGTAGGAGTTTGTATTTTGAAGCTGTATCTGTGGAATGCACCTATAATGTAGTAAGTTCAAACGTTGCCTCACACTTGTCAAATCTGCAAGACAGGGCTGGTAATTGATGGCAGTTCCCCAACATTTGACCTACCTATTTTGCTCTGGGCTTCTTTTCAGACTCTTGAAGTTACTGGATATGCTTTCAGGTTATTTTTCTGTTGCTTGGAATTAATTCTCTAACAATGCATTTAAGGAGCTGCCAGAAAGGATCCCCTATTAAGTGCTCCTACTGTTCTGCTAGCAGGTTTCATGGTGTTTGCATGCACTTTTGAAGAGTATTGTGTAGTATATGCTTTTACAAATTTGGTAACAAGCGGCTAATTTTTTGAAAGAAAATTATAAAGATGTGCTTGCTCAAGTCATGGATATATGCAAACAGCTTCTTTTTTTCAGGCAGCTATGCAACAACTGACCCAGCTTCTGTCAGAGGACCTCAGGAAAGAAATCTATGATCTCTGGGAAGTAAGCTTGCAATCTTTCAATTCTTTACTAAAATTGAGGGTAACCTGTTGTCCTCTTTGTTTGCCTATAAAACTGTGCCATCTCCTATTTGACAGCAAGCAAGGTAGATTCATTTGCTCAGGAGATAAGGCTTGATTTTATTTTTTTTTTAGTGAACAGTATGAGTGAAGATGACTTTGAGATCCCTTTGAAAAAGGAACCATAAACTTTGGTAGAAGAACCAGCCTTTGACCTCACAGAGTTCCGGGTGAACCCTTTCAGGGCTTGGTTTGACAACTGAAATAATAGTTTGCTCTTTATATCCAGCCCTCTTGGATATAAATCTATTTTTTACTACATTGTTTTGTTGACATTTGGCTCTTTGTAGCTCTTTTAATACAGGAAAATATAATGAATCTGATTACGTCATGTAGTAATTTTTTTCTGCTCTTTATACAAGTAATAATTTGTGGCTTTAATTTCTTTGTTATACAGCCCATTAGATTAAAATATTTAGTGGTAAGTTCTGGTTTAAACTTAAATCTGGAGTGCTGATAAAGTACAGTGCTCTTCTATAAGCAACACAGATTGCGGGCTAGTCTTGGATACCTTAAAATGGAAAATATATATTTGAAGGTGATTTACCTTTGTAATGCAAACTCATGCAGTTAATTGTGATGATCTTTTATATTTGCAAACAAGGGATCATTAGATTATTTCCAAACAATTCATGTTTATGATTACTGTGCTTTATCTTCTCCTGCTATACAATCTCATGAGGACAAGTGAGTCCACAATCTCCTGTTCACATCTTGTTGTGAACAAGGGGTTATATGTTTCTTGGCCTCCGTTAACCCAAGGCTGAATTTTATGCTGACGTTCTTACTTTTACACTGAGACTGTATTTAAATTCTAGATATTTATAGCCAACTTCTGTGCTTGGTTATATCTCCCTGTTTTGTTTTTTTGGCTCTAATTGTATGGTTAAACTGGCAACAGAGCTGATTTTTCAATGCTACACACCAAGGTTAAAGGGGTAAATCAGCATAACCAAATCTGGGAAATATGGAGCATGCATTTGTTTAGTAAACACTGGTTCCTTCTCCATTGGGAAGCTGCTGTAATAGAAGAACAAGAATTTATGATAGATAAGAGTTGTCTTGTGGGATTTTTTAAATATATTTTTTCCTTTGCCTCAGGCTTCTCTTCTGATTCTATAGGAGCTGGTTCATTATGCAGTTATTCTTCAGCATGTTAGCTTTTCATCTTTCTCATTAACCATAATTTAGCATATGCCCACTTTGATCATTTGTTCTTTGTTTGTACCTTCAGGATAATTTATTGGCATTGACTCTCCAGTGTAGCAGTGTCAATGTAAACCACATAGCAACAAGTGTAATCTAAAAATCTAACACTCACATGCAGCCCCTCTAGTCTTACTGTAAGTAGAACAACTAGGTCCATCAAAAAAAAAAAAAAGCGGAAGATGAGAATCCTCTGATCACTTGTATAATATTATGCTGCCAGCTAGCCAGAGGCATTTCTATCTGTCTGCTTTCTTCTTGTGAGTGAAGGAAGTGATGGCCCTGATTTGAACAGTGGCTGGACAAGATCTTTTGACACTCTCACCAAGTTCTTCTGTACTGCTCTGTCCTATTTTGACCCCCTTTTCCCTACAGCCTTGAGAAGACTATGGCTTTGGACTGTGCAGTGATGAAGTTCTCCTTTATAATGCTAGCAGAAGAGTTTGTGCTTTTTGGTGACAAATGAAATGGAATAAAACATGAGGCATGAAAATAGTAGAAATAAATGGATTTGAGAAATAAGAGGTAGTTTTAAAACAATTAATAAATGAGGCAAATCTCAGACTGAAAGGAGGAAAGGAGGGGAGGGAAGGTAAAATTGCTGAAATGATACTGTTGACTAAACTGTTTCAATGTAATTGAAATTTTAAAATATCATTTAAATTCAAATAGAATAGTATACAAATCAATCATGGCTGTCAAAAACTGGATTTCTAACTTCAGAATGTAAAGCAGTAAGCATAGTAATAAAGCAGGTTCCTGATAGTATGTCAGACAAGCAAATGACCATGCCACGACCATCACTGTGCTGGAATTATAAACCAGGATCTTGCCACGTTCCCCATTGTCTTCTTAACATGCAGAAATAGTTTATTGTTAATCTGTTTATTCCTGCCTCTCATGATATAAAACAAAATTCTGCTCAATGAAGTGGCCTAAGTTCTGGTGGCAGTTGAAGGACTTTCTTGTCTGTTTCAAGGTTCTGCCAAAATCCTGCCATGTTCTGTGGGTCAGTAGGAAAAACTCTTCCTGCAGTAGCACTGTTCTCATCTGTAGAATTGCTCTGTGTGTAACTGATTATGTGTACCTGAAAGCACAGATAGGCCTGGTGTGTCTCTGGTTTGATTATTACTGATGTTGAAGATGAGTGAGGTCAGACCTGCTGAGGGTAGCAAGGTGCTGATAACCCACAGAGAAAGTAGCCTATTTTTGCGGTTGGTTTGGAAAGCCAGGAGCAGACCAGTGGAAGAGACATCAGATACAACACCATAGATTTTGAAAAAGGAAAATGAAATGGCCAGTCTGTCTGCAAACATCACTGGAGGTAAATGACAGCAATATTGTTCAAGTTGACTAGTAAGGTGAATGACTTGCCAATAAAAATGACAATGAATGGAGAGAAGGAAGAGATAGCAGAGCAGTTAAAGGACTTGAAGTGCTATGGGGAGGAAACCCCAAACAACACCACTCCTTGTCTCCCAGGAGAGCAAGAAAGACATATGCAGCTCAGACAGATTAGACCAAAGCGATTAAGAATGAGTGACAAGAAAATTTGGAACAACTCCTTATGAAAATAACAAGTGGCAGAAAACAATGCAAAATAGTTCTTAAAAATATGTAAAAGTAATGCATAGGCACACGCTATGGTGATTCATAGTCTTAGCCAACCTTGACAAAGTCTTTATATATACAAGTTTTATTATATGGAACCTATTATTTAACTTGTATATCGTGACTGGCTTGTCTCTATCTAATCCCTGATTCAGCAGAACACTTTGGTACATGTTTGAGTATGCAAAAGTTAGTTGTGTCCTTAAATCCTACTGTATTTAACAGAACTTTAGCACATACTTAATTTTTAAGTCTTTTGATGA
Source organism: Struthio camelus (assembly GCF_040807025.1). Classification (NCBI taxonomy): domain Eukaryota; kingdom Metazoa; phylum Chordata; class Aves; order Struthioniformes; family Struthionidae; genus Struthio; species Struthio camelus. The sequence goes on along the minus strand of NC_090944.1, from coordinate 68,339,595 downwards.
ATAGCAGGCTTTAAAAGAGAGTGAAAGAGGTAACTCTGTCTTGAATATTTATGGAATGGCTTTTACTAATGAAGAAAATTCTAGATATAAAAAGTTTCTAATACTCTGTTTCAGAACAGCAAACAAAAATTTCTTATAATTGCACATCTCTTCAGGAATATGAAAATCAGTCTACTGCAGAAGCCAAGTTTGTAAAGCAGTTGGATCAGTGTGAGATGATACTGCAAGCATTTGAGTATGAAGAGTTGGAAAAGGCACCCGGCAGACTACAGGATTTTTATGATTCAACTGCTGGTATGAAGATTTTTTTTAAGGAAATCAATATATAAATTGATTTTTTTGTCTGTCTGTTTGGTTTTGTTTTGTTTTGTTTTTTGATAGACATTCAGAGCAGGTGAGAAACAGGTGTTTTACTGATTACTGAAGTAAACACTAAATATTTTTGGTGAAGCTTATTGTGGTGTGAAAGCACCTTACTTTTATCTGTAAATGTTGAAAATGGATTGCATTTATACCAACTTCCTTTTACATCTCTTTGGATTTAGAGAGAAGCCCAGCCTTCATTACACTTGCAAGTATTTAAGGCTCTCTCTGTACCACTAGAGGGGTTTAAAGGAGCCTTCAGTGTTCACTGATGCTTTGACAGAGGCTTGCTTGTATTCTAAGCTAGTGTTTCACAAGCCGGTGAAGTAAACTTGCTGTCCCTACATTGATTGTGGTCTTGTATGGCCTGCCCAAAGTGTATGTGGGAACCAGCTCAGTGAAGCGCTCTAGGTGCAATTGTACTACATTTTATTCTATCTACTGCTCTTCATGCTTTCCAAAATAAACTAAATGGTTAGTTAAAATGAAAACATAGATAAAATAGTTCTCTTTTAAAATTTTAGCAAGAGAGTTGAACACAAGAAAAGGGCTAGGACTCCAAGTCATCCTGTCCTGGGAAAAAATAGGAGCAGACTATTAGAGAGAAGGGAAAGGTCAGGGAAAGGACCAGCAATCTCCAGACGCTGTATCTGTTAAAAAATTCCTATTTCTACCTTGGTGACTCCTCAAGGAAATAATAAGCTCTCTAAAAAATTGTAAAGATTTGATTGGGGAAGAAGGAAAAAAAGCAGTACATCAGAAAAGGTGAATGCTTAGTTTTCTAATTGACAGCTTTCCCCTCTTGCTAGAATTCAGTAACTTAACTCAAGCTAGTTTCTCAGTAGAGCCTAGGGCATATACCCTAAGTGAACCCATGATCTCAAGTCCCTGAATTGGAGTGGTTTCCTGTAATAGAATACATAGCATGGAATTGTTCCAGTCAGGGTGCAGCCCTTTTCTAGCTCTGTCTTAACAGAGCAAGAAATATTTGTATAAGCTTTTTGGGGAAAAATGGCTGTAACTACTCTTGTAGTTATTCCACAGTTGGAGTAAAATAGAAATACTGTCTTTCTTAAAAAATAACTTCAAGTTTATTCTGAGCCTAAAGCAACATCACTGCCAACGTTTCAGAGCTAACCTTTCACACAGAGAAAAATGAGAGCACTTTTAATTAACTTTTCCCTTTCTTTTGTCTTGCAGGAAAATTTGTTCACCCAGAAATACTTCAGCTTGTGTCCATGATTAATACAGAAAGGAATCAAAAAATAGCTGCTACATGTCATCCACATTCCTGAGGTGTTCCTAAGCAGCTCTAGCTATATTAAAATTTTTTTTGTTTTACATTCTCTGTGTTTTTTTCCCTCCTATAACATCACTAAGTCTGCCAGGGGCATTTTTATTGTGCATCAACTGCTGAGAATACTGAGACCACTTAAGATAGGAGCAGGTAGGGTAGTTGCATCACAGAGCATAGATTCTGCCAAGGACCAAATTCTGTAAATGAGGTTTAGGTTTTTTGGTTTTGTGTTTCTTTTTTTTTTTTTCCTCAAATCAGCTTCAAAACTAAGGCAGTCTCACTTGTGAAAGTACTTTATCCGTAGGACAGTATATTTCATGTCAGGGCAAAATAACTATAATGCTGAATGAAATGTAACTCTGGTCACTAAGGGAAAGCCTAATTATTATGTGAAAGCATATGTTCTTCAGCAGAACATAATCCAGTAATAATAAATCAACATTAGGAAGAGATTCTGTTGTAGAATACTTAACTTACTTACTCTTTAATGAAAAGCTTTTTTTATGCCTTAACAGCTAAAATGCCTATTTAGGTTTTTATTACCTTTGAATGAAGTCTTTGGAGTAGCATAAAATGTTTGTTTATTGTCCAAATGGTGTTTCAAGCAGATTCTGTCCTGGTTCTGCAGAAAGCTGTAGAAGGCCTGACTAAACTCTCCAGCAGGAAACTTCACTTCCACAGATACATCCAAACTAGAACTCCCAGATAAATGGGAGAGAGTCTTATTTAGTCCTAACCTCATGTTGAGGTCCAGTTCCGGAGCAATGCAGTTCCTCAGATTTTCCCCTTGAAAACACTTTTAATGCTAGGTAAACTTTACAAAATACTAAAACATCCCTATTCTGTGCACAGAATTCATTGATTGCTATATTCAGAGAAAGAATGGTAAGACAGTAACCGCTCACTCTGGTTTGGTTTGACGCTCTTGAATGTGTTCATTTCACTAGCAGGTTCACAGTTCAAACTAATTTTCACAGCAGTTGAAGATGGAATCCAAATCTTTAGTAAATTCCAACTTAACAGCTTTTTTTCCTACCTTTCCCAAGTGAGATATAAACTTTTCGGATAAAATCTTCCGTTGCATATCTCAGTCAGTGGGGTCCTAGTCGAGTATAAATCCACTCTTAGGGTTTTTTTTTCCATCCTCAGTCAAGTAAGAGTGTGTTATCAGAGCATCAGCATGTGTTGGCCGTGCTATCTGACGTTTTTATTCAGTGCCATGAATGGGCATCTGAGGTCTGCAGTGGGGAAATTCATGTAAGTTTAACTTAGCTCATTGCAAACAAATCTGTTCAGATAATGCACTGACTGTCACAGGTAGTCTTGTTTTGTGACTTCTAAATATGCATAGGTTTAAGAACATACACTTACCGAACTAAATAGGTTACTAGCTATTCGCTGTGTTACATAGAAGCAAGACCCATGAGTGCATTTCTCTAGAAGCTCTCGATCAATAGAGGCAAACTTAAGAGATGAGCTTTGCTTTGGAGTATGCGAGCCTTAAGAACTAATGGTTTTATTAATTAAATTTTCTCAGTATATTTCTCTTCTGTGTTTCATACAATTCCTTACACTGTGTCTGCATTATAGCAGGGAATGGTGCTGAGGTTTATATAAGGCCACTGTTCCTCACTCCCCCTCACCCCATAATGGCAATCTACTGGATGCTTGCACAAATAAATTCATAATGTCCAAGTTGTCATATAAAGCTAGATATGCACGTGCCTGTGGGCCAATGTAAAGCTGACCTTCCCTTGTTCAGACAGTATGGCAGTTCCCTGTGGCTGTTACCCACTGGTACTGATTGTGCTGTAAATGAGTTATTGATGGAAGCAGTAATGCTAGTGTAGAAGTACAGTAAGGTTGTCAAGTAAAGCTGTGGTGGTGGTAAATGGCAAAATGGGGTTAGTGTGTACATTTCTAACTGTTGCTTTTTGTATGGGGCTGGAGATTGGGGTGATGTTGTAATTACCAGACAATAAAGTATGCACCTGGAAAAATTGCATCGTAGAGACTTCGAGTGTACTTTACTATCTTCAGCATCATGTCAAATGAGGCAGCTGTAAATTCAATTGTAATTTCCTTTAAGGTAGGTAAGTTAGTTCAGTGTGCATCTTCAGGCAGAATGACTCCAGGAAACCTCTACACAAATCTTAGGTGCCTGACCATAGCTTGTACTGTCCTGTCCAGTGTGGTCTGTGACTGGTGCTTTTGGTAAAATCATAGGCTACTTTGCAGAGCTGCTGGGAGCTTTTGCCATAGGGGCCAAAACAGCACAGAAAAATCTGCAGAACATTTTGGTACAGACGAGGTGTGGGATGTTTGGTCCCCTCGGGGAACCTCATGAGGCAGTAATTGTGCCCTGTGGAAAGCCTGAAAGAGCAATGCACGCTTTACTGAGCTATAAGAAAGTCTGACTCGTGGTTATTAAGTGGTTGATTGTTTTATTGCAGTGGTGATAGCACGGACTCCACAAAAGTTTGTCCGAGACCTGTCATTCATCAGCATTTTTATTCCACTGAGTTACGTACTAATCACCGTCTGTATTAGTTTGTACAGAAAGCCAGGTGTAAAGGGGCTAGCCACACTGGAAGTCAGGACTGACAACTATCTTGACAACCTGGAGAAGCAGTCTTAAAAAAATGTCGGATAGGAACATGCAGCAAACGCTACTCCCAGCAGGACCAATCAGCTCTTCCAGCGCAGGAGGTGGCTTCACTGGCTAGCGATACACAGTTCTGCAGGGGATCAAGAGCTGAACCTGAGTCAGCAATGCATTGTTGCAAGAAAGGTAAGTATTACCCTGGGAAACAGAGAACTGGTTTGTGTGTGCGTTGTGTGAGATTTTGGGGGGGTTGTTTTGTTTGTTTGTTTTTAGAAACCTAGCACGTACTCTATGCAAGATTATTATTGTCTTCTACCACTGCAACTGTAGTCACATCAGTTTTGGACACTGCATTTTAAGAGAAATGGGAATTAGCTGGAAAGACACGGGAGATAGATGTGTAATCAGAAAACATGAGCCATGATGACAGGTCGAAAGAAAGGTTAGCACATTGCTTGTGGGGGCCTCACATTCATGCAGTAAAGTGTGCTACACCTGTACATGTGACCTGCGAGATGAAATCACCTCCTCCAGTCTTTAACCCTGCTCTACTCACATCAGGGTTGTACCTACTCATAGCGGTAGCTATTGTAACAACAACAACATGGTAAGGATTTATATGCAACAGAAGCATGTCTGGCCAGCCCACCTCTACTAACAGTAATATCAACACAGTCTCTCTAAATTGTGCTCTTAATGTAATTAAAAAAATTCACTGCTTTCCCAGAAATACTTTTGTGTATATGTATACCCATATGTGCATATATATATATATATATATACACACACGCACACATATACATACATATATGTGTATATATAAATAAAAAAATGAAGTCTAAATCACTTTCCTGTAGAAGATGACAATGCTTGCCATCCATGTTTTTTAACCTTGTTTTGGCTGCTGGCCCTGTTCAAAAGAAGGTCAGTACTTTTACAGCTAGAAGATATTAATTCATTCCTCTGCAGCACATTTCACTTTTGCCAAACTCATTTTGATCATTTTTCTTCTTTGAACCTCCAAATCTTCAAAACTTGAGCCAGAGATTTCCACGGGAGACTTCAGGCCTGGAAGGGACTGCATTTTAAAAATTGCAGAAATGGAAGATTATTTATTTCCCTGCAGTTTACTTTGATATGCCACTATGATACAGCAAGGCATAGAAAAGAGATGGCACAGTATTACATGTGACTGTAAGAACTAAAAAAAAAATCTAGAGTGTAAAAGAGTTAAGAGAGAGAGAAATTTATTTTTAATAAGAATATCAATAACTTCATTTACATCAAGTTGACCAGTAAGATTTTGTTTAAATTGGTTTATGCACTAAAAACTCTGCAAAATAAGCTAGCAAACCATCACAACAAAACTGTACTAAAAAAAAACTAAATAAATTTGCTTCCATGCTAAAAAATCACACTAAAGAGGCATTTGATATAAATGTCCAAGCTAACTTGTGTCCAGTTGCACATTATGAAAGGACTTCCAACTTTGTAAAAACTAAAACAAAAGCCACATAGAAAAAAATCACTTAAAGCCAAGTTTCCTCACAAAAATTTTAAGCAATCTGTAATGTTAAACTCACTAACACCGATTTGAAGCTTTGCCTTATGCTCAAAATAAGCATCCATTTTGAAAGTACCCAGACTGCTTTCCATTTTGCTTATACTCTTGATAAAGTTGCGCTCATCTCAGTCTGGTGAACTTAGTAATACAACATGCAGACTGACGTGCTCATTAGCAAGACACTCACAAGTGTGCTGCTCTTTTCTTTAAAAAAATTGTTAAAAGGATGCAAGAAAACATGCTGAATCAAAGCTGAGCGAGATGACTGGCTCTTGGTGATTAAGTAGATATTAAGTGGAATTACGCCCTGGAGTGCAATGAAGGAGGACAAAATTTGGTGCAAAAAGTGAAGTACTTGCTCATCCTGGCTATTGTAAGATTGGGGGGGGGGGGGGTTTATGCTAGCAGCTCTGGAGTATGGACTGAAGGCATGGGCTCTCTAGCCTATGGCACATCTTTAGTCAATTGTTGTTTATGTAGTCTTTCTCTTAAGGCTGTAACTGCAACGAGGCTCCTGCTGTTCAGTCATAAATTTACCTTCCCTTATTTTTGAGGAGAAGATATAGAGGCAAAATTATTACAGGCGTTTTTTTTCCCCCTACCTCTTCCCTTTGTAATTAGCTTCTACTGTTGAGTCTTATCAAACCACAAAGAGCAAGCAACAGAACACATTTTTAAACCGAAGCTTTTCCAGCTACACTGATCAGCTTAGATCAGCAGATGAGATCAGCTTAGTTTCTATATGAATAACTGGGTGTCTCTTCCTGTGCTCCTTATCTCTGCTGATGAATGGAGGGAGGGCAATGTCAGACTATCACTGAAAGAGGAAAAGCTTTTCTGTGATAGTAAGTGATTTTAACTCCATTAGGAAATAGACCATGTACAGACACTCCTGAGCAAAGGGCACCTGGTGTGGCTGGTAGACACTTGGTGCATGGACTGTTGCTGGCAGAAGAAATCTTTGCACAGCTCTGGGTCCATCTGTCTGATGTGGCACTGAGAAGAGGGTTGCAAACCAACAGAAACAAAACACAGTAAAATAAAAGAAATAAGAAATAGAGATTGGGAGAATTCTGGAGGGAAGTTACCTGAAAATGAAAACTCATTTGGTCACTTAACATTACAGAATTTAGAGTATTTTAAGTCTATTACTTGTTTGTGGTTCCTCTGGCATACGAAATACCTAATGATAAAATCGCCCATCCAAAATATAAATATAGAGAGGAAGAATTTCTCCAGGACAAGGTCAGCGAGGCAATTTTCCAAAGCTGACAAAACCTTGTTGCGCAAACTGGGTGGTGAGGGACATCTAGAAATTGCTGGCTGGGTAGGTCTCTGAACAGAGGCTGACAAGGCTTGGGAGGGCTTGAAGCCTAACATTGAAGCTCTTCCTCGTTCTCAGGAAGTCGGGTGCCAGCAAGAGAGCTCTGAGCGCTGGCATGGGCTGTAGAGCTGAGAACTTCTTCAAAACTGCCCCCGGTGTGACCTGTCCCACCAACCTTGGTCTGAAACAAGGCAAACAAAGAGAAAAGGAAGTTCAAGTCCCACTTGCCTTACACTCCACAGCATCAAGGGCTCAGAACTGTTCAAAAGAGACACAGAACATGGGAGCTTTATTTTTAACAGAACCAACAAAGCTCAAAAAAGAACCAAATAAAGCAACTCTCTTCCCCCAATTTCTAAACTTTTAGGCTGCAATTTTCAAACCTGCCTGTGGAACTGGTCACAAACTTAAAGGAAGAGTCCCCTAGCTCCTACCAGTGAACTTAGTCCCAATGTTAGGAAGGTTCTTTACATGAGTATCTTCAATTTATTTCTCTATTCTTCCAGTTTTGCACAGGCTGAGTAAGAGATAAGTATTAAAGTGAACTGGTTTATTTTCTGAGAAAAGTAGCTCATCTCTCAACAACAGTAACATAGCTTCCCTCAAAATGTATAAAACTTGCTGGGATTTCAGACAGTAGAAGGAATTTGGTAACCAAAGAACAAAACCAGCAATCTGTCCAGGTAGGTTCTTGTAACCATCTAGATACTGAGTTGCAAAACTGCCCACAGCATTTTAGCTGAAACCTTTTTAGCTTAACTTCTTCCTGGGGGAAAAAAATTGAATTGTATTAATGAAGCATGCAATTATGTGCTCACAGATCATCTATTTTCAAAACGATACAGTTTGTAGAATTTGTAAATATAAGTACTATAAATAAAAGAAAATATGACAAACTCTGAAATTGAGTTTTCCTAGTGAAGAAAAAGCTTTATTTAAAGCTTTGGAAAACATCAAGACTGTAAGTGAAGAAAAGAGAAAGCTAGTTTGACTTGGTTGTCTTGGTAAGAAAATATTCTTTTGTGGTTTGGCTTGGGAGTATACCTCCTAGAAGTTGATTCAAGTCTGAAAATAAGGTAAAACTCTTCACTCCATTCCTAAAACTGCAGCAGGACTTAAAAGGTGGCATTTTCCAGCCTGTCAGCCAGTGAATGCTTAGGAAGATTATTTTAATAAAATGACCTCTGCTTCCTAAGGCTCCAGAGGGTTAATCCTTTGTTTCATCAGCTAGCATAAGGGCTTACCTAGCTTGAAAGTTCAATAAAATAAGGCAGTAGGATGCTTGATATTTGCTCTGACAGTTTGATAGTTATTAAAAGTTCCCATCTCCAGAAGTAAAAATGTGTATCCGCTCTAGTGGACTATGCTGTCTTTCAGAAAGTATCAGTCCATCATTGATTTTTCCACATAGCAATACAACATATATAAAATTCATTACTCCCTCTATTTCCCAATTAAAATTCCCAACAAAAACAGTATTGATTCTGACTGATCAAAACGAGTGTGGAAGTAGATTATTCCTTGCGCTATTTCAAGTGACTCAGATAAGGTGCATCTGAATTTGAACACCTCAAAAGCAGAAATATAAATACACTTTCATTTTCTGTTTGTGTTTCTGCCTACTCTTCCATGGGAAACCAAGAAAGTGTAAGCAAGCAATTATTTTTCTGGAATGCCTCTGGCCAATACCCAGTGTTTACAGCAAACATTTAATTAGTAAGTGTTCTCTTTTTCAGAAAAGTTCAAAAGAGTTTTCCCTGGGAAATCACCCAGGTTGATTTCCAGGGAAAGCTGAACTAAGTCACTCTCCCAAGAAAGCTGCAACCCAAAGTCTAAACTCAAGAGCAAATAAAATCTATTGACTTCTAAATGCGTGAAATCTGATCATCAGTTTTGGCTGACTACAGAGCACTGAAGGACCACGTAAGATATGTGAGTAATAGGAAAAAAAAAAGATATTTGATAATGCTGCTACTATTCTTTTCTTTTGTCAGAAGTCTCTCCAGGAATTTATCTGCTTTTTCAGATCATAAGAGGGCCCTAGAACTGAAGGGCCAGCCTATGCTATCCCCCTACTCCCTGGATACTTCCTGATGCCCGCAGTAACAGACTTCTACTCTTGCAAGCCTTGGAACAGAGGCAGGGGAAAAGGAAGAACATTGCTGAGATACTCCCAGTTGTCCATCCCCAGTGTTGGTGACACCCCATGTCCATGACACCAGCTCCATTTCTTTCTCTCATTTCTTGGTGCACAAAGAGAAAGAAAACATAGGAAGAAAATGTTTCATAAAATGTCAGTGGGTTTGCCAATAAAGCTGGACAATGGCATGAAGGTTGAAATGGATGTGGAAGGTGACTTCAGACTCAAGACTTTTGGTTTAGTAGTACTCAACTAAAGATTCCTTAAAGGATGATCTAAGAGCGCCCCAAACACATCACAAGCTAAGAGCCGGTGTGACAAATACTCTCCTCTGCCTTGACTTAATCAGCAAAATAAGATCAGTCGCCTAAAGCAGATCACTGTGAGAAGAAACAGTCCTCAGAGCTGTGCAGTTTGAAGTGATTGTCTCTGAATGATTCATGTGCAGGTAACTGGAACCATGACCCCCCCTTAAAGCAGAATGGACATCATGCATGTTTGTCCTTTAGCCATCAAAGCAAGGCTAAAGGCTTTAAGCTGTCCCTCTTGCAGATTGGCCATAAGTGTAGAGAAATGGATTTAAGGAGACTAGAGGAGTCTAGAAGTAGACTTGGGAGCTAAAAGTGTCAACAGGTCTAAAAGCCCTGAAAGCAGGTTAACTGGCTCACCTCATTGCCACTAAAAGACTAACTCTGGGTACAAAAAGTGCTGCATTTCTCCGAAATAGTGTCTTTGCCTACTTGGTAAGTGGCTGAAAATGCAAAAAAGTCCATTCTATCTAGTGTTCCCAGGAGCTGCATCTCTTATTCGACTGAGTAGAAGCAGAAGGAACATAAGCAAGCGTACACTTGATTGCAGCAGGCAGGAATTCAGACCTTCCAAGCTGATGCACTTCATGAATCCCACTTCACAGAATCACAGAATCACAGAATCGTTTAGGTTGGAAGGGACCTCTGGAGATCATCTAGTCCAACCTCCCTGCTCAAGCAGGGTCACCTAGAGCATATTGCCCAGGATCACATCCAGACGGGTTTTGAATATCTCCAGCGAAGGAGACTCCACCACCCCTCTGGGCAACCTGTTCCAATGCTCTGTCACCCTCACAGTGAAGAAGTTTTTTCTCAGGTTCAGATGGAACTTCCTGTGGTTCAGTTTCTGCCCATTGCCTCTTGTCCTGTTGCTGGGCACCACGGAGAAGAGGCTGGCCTCATCCTCTTGACACTCCCCCTTCAGATACTTGTACACGTTGATGAGATCCCCTCTCAATCTTCTCTTCTCCAGGCTGAACAGGCCCAGCTCTTGCAGTCTTTCTTCATAGGAGAGATGCTCCAGCCCTCTAATCATCTTGGTAGCCCTCCGCTGGACTCTCTCCAGGAGTGCCATGTCTCTCTTGTACTGGGGAGCCCAGAACTGGACACAGTACTCCAGGTGAGGCCTCACCAGGGCTGAATAGAGGGGCAGGATCACCTCCCTCGACCTGCTGGCAACACTCTGCCTAATGCACCCCAGGAGACCATTGGCCTTCTTGGCCACAAGGGCACACTGCTGGCTCATGTTTAACTTGTTGTCCACCAGCACTCCCAGGTCCTTCTCGGCAGAGCTACTTTCCAACAGGTCAGTCCCCAGCCTGTACTGGTGCATGGGATTATTCCTGCCTAGGTGCAGGACCTTGCACTTGCCTTTGTTGAACTTCATGAGGTTCCACTTCATGAATGCATTTCTTTTACAGTGTGGGTGAATATGAAAAGCATTTGCAGCTAAGGTGAAAACAATGAAGGAACTAGGAAGGTATATAAAGGCACTGAACTGGGAGGCCTGACTTGAGGCCTAGGTTCTGCTCTAGCTCTTCCCCTAGACTTACTTGAGGTGCTGTCTCCCAGCTGTGAATGATGTTGTTTCCCTCTCTGACTATGTTTCCCTCTCTGACAGCATGCAATAGAGATGACATCACCCTATGCCATTTCGAGTTAAAGTTGCCAGCCTATCACTAAATAAATGTGAATACTCAAAAGCTGCAAATGAAAGAGTGAGTCTAAGCACTCTTTGGTGAAAAGGCTGATTTAGAAACACAAAAAGATATCCAGCTCTGTTGCTCTTTAACTTCCGCAGACATTGACTAGAAAATGTTACCTGCTATACCATTTCACAGTGCCATGGAAAAGACAGATGTTCCCTGTGTACCCGCAGCTTGAGTTCTAGTTGTAATTTGCATTTTATATGACAAGGAATGCCTCCTGTCCCAAGTGGAAGGTCATTTTCTTGCCATTCAAATTCTTTACAACTTGTGTCGTAACACCCACTGACATTAATCCAGTATTTTCAGTTCCTCCTAAAATGAGGGGTGATAATTTTGGCCCTTGTCAGCACTAAAATGAATTGCATTTGGAATGCTGTAGAATCTTTCTATAGCACTAAAGTAAAATGCCATTTTATGGGCATTTAATGGGGCTTTATCAGATAAATAAGTACCATTAGGAGACAGACCTTTTTGCTCCCCCTTCAATGTGCCTTACTATGCTGCAAATATTAGCTTACTGCAAATTTGCCATACTCTGTTCTGCTAACTAAGAGCTTTAACAAGTTGTATTAGCAGTAACTGACAAAGGTATGTTAATCCTGAGTTACAGTTCAGAAATGCTATCAGATCTTCTTCTCCCTCAGCAAAGACTAAAATATGGTTTTGAAGTCTTAAATCCAGACAAAATAATGAAATCAGATAGGAAATGGACCTGCATTAAGGGAAGAATACTTCACTGCTAGGAGGCACACAGGTAGTGTGATTCAAGCCAATTACATGACAGCTCCCACCAGTTCAGGAAGTGGTGGTGCCCACTTGGTGGGCATCGCTCACGGATTCAGTTCACCCTGTAAGCATCCAGCTGTGTCAGCCTGGCAGGGCACAGCATAAAGCTCGTAAGACCACACTGCTTTTGAAATCTGACCTTGTATCTCCACATGGCTCCGCTTTGCACACCATAGTCAGCCATGGTCACCCTTGCTGAAACGTCCCTATTTTCCATTTTAGTGTGGCCACTTTTTCAGCATTTCTGAGACCATTTGTTTACTTTGGTAGACAACATAAGTCATTACTTGGTAACTGAGAAGCAGAGAAAAACCATTTCTCTGTATATTGCCCTCATTTTCTGTCTGTGCACTTGTAGTTCCATGAAAAATCTTGATGGAACGGCAAATTCAAGTCATCTCCTGTACAAATGATAGTGATGACTAAGCTGCTACACTTTAACAAGCACAGCCACGTATTCAGCCCCTAACCTTTACCTTAAGGTTCGTGACGGTGGTCTCAACCTTCTCCTCAAATGATTTGAAAGTTGGAGAATTCCTAGGAGAAAAAAACAAAAGAGAGTTGAAGGGAGGAATGAGGCCAGTCAGTTCGAAACTTACTTGTGTATTACAATTTCATCAATTTTTACCAGGCAGCAATGCTAGGACAGAATGAAGGCTGGCTGGTGGCACTGGGCTATAGACTAACAGGGAAGTCACTTCTGCTACTGTCAGTCAAATCCAATTACAGTAACCAGATGAGGGTTTTTTTTTTTTTTTGTGGTACAAATTTGCAAAAGCAGAACCTGCCTAGTAATTGAAAATGAACAGTGACTTGCCTGCCTATCCTCTGATACATTTACTCTATTCTCTGAAGGAACAACCAGAGAATACTGGCCTTAGTACTGCATTTCTGTGGTTTTACCCAGCTGTATTGTTGCCACAGTGAAATTAACATTTTTTTTTCAGCTGGTGAACAAGGTAATAGGCTATATGATTAAAAAGATGGTAGTTTAACCTTAAATGTCCTAGAGACCTGGGGCAAAGTGATTTGAACTACAGGGGAAGTGGGTCTCAAATACCTGTGAGGAATCCTGACCCTCACTCCACAATTTTGTGACATTTAAGTGATTCTTGTTGCTTTCAAAGACAAAGACTTTAAGAAGACTGTGTCCCAAAGGTGTCCCTCTACTGGAGCTAAGCTTTGTTCTGCCTTTCACTCCTCACAGAATGGAAGACCACACTTCCAGTTTTTGGAGCACTGAGAGTTGAACATATCTTAAAAGAAGAAAAAAAATATGAGCAAAGGGTGTGATTTTCTTTCTTAAAGCAAGCCACCTATTCAGTTTGCTGGCTTGCCTGACAACCTCAATCTCTTTTTCTCCAAAACTTGAGCTTCTCTCTACTTTACAGTGCATTCAATTTTTAACATTTCTTCCTACCAACTGAATATAATGACTACAACAAACACCTGTGGCTTAATATTACAAGCATAATGCATATGCTCTGTTTTAGAGTGAGAGTATAGAACCCTATAGGAAATTGCACAAGGCACCCTTTAGCTGCTTAGATGGATGCCTCTTCCCCCCTCTGCCCACGGATTCCAGCTGCTTCCCCACTGCTGATAATCTCCATCTCGTTCAGGAAGACACGCTAGAAGCAGAAGAGCTGGGATGAGTACAAAAGCTTTTGTCCCCCAACAGCAGTTCAGCCAGCAAAGGCAAACTTGGGCAACTCTGTAGTGGGTAAAGGCAGGCTGCAGCCTAGTATTCCCTTCCTCCAGTTCTCTGCCCCTTGCTTGACAGCTGAGGGCTCGATTACAATGCACTTTGTGTCTCATTGGTAGTGAAGAGTCTGTTCCTCATGAACTGCTGTCCAACAGGCTCCTCTTGTACTTACTTTACCAAAAGAAGCACAGAGGTGACAGAATCCCCCTTAGTCCAGTCTAGTATAATGAACCAGTTAGTCAAGTCTTTAGTTCTTAGGCTTTTCCCCTACTATCTGTTGTGATACATCCACTAAGAGGTTGTAGAAACCACTGTCACTGAAAGCATAAGGTACTTTCCTCCTAACCTCCTACCAACACCTTCAACAGGATCAGACACTGACAACATTATGTCCATTTGTTCCTACATGGAACAAAAGGTAACACTGATCTTTAGGCATAAAAGAGGACATGCCCAAACAAAGGGGTCAGAAGGGCCTTACTCTGGCAGGTGCCCGTACTGCCTGTACCATCAATGGGGAAAGGCAAGCACATGCAGGAGGTGTTTCACTTCACAAAGCAAGGAAGCTAACAGCTGCTAAACTTAAGGGTGCCAGTTCATCGTCTGGGCACATACCGGCAACTTACTAGGAGCGTCATGACAGCCTCTGCTCCTGCAAATACGTTCACATCATATCCCTCATCAGATCAGTTAAACTCACCCTAATTTAAGGGCAAGCAGAAGCCATTTGGAAAAATAATGCAGATTTACTTTTGGTTTCTGTCAAATAAACCGACAGACTTTTCACAGGGCGAGAAGGAGCAAAAGGAGACAAAAATTGAGTTTTATGACTTACATTTGGCCCACAAGTCACACTTGCAAATGCTTGCCTTAAACTATCCACCTGCTGAAGCTGAATGAATTGGTCTCCAACATTTAGTTAAGAGATTTGTTTTCCCCACATGCTTGGCAAGGAGAGGAGATATTCATATATTTAGAGACTGGGGGTGGGGGAGGGGAAGCGGGAGCCTAATTTTTCTGAAAACAGTTGGAGCTTTACTTGAAAAGGCACCAATATTTAGCTGCAGTCAAGTAAAGCATGATTATAGCCATTAAAATATGAAAGCACTCACAGAAAATCCCTGCACAGGAGCATGATCCAAAGCCTGCTGGAGTGGAAAGCATCTGACATCAGCAGGCTTTGGATGATGTTCTAACGGGAGCAAAACAACTAAATTTCAGACTCAGTAATAAAAATCTGTTAACATTCAGCTATCCAAATACATCTCAGAACTGCTACATTTACTCAAAGGCTTGCTTGCACAAGAGGTAAACAATTTATACAATTAAAAGAAAAGAAATACAGATCGCCAGCCCTGCAGCCCTTATTTACTTAAATAACCTTAACTGATTGAAGTGGGATGATTCATTTGAGTAAAAACTGAAGGATCCGAATCAAAGAATGAACTCATTACAACGTCAAACATCAATAGAGCAAATATAATATGGGTAGCACATTACCTCATCGCAGGCATGCTTATGGAATGGCGAATAGAGTAACTGTGGAGTGAAAGCAAAAGAGAAGGAAAAAAGGTGTAAAATTCACTGTGCAACATGGTTATTACATACCGTTTTTTATTTTTTATATTTACTTAAAAAAAAATCTAGAGTGCTGTTACTCTGCTCCAAATGGAGAGAGCTTGTCAAATACATCTGTGAATTCCAGCTCACTTTCAGCGCTGAAGATCTTGCCACCACTCTGTTGTGTCAAGTGACCAAAGACTGCATAGGGCTCAAAGGAACCATGCAACACACTTCCTGGCAATACTCATTTAAAGGAGTCAGACCCTCGCTGTCTACATGCAACATATGACAGAGGGCTACCTTCATGTTCCTACTCTCAGATGATAAGCTCTGACCTAGGTGAGTATAAGTACACCTCAGGTTTGTGAACACAAACAAAGTTAGTTCAAGGCAGGTCTGTACTTCTTGCAAAAGAAGTTGGTAAGGAAGGCAATTGCCTACTTTTTTTTTGCATGTACAATGCATCCAGTCTAAAGAGCCAGGCCCTGCCTCTATTTGTATAGCCCCCTGGGCAACAGGCTATCTAAACAAGAGGTTTCCTCAACAAAGAGGCAACCCTCACAGCTGCAGCAGTTCCTGTCCTCATCTCCTGGGGACATTTCACCCTTTCCTTCAAACCTCTACTACCAACCATAGAAAGCTCTGCTCTCCAAAGCTCTCTCCAGCTCTCACGCTCTTTTCTTCCCTCCTCAGACTTCCCAGCAGCACACGTATGGGAGAGCAGAGTGGCAGAGGATGGAGTCTCTATATCACTCAGAGACCTACAGATCCTCTTGTCCACTTTTAATCCCACAAATATCCCCCAACCTAGTCTCTTGGCTCATATTAGCCACCTTCTCCCACCTCAGCCAAAGTGAACTCTGCTATTATAACATTTCATATTCCCTACTGCTGAGAAGCATCACACCTATTTTGAATATGAACCTTTATTTATTTGAAATACAAGTAGTACCCATAACTACATTTACATCTGAGTAAATTTCACACCGTAAGAGTATGTAGTGTTTCAAAAGTTCATGCGTGCCTACTTTCAGTGTTGACAGCTGCAGCCTGGTCTGACGAAAACAGTAGGAGCTTTACTGTAAGGGACACTAATATTTGGCAGCCATCAAGCAAAATATGATTACAGCATTAAAATGTGAAAGCACTCATATAAATAGCATGTATTTGTTCCAAACTATCAGCGTTCTTATACAAATTGTACTGTCTCCATATACAAAAAAAGCCATTTTTTCCCAGAACTAAGATTTAGAAATAGGGGGGGAAAAAAAAACTGGCAAGAAGGTGGTCAGATGGGTCTTAGAAGAATTGTTTTCTGGTGTGCATACCTTAAGACTTCCGCTAAGCTGAGATAGAAAAGAAGCAACACCAAACACTACACAAGGTTTTCTTGTTCAATTAGCACACCATTTTTAAGATTTAGGAAAGACAAGTCCAAACATTCACAACTGCAGATCTTTAACAATCCCAGTTAAATGAAACAAGCATGCTTGCCATGTTAATCTTGTAACACATAACAAACAGGCAGAAAATAAAGTTTTAGAGTAATTCAGCATAGGCTGCTCCTGTTCTAATAGCAAAACATTCCAAATATAAAGCTCTAAATAAGAAGATTACATTGTGCCAAATTAAATTCACTCAGCTGAAAGGTGACACGTGACAGACAATCTGACTATTGAGTGCATATTTTACTGAGCTCATCTTTTTATTTTTTTTAAAGAGGAGAGGATTCAAGCTACAGCAACAGTGACAATAGCTTCCAATATTGTTCTCTTACTTAATGTTTTAGGCTCCAGGACACTTGTGTCTGTGATGATGAAAGACCTCATGGGTTCAGTGCAGAGGCAGAAAGCAGAGATCCCTTCTGCCAAAGGATTGCTAGGTTTTACAGTTTTGGCTGATCTCGGAGTGAGACAGGAAGTCAACTTACATCACATTTTGAAGGTTTTTTCAGTGAAGTAAGAGCTCATGTTCGGACAACATTTAGCCGAGCAGAACAATTTTCTTGAGTCACCCTGTTCATTAAGGACGTTGTAAGTCCAGACTGCTGAGGATTCAGGGCTGTTCAGCCCCTTTGTTAGGTGAACCAACTAAAAGCTAGATAGCTCACAAAAGATTGCTTTATCATTGTCATATTTTGGATCATATATTAAACTGTCCTACAGTGTTAGTAGGCTCAAGCTCTAAAGAGGGTAAAGGCCTCTTTTTAATTACTGTAAGAACTTGTCCTACCTTTGGAGATCTCTGTAAACTCAAGATTTTACAGAGTCAGCCTGTATGCTTCATGACTGCTATACTTCTCCTTTATGGAAGAGGTAGGAATTAAATTCGTTATGTGATCTTTATAAAACTCTGCTCACTGAAGAGAATTTTTATTAAGTGCTGTTTATGTTCCAGCCTCTAGATAGAAGGAGATGGCTGAGAGAACAGATTATATATAAGTAGGTTTTCCCAAGAAAAACATCTTTTGAATGAATTCATTATTTGAATTTGAGACTAATCTACTCGAGAGCAAGGTAAACACTCTAGCACTTACTCCAGTCCTTTCCTTGCTAGAATCACCATGCTGGTAGAAATGAGACATTACAGTTTAAGTAGAATATGTTTTTATCTTACAAACAATGCTGAAAGACAAGAGGTTACTGTCTTACATTCCATAAAACAAACCCTGTCAAATATAGAGGCAGTATTTAAGAGCACTATTTAAGAAGAGCAATGTGTCTTACCCAATTGAATGTGATCTACGGTAGCCGCAAAAGGAAAGAAAAGCAAGAGTTAAGAGTATTAAGAACATGTAGCAAAAAATAAACGTACATATCTGGAAGATGCCAAAGGAGAAAAAGAAAATCATTCACATTCAAATTTTGACAGTGGAATTCACACTAGAACATGGTTCAGCTGAGATTCCTTCAAGGCAAAAATGTAACTTTTAACAGTTTTTACACACTCCGCCACTACCCAGAGTTAATCTCATATTATCCGTGCAACAAGGAATAGAATTTTTGTGTGGTAAACTTTGTGTCCTCTTCATTAGATCATGCTTGAACAACACTAGAGGAAGTATCAGCCAACTGGAAATTCACATCAGCAGCAAGCATCTTTTTCCCCCTCTGGATTTTTTATCATCTCTCAGTCCAGTGTGATGCCCTATTTACTGCACAATACTTATACCCTACTCTGAAAAAAAAAACCTGATTTCTTCAGGGGCTATTATATGGGGCTTATCGTTACATATGTGGGTGCTTCGCAAACATAGACGGATTTATCTTCACAGCACATTTCTGTTTAGTCCAGCTTACAGTAATAAGTTTGCTGGTTTTAGCCTCCTTTTACTACCTGCTGATTCCCAGGACCAGCCATCCCTTACTTCATGCTAGCGTCGATATTTGCAGAGCCATAAGGTAAGCAAGACTGGGAATCTGTGTTACTGTGGAGCTCTACAAGCCAGCACAACTGAAGGTGCAAGTGCCAACAGAAATAAGAGAAAGCAACTATCTCACCTGTCATCAGAAGAAATGCTTATGAAATTAAATTCTGAAACAAGGCAATATCATTATTTCCTTTACAGAGGGTATTAGAGAGACACAGAGGTTTAAGAACAGGAGTTCTGGGTATTTGACAGCCACGATTTTTCGAGGAATTCAGTTCTTAGTGACTTCAGCAATAGCTGTGAGTGCTCAGAACATCCCTAGATCATGGAAAGCACAGAAACGCAGGAGTGGAAGGCACATCAAAAATACATTCCCACAGCACTAGAACAGATTATACCTCAGCCATCTCCAGCAGACATCTGCCTAACCTGCTTTTAAAAAATTCCATTGAGCTGTTTATATTTAAAATAGTTAAGCTTTTGTTAGCTTAATGACCTTTAAAAGTTTTTACCTGTGCAGTTCTTGCAGTGTGTGTGGTAGCATGTTTGTAGTAGTGTAGTGAAAGTAGTTTCCTTATATTTTAAAAGCAAACTGAAAAACCAGAAATACTTCCGCTTGGTATCACAGCTTTTCTAGAAGGGTCATCAGCATGGCTGAAGCGTTTAGATCCATATAGACAGTTGTGGAATAACCCAGTAGTACCCCCACAAAAAGATCCCAACTTTGCCAGTAGGCAAAAAGAGCAAGGGGTAAAGGCCCCCAACTCCACACCAGCTCTCTGCTCTGCATGACAAGCGACATGTTGCCAGCACTATCTGCAGCCAGCAGCGGGGTGGTAGGACTCAAGGATCTTGGATTTGGCCAGGCTGTAGAGAAGAACATGCCTAAACGGGCTTTCAACTTGATCTCACCTATCTCAGCCCTCTAAAACTCTCCCAGACCATTCTCTTTCTCCATGGTTGCCTCCTGATACTCCTACTGTTCTGACGCCTCTGTCCCCAAAACCCAGCCTTTTCCATCCTGCTCCATTCCATCCGTTCAGCATCAGTCTTCCCCTTCACTGATACCGTAGTGCTGTAAAGGGGGAAGGGGAAGGGAATTACACTCATTTTTCTTTCAGAAATCTCGGACTCTGCCCTCCACGTCTGAGTAACCAGTGCCCATATTATTCTCCTGTAAGTGACCTGGGACTCCCTTTTTCCCCTTTGCCTTCCCTTTCCATAGAAAGGACACGTCATAATATGTTAACAGAGATGATGTACAAAAACAAAAACCAATGGATTTCATGCTATTAATCGTAAGAGTTATTCGTGAGGAAACTACTATCTTAAGTCTATTACTAGTGCTTGGTTTGTATCCCAAAATAAAAGTATGTTTACTGGTTTTATCTGCTTTTCTTATATTTCTAGTAACCTGATAATATTAAATAAAATGCAACACAACTGTACAGATACATTATGAGCACTGATTAATAATAGTACAAAATTCAGAAGATGTAAAACGCTAAGGATTATTTACCTACAAAATGAGTTAGAGAGTTAAAACACCGGGTAGCTAAGGGTGGGGAAGAAAGAGGAGCACGGCAGCTGCATGAAAAGCATTTTGCCCCCAAAGGGTGGCTTCTCTGTTCATTGGGACACAGAGGAGAGAGGATTTTGCCACCTCTCCTTCCTTCATGTAGACTTCATCTTCATGAAATCCTAACACAGCAGAAGAGAACATTCAGGGGGAGTTCATCTGGCCTGCTGTTGATACGTCATATTTTAATAAATATTTTCAGAGATAACCCAGCGTGAAACATCTTTCAGATTATCAGTTAAGATTTTGGTTCTTCAGAACAAAAGTAAATGTGTTTCATGTGATGCTCTATCCAGCTGACATAGCAGGCAGCCTGGAAAACAGAATTTTGTTTCACAAAGATGGTAGGTTTCAATATCCAGAATCAAGCTGACTACAAGCCTTTTAAAAATCCTCACCGCCACAGGCGTAAAGGCCAAACACACCAGACTGCTGAACATACTGGGACTTATGATGATCATCTGGATTATAGAAATCGGTTTCAAGTGTCTGCTCCGAATGAAAACAGAGCAGGGATTTGCATCTGGATGTCATCGGTGACTATTAATCTTAATGCCTAAACAACAGAATCAAGCCAGAGTCTAACGTGTGTTTAAAACAGTATTATGGGAGGGGGCAGAGATAATCCATATGCCAGACCACTGAAATGAAATGAAATGATTTGGATTAGGAAGAAGCAAGCAAACAATGAAACAAAGACAGCATGCCTCCCTACAGCTCACTCCCCCAAACATAGCTGGCATTAGAGTGGGAGTGGGGTAGATTTTTAACTGAGGTCATTGAAGTGATAAGGTTTACCGTGTAACCCAACAGAGAGCTGCATCTGCCCAAATTGAGCTAAGATCTTCGGTCAGCCTTGCTGTTGAGGTAAGCATACTGACTATACTCTAGATTTGCGATGTTCAGTAGATGTAGAAGGCCCCATTCATACCATGCTTTGTGTAACTATGGGATACTAGCTGTGTTGCTTGCTTCTTCACGGTCACTTGTCAAGAAGACTCTCCTTACTGAACACTTAATTAAAAATACAAAAAATGGCAGTGCTGGTAAGTTCGTATTTTCTTGAAAAATTCCCAACCAGGTACAAGGTAATCATTTTGGGTAAAAAAAGGCTACTAGATTCAAGCTTCTTGATTAATCAAAATGCCTATGGATTTAGTCTCTGCTTTCAGCCCTTGGCTAAAGGGCTAAAGGGATAAATACTGCCAGTTGCTTTCCAAGTGCTAGTCAGAAGCATAATGATCATGGGGAAGAAGGGACTGATTGGTAGGACAAAGGAATTGGGTAGCAGTCGTGTTAAGTATTAAAAGACACACTATATTACAGCAAAGACAATTCTTTGCAGTCAATCTCAAACGCTACGCAAAGCCCAGGTAACAGGACTTGGGAAGCACCAAACGCTCAGAGTCCTCCTTCTATGATCAAGAACCAGTGTCCAAGGTATTTGCCCATCAGTTCTGTGACCACAGCTCTGAGATCCAGAGCACCGAAGCAGCAACAGGAGCTGTCCACTGAGCAGTGGTTTTGCCTTGGTTACATGAGGAGGTGTTGGGAAAAGAACAAAAGATAAAACAGAAAATATGTTTGTGCCACGTGCTCATTGCCTATTTCGTCATGTATTTCTCAAAAATATACGGTACAATTAGGAGTGTAGAGAAGGCACTAAGAATAAACAAAAGCAGAAGACAGCTTCGGTGTGATAATCAACTAAATTGACTGGAGCCTCAGCCTGGAAAAGGGCAATACAATAAAACTGCAGGAAATCATAAGAGACTTTAAGCAAAGGAGTAAGGCTATGCTCACTGTTTCTCCCAGTAGAAGAAATAAAAGGCATCAAAGGAAGGTAGACAAAGTAGGGATTCAGAATAGAAAATTAATAAATAAATAAATTACACAAACTTCTTCAGCACAAAACTATCTGCTAATCCAGGGGGTCATGAGCTGTTATGAATGCCAAAAGCTCATACAAGGTGAAAAAAAGAAGATAAATTCATGAAGAAGAATCCATCAAAGACTTTTAAATGAAAGGTGTCACCTCTGTTTTAGAAAGTTCTCAGCTAACAGATTGCTGAAGGCTTGACGAAGGTACCAAGAAAATACAACTGCATGCTTCCTTGTTGTTATATCCTTTTCTAGGTGTACAATACCTAAGGATGTTTAACTGTATTGAGTCAAACAGTTCTTAGCTTATGTTCATAGCCTGGTTGAAAGTCACTCACTAGAATTCCACTTTAAGTTGCAATGTGAAAGAGTCATTATTATAAAGCAGATTTTTCTTTCATAGTTTCACCTAGGAAAACAGCTGTAGTACTTCTGTAGAGGGTTTATTTAGCTGTATGTAAGAGGTAGGTATGAAGGAAGGACTCTATAGAGATTTCTAAAGATTCAAATTAAAAATAAAAACGTGGAAAAATAGGTTTAGCTATAAAGAATTATGCTTCAACCATTTGCAGCAACAACATATCTATATTTGAAATATTGTAAAATGACTTCATATAGTTCTTAGGATACACCTACCTGTTGAATTATAAAATTACAAAAAAAGTGAGTATATGCTGATATCTCTAATAAATGAGACTCTAATTCTGCAGTTTAAACAATATGCTATAGATTTATCCATATCCATTTATTTCATCACAAAAATAAGCTCCCCAAAATACCTGAAATCAAATTCTGTAATCCTACTACCAACTTGAAAGCTGAAGTGCAGCTTATTGTGACGTACAAATTCTTCATTTACGCTCTCATTTTAAGGAACTGTAAGATCAACATTTTAAAAATATGTTAACATATAAAGCCTGACATTTAAGTCATATACTTAACTAACAATTTTCCCTCAAGCCCTCAACTCCTATTATTTTCCTCTTATCTATTTTTTATAAATACAACTGGACAACAAAACTTTGCCTCTTATCTTAGTAGGCTTGGACCAGCAGAGTGAAAGCCAACGGCAAGAGACAAAAGCCTTTCAGATAGGTAGAACATTAAAACTCCAAAACACCTAGAAACAAATACACAAAGTACGCAGATGATGGGAAATAGATAAAGTAAAAGGAGAAAAGGCATAACAGTTTGCTGAGTAATAAAACCTGACTTCAGGTTGTGGTACTATTTTTATTTTATCCTTTGTACAACTTGAAAAAGCTGATAAAAAAAAGTCTGAAATCCTTTTTGATGTATCTTTCCTAGAAGATAGCTAGGCACGCTTGCTTTCTTTAGATGCTTGTCTCCAAAACTGATTTATGAATAAAATTAGGTTAACTGAAATTTAATGGCATTTTTTCTTCCATTTTATTTGTATACTTCCCTGGGCTTGCAAAGTTATTCCAAAGGGGATTTCCAAGTTGTCTTCTTTTGTTGGTGTTTTGTTTTTGTTTTAACTGGGACTCAAACAGGAATTATATCTTTATTCACAGTTACCCTTTCCTTTAAGCTGGAATTACGAATATAATACTACAGTTATGAACACTAGTTGGACCTCGAAAACATTAGTGTAGAAGGAGTAGTAAAGTGATCGATTTATTATCCTTTTGCTCCTCAAAATAAGACCAAAGAAGCAGTAGATCCCTTTACCTCATGTCTCCAAACTTCTTGCTGATAGCGGTTCCCACATTGCTGATAGCTGCTGTTGCCTTCTGTCCTGCATGGCTCAGGGTCTCGTGTGTTTTCTTGTAACTGGGAGGGAAAAAAAAAAGGAATAGAAATAGTGCTAATTAATTTTGAGAAACAAAGGTGAGAATCCCCTGCAATTGATTCTTTTTTCTCTTATTTCCACATCTTAAAGTCCCACCCACTAAAGGGTTAAGAATTGTAATAATTGTAGCATAAAATGATGTACAAAGATGCCCACTCCTTCACAGCTTCCTAAGTGCAGTTTAACCTTAATGTGAGCAAAACGCCCTCCAGAGTAATCCTTCACCTTTTCTTCTCCTCCTCTGCACACAACCTCCTCTGGTCAACGCAAGCTGTTTAAATGTAGAATGTAATGATTTGTTATGGCTTGCTGAATACTTGCTTGATACAATTTCAGTAAACTTGCATCAGCTAAGAAGCACAGTATACATGTATGTATAGCGCACACATTCACCTACAGAATCATCTTAATTTACTGATCTGGAATATATGCTTTAACCCACGTAGACCATTCAGTATGGTTAAATTACATTCTCAGAGTAATCAATAATCTTTTTTGTATGGATGCTTTTTTTGCTGAGTAAACTATTTCTGAGTATTTCAGAGGCTTCCCTCCTAGGAAATTAACTGATGCTCTCAGTGACGCAAACAAGCTCAGAATTAAAAGTACTGACCTCGTACTTTTACAAAAGGATAGCATATTATAATCAGTCTCATATCCTGTGATGTGTCTTGGCAGATAAGAACTGCAGAAATGATCATGAAAAATTCACAAATATAATTTTATTGGTCCTACATCTCTTTTGAACAAATTCTTTAAGATTGTAAATGATTTCAAAAGATTAAAAATTCTTTAAAAGTCCAAAATACACTAGAGATTAATGAAAAATCCTACTGCCTAATTCAGGAAACAGACTATTTTCTTCTTAGTTTTAGGTATATGAAAGCAATACAACTTTGTGGAGAAAGGAGAGGAAGTAAAAGAAGATTAACATTTGCCATACAGCACATCACATTTATGCTAGGTCCTTTTAGCCTTGGTAGTACCTATTGTGCAAAGTCCTTAGCTTCTGTTGTACAGAACATGGGCAGATGCCAAGTAAAGCTGTATACTTTTAGACAATATTCCATCCACAATTAATTTCTCACAACATACAGACATACTTTGATTATATGCTCCTAACCCACAAAACACCTTCCAGACTACTGACCACCTAAAAAGATATAACAACTACGACGAAACGTCTCAGTCTGTGAAAGTGCCTATCTCTGTCTCCACTGACCAGAACGGGAGTCTAGAGGCTCTTAGAGTCTAGAGACCTTAGACTAGGATACCAAGGTACTCCAAGTTAGATAAGCTGAATTAACCGTAAGCAACAACGTTAGAAAGACGACAAGGGGTAAAACATTTTAACAGTTACAGAAGGAGCACAAATTATAATTAGAAAGGAAGGAGCACTGGTTACGCCAGTTTTATTGCTCCTTTTTGAGGGGCAGAATACAGAGAAGACCTAAGTGATTGCCTTCTTTCTCATTCATTCTGCTATTTGTCAGTTGGATAAAGTAAGATTGCAATGTTCGTATTTCACAGAGGCTCATTTGCTAGCTTAACTAGTTCAATCACTCTGTCATACTCTCATATAAGTTAGAGTGGTATAAGACCCTAAAATAAATGTTAATGGTGCTTCAGTCAAACTATGAGCATACACCTTTTGAAAAGTGTTGACCTATGAAAAAAAATCAAACATTCTAATACCCATGTGCTTATACATATATAAGTGTATTTTATAAATGTTCCTGTACTGTTGCATACATGTCTTTAAACATTTTCCTAATGGAGAAGATTACAAATCCATTCAACACAAGAGAAATTTTGCTGATGACAAAAACGAGGGCCAAGACCTGACATCCAGGTCTAAAAGGTCCTTTTGTAAGCAGAGTCAAGCTCATTTTACCTATACCCCAACCTGTTTGGACACAAATCATCTGTGCACAAACATACCCAGCCTCATCAGTCACAGCTGGTTCACATTCTCCTCTGTGAGAAAGCAGGCAAGAGGGAGCTTGCCTCTTTTTGCAAATTACTGTGTTCAACGCTCAAGCCTGTTTTTAAACATCAGAAAGACTCCTATTAAGTTGAACCTTTATCCTAACTTGTATTGGCATATGTTGAGCTATCCCTAATGCTTCCTTCTCTCCTCTCCCTATTCTCCCCCATAACTTTTGGTTGGGTGGGTTCTGAGTCAGCAGTTAGAGAACCAGCACACTTCCAAGCAGGGATGTAAGGCAGTAAGGGATGTAATAACATTTAGCCTCCTTTTTTTTTTTTTTTTTTGTTAAAGATCAAAGTATCCCATCAGCCAGACAAAAAGTATATTAAAATTATGAATATGTTCAATGAAAGTGATAACCAAGGTAAAAATATATCTAGAAACAAACACTGTTTAAGTTCAGGTTGACTGTACATACTAAAATAGTTTGCAGATATCATTCTGAACTAATTTTTTGAACAAGATACCTTGGAGTTCATTTTGCCAATGGGCATGTTTAGCTTTAGGAAAAAAAGTGAGACTGATTTTGGCATTCCAACTACTATTGCATTTTCTTTATAGATCCCAGAAATGCAACGTTCTCCCCAGTATTTCTTCTAGGAAGAAAGAAATGGAAACCGCATTTATATTCTTAATACTTCTGCTGTTATGTAACAATGTAAACCCAGCTAAGACTGTTATACAATTGGTCTTTTTTGAGTGCCAGCTCTGGAAAAATGCCCTCTGACACAGAAACAGCCCCTCCCTTCAGCAATGCACAAGAGCCTTGAGAAATGGAAAAATAACAAAAGTAAAAATGCAAAATGCAACAAGCAATACCTGTTAGCAGAGATAAGAACAGTAATTTGCATCTCAGCAAAATTCACTAATGGTTAGCTAAAAAATCACTCTCCCGTACTTGCCCCTCTACCGTTATCCGCATCACTGTGCCTCCTTCATAAATAACTGATGTCTTCATAGAGCACATTGCCTCACTGTAATTAGTTAGGATCTGCACTGAGATACAGCACAATATTTTGGTTCAGATATTTTTATCATCATAGTTATGTTTACATTTACAGCATTCATTTGATGCCTTGCCAAATACTCCGGTAAAGAATGATCTTTTAGACGTATTATTTCTGACTTCCGAGAATCTTCTCAGTTGCATTCTGCATCAATAATTTGACCCAGATATTTTCACATTCTCATCTAACACACAAGAATTTCTGGGTTTTAATGAACTGAACACTTAGTTTTCAGAAATCTCTAAGAGTACCAATGAAGTTCGCTATTCTAGTCAAGAATATTTATTCCTGGGAGACAGAACGAGTGTTGTACCTATGGCTTTTCTCAAGGCCTGCTTCCACTGTCAAATGCTCTAATACACTACGTGATGTGATCTACCCTTCCATCATATTCTTTCTTACCCTTTGAGCAGCCATTATTGGCAATTATTTTGCAAGTACTGACAGCCGAGATCATCAGGACAGTGAAAACATCGCAACAGTCAGTCAGTCATTGACAGAGATCAGGTAGGTGACCCTGAACCCTAAGGCAGAAACGCTCCAGCAAAAATAGAAAATCAGGAATGTAGGACACGAAGATTCAAGAAATACTATCTTTCTATCCAGCCCACAGTGTATGTTTTACACAGGTGCATCATTAGGCATTCTTACACTGATAAAAAGTCATCATAATACTCCCCCTCCGCCCCAACCAATTTAATAGCATTATTCCAGATGTCCATCAGCAAAAGTAGAAACAGGCTAACTTGAAACAGAAGACTTGATTTATACAGTTAGGAGTAGGAAGACATTCACTGTTTTTGCAGTACCTAAACATATTCCATAAAACAGGATTACTGGCAGTGGTTAACAAAGACCACAGTTCATTCCTCTCACTTAGCATTTCCTAATAAATACCTAAGATTTGTTTGACAGACACACAGTATTAAACAAATATGGTATGTGAACTGCTGTCACAATTAACCTGCCAATCAAACTAACCCGTGTCAGCTGAGGCAGCCAAGAGATGCAACAGTTTGTGCAGCAGTGTACAAAGAAGGGGCCCTCGTCTCCAGTCACAGCAGCGTACACTTCCTCAGAAATGGTTATGACACGCTGCAGAGCGCATTCCCCAGTAGCCACTGCAGTCACTGCATTTGCCATGGCTTCTACCCAGACAGACCAACTGATGATGGATGCAGCTCTGAAGGTCTCAGGCTGCAAGGCGTGCCTGGGGCCTCTCTGTGAGGCTGAGGATGACAGCCAACTCTCTGCAGATGGTGTGCGGTTGTTGATAAGTTGTGTTGCCAGGTAAAGGATTTATGGGAGGAAGTAAGCAGACTGAGTAGCATCCGAGAAGATGAGCATGAGATAGATAGAATATTCTCAGACACCATGCAGCTTCAAGAGTCTCAACTGCCCCCACAACAGCGGAGATGCAGGAGGGCTCTGTGCCATGTGGAACAGTAAGTCATAACTCCGTAGAAGATGAAGGCTGGAAACTGGCCACTTCTTGTATGAGGAGAAAGACTCTTGCTTCTCCTGAAGACTTGCAGTTGATGAACAGGTTCAGTGCCCTCCAAGTTGAGGAGAAGCTGGGCATGACTTCAAGTGAAGTAACTGGGAGGACAGACCCCGTGCCATACAGGAACACCCAGAAGAAGCAGTGAGTGATTGCTATGGGTGACTCCCTGCTGCAGGGGACAGAGGCACCCATCCGCTGACCTGACCTCCTGTCTAGAGAGGTTTGCTGCCTGCTGGGGGCTCGGATCTGAAATGCCATGGAAAGAGTACCAAAGCTTGTCTACCCCTCCAACTATTATACTCTCCTGCTCTTCCATGTGGGCACCAACAATACTGCCAAGGGCAACTTGGAAAGTATAAAAAAGGGATTTCAGAGCTCTGGGGACAGTGGTCTGGGGTGTGGAGTCCCAGGTCATTTTCTCCTTGATCCTGCCAGGGAGGGAGAAGGATGGGAGGAGGAGTAGATGGATACTGCAAGTTAATAACTGGCTGTGCAGCTGGTGTCAGCAACAGAGTTTTGGTTTCTATGACCATGGGACCCTGTTTGAAGATTGACAACTGATCAGGAGAGATGGGATCCACCTCACTAAATAAAGCACACACGTCTTTGCCAAAAGGCTGGCCAGTCTGGTAAGGAGGGCTTTAAATTACGAAAGATGGGGAAAGGGGAGAGTTATTGAGACCATACAGTCAGCAAAACAGAACTCAAGTGGGGATACCTCAAGTAATTGCATCCAGCTAAGGAAGTACCTACAAGGCAAGAGTATGGCGAAACCTCTTGCACTCCTTCCGGGAAATCATCATGCCTGGATACCTCTCTGAAGTGCCTGTACACAGATGCATACAGCATGGGGAATGAACAGGAGGAATTAGAGATCTATGTGCAGTTGCAGGGCTATGATCTCACTGTGATTACAGAGTCATGGTGGGATAGCTCGCATGACTGGAATGCTGACATGAACAACTACATGCTCTTTAGGAAGGACAGGACAGGACAGGAAGGCGAGGAGGAGGGAGTTGCCCCTTACGTGAAAGGGCAACTGGAACGTATTGAGCTATGTCTAGGGGTGGAGGATGAGTGGGTCGAGAGCTTATGGGTAAGGATTAAGAGACAGATTAACATGGGTGACACTGTCGTGGGTGTTTGCTCCAGACCACCTGATCAGGAAGAGGAAGTCGATGAGGCCTTCTACAGACAGCTGGAAGTAGTCTCACAATCACACCCTGGTTCTCACGGCAGACTTTAACCACCCTGATATCTGCTGGAGGAACAACACAGCAAGGCACAAGCAATCCAGGAGGCTCCTGGAGAGCACTGAAGATAACCTTCTGACACAGGTGATAGAGGAGCCAACGAGGAGAGGTATGCTGCTAGACCTTGTACTAACAAACAAGGAAGGTCTAGTTGGAGATATGAAGGTTGGGGGCAGCCTCGGCTGCAGTAACCATGAGATCACAGAGTTCAGGATCCTGCAAGGAGGAAGCAGAGCAATAAGTAGGATCACAACCCTGGACTTCAGGAGAGCTAACTTTGGCCTCTTCAGGGACCTTCTTGGAGCTAGCTCATAGGATAGGGACCTAGAAGTAAAGGGGGTCCAAGAGAGCTGGTTGATATTCAAGGATCACCTCCTCCAAGCTCAAGAACGATGCAACTCAAGGAGCAAGAAGTTGAGAAAAGGAGCAGGAGACCTGCATGGATGAACAAGGAGCTCCTGGTAAAACTCAAGTATAAGCAAGAAGTGTACAAAGGTGGAAGCAGGGACAGGCCCCTTGCAAGGAATATAGGGACGTTGTTAGAGTAAGCAGAGATGCAACGAGGAAGGTCAAGGCCCATTTGAAGTTTAATCTGGCAAGGGATGTTAAGGAGAGCAAGAAGGGCTTCTTTAAATACATCAGCAACAAAAGGAAGACTAAGGAAAATGTGGGCCCACTGCTGAATACAGCAGGCGCCCTGGTGACAAAGGATACAGAGAAGGCAGAAATACCTGAATGCCTTCTTTGTTTCAACCTTTACTGCTAAGGCCAGCCCTCAGGAATCCTAGACCCTGGGGACCAGGGAGAAAGTCTGGAGAAAGGAAGACTCTCCCTTGGTCAAGGAGGATCGGGTTAGAGATCGTTTGTCCAAACCTGACATCCACAAGTCCATGGGCCCCGATGGGATGCACCCACGAGTGCTGAGGGAGCTGCTGGACATCATTGCTAGGCCACTCTCCACTATCTTTCAAAGGACATGGAGATCAGGAGAGGTGTGTGAGGCCTGGAAGAAAGCCAGTGTCACCCCAGTCTTCCAAAAGGGCAAGGAGGAGGAGCCAGGAAACTACAGGCCTGTCAGCCTCATCTCCATCCCTGGAAAGGTGATGGAGCAGCTCATCCTGGACACCCTCTCTAAGCATGTGAAGGATAAAAAGGTGATTAGGAGCAGTCAGTGTGGATTTATGAAAGAGATTTTAATATCAGTTTCTGTAAAATATGACAATGTATACTGGTAATTAGTACATCTTCTTCACCCAGTGTTGTGCCTCTCCATCAATGTTTGCTGGCAAAACTAATCCATTTGAGAAACCCTCCTCTGTAATAAAGCTTACCAAAGATGGAGCAAAATGCAAACAATTAACAATGAAACCATATTGTAGAGCAGAGGCTGGTGGCACAAGCCATGTCCTATGGAGCTTGCTTCTTTTCTGTGCTCAAGCCATTAGTCAGCTTAAGAATGACATTTTCTGGAATGAATGTAAAGCATCTAGGTCTCTGAGAGACTCTTGACTACAAAACCACTTTGCTATTGATTTTCTGTAGAAAAAAAGGGCTTAGTATTTATTAAGTAATGCTAAAGCTCAAATGAAATTAATGCATGTGTGAATGACAGACAATATGTACTCAGAACACATGCTCTAAGAGCATTCATATTGCCATATTGCCCACGAATGAATAAAAGGTTTGGGGTTTTTTGGTTCTTTTTTTAAACATTCACCTGAAATTCATTCCAACTTCAAAAAGAAACAATGTGATGTATTTTTTAGCCATTTCTCCTTTTGCCAAATGTGTTAAGAATTAATTGAAATTGTGCTGGCACTTGGATAAGTGTATATATGCCTAAATCAGCCAAAGGAACTATGTCCCAGGTGGTTCCTCTCCCATTGTGACAGGAAGGGCAGAGCTCAGGGAACAAAAACTCTGCAGGTTGCAGGAGATCTGCCCGAAGCCAGAAATCCACAGGCAGCACACGAAAAGAGACTGCTCAGGAGGCTGGGGAGAGTCACAGGTCAGGAAAGGTGCCAGACAACACTGCCAATTACTCTGTGCAGTCCTGTGCTGTAGTCTTCAAAACCATGCAACAATTGGGGCTACAGTTGTATGAAAGGCATTATTTGTGCAGTGTAGCATAGAATGGAGGAAAGCAAGCAGTTGTGCTCATCTCTGGGTATAAAAGACACAATGCATTGGCTTGAGCACAGAATGGGCTTAAGACATTCCACGCTGCATAGTTCATCATATCTTAAACTGTGCCAGTAACGAAATTACGCAGACAAAAATTTGCCAGTTTCCTTTTCCTTTCCTTCCATTCCTTCCCCTTCCTTTCCCTTTCTTTTTCCTTCTGACTCTTCCTTTTTCTGCATTTTCTTGCCTTTGCCTTCCTTTCCTTCTCCTGCCTGCCTTCGCCTTTCTTTCCTTTTCCTCCTTCTTTCTCTTCTCTTCCATTCCTTCCTTTCCCCTTTCTTTCCCTATCATTTCCGGGATTCCAGTCTACACTTAGGCCTCTCCTCCACTCCTCATAATCAGATACACATATACACATAATAGATACATGCATAGTTTCTGGTTCAAGGTCATAATGACAGTGGACTATTCCTAAGAAACTAGTACTATATTCAGTGATCTGGAACATATCACCTGAAGCAGCTACAGAATTTCCATTAGCTGAAGTTTCTGGTGCAAACCAATGACATACGTCTCTTAGAAACAGAACAATAGGAACGGATTAGGTGATTTCTCAAAGTCCCCTTTTCAGATATATTTTCCATGACCCCACATTTCATTCACCCTTCCACGTTCAAGGACAGAGCTATATGCGGAAAAGCGCCAAAAAATTGACTTTGAGGAAGGCATGAACATCAGCTGGCCTGACCCAAAGGACACAGAAGGCCAGTGGAAGTGAGGGTCCTTTTACTGCCCTATAGCACATGCTCCCACACAGGCACTGTGCCTGCTTCACTTACACAACTGCTACAATTACTTGCAAATTTAAAGAAGAAAATATCACGGAATGATTACATATTTCAATGAACAGAAACACTCCCACTTCTTTTACTACCACTCCATTACAAGTGTGTGTGGGAACACATTGTACTGAGTTCCTAAATGTCACAGCAGGACTATGGTTGTCCACAAGTTATGGCTGACTTACTGAGAAAATTCAGATCCTCTAGAACACATTACTATATATGTAAAGTTATACTAATGAAGGCTACAAGTACCACAGCTTTTTAATCCCCAAACTCCTGCAGTGCAACTATTGCTTTCTATTTTCTCATCACCTGGTACAAATTTGAATTACAAAACATAGGTTCTCACTACTTATGGAAACCTATATCTTACATCTTGTAATGCAATTATCCTCAGGTTCCTACCACCAGAACTAATCTTGCTCACATAGTTTTCAACTAGTAGTCTCAGAGGAGATCCCTCTTCTGTCTCTGGAGGGAGAGGCCAGGACCATAATGAATGTTCCTCTCCCAGATCTCAGGTAACATCAAGTTATCTCAAGTAACAACAGAGCTGTTTATTCTGAGTGACTCTTCCTAAACAGGCTTCAGAAGACAGTCAGCACCTGAGAAAGCCCCAGGCACTGTCTAAGAAACATGCTGTCTGGAGCTAGCACTTGCAGATCCCTTGTTTCTGGTTACTAATTAATAACATTTCCTGTTTCTACAACAGGTGAAAATTTTCATCTATGAGGACAAAAGATAAAAAGTCATTCTAAAAACTAAGCTTTGAGAGATTCCTATCTTAGCTGGCACTCTCACATGTTTCCATTTTCTATCACCTCAAAGCAGTCCTGATCCCATGCCTGAAATCACCAAGGGTATGGCCTTTGAGACATTTCACTTCATTTCACTACTGCAGCTCTAAATGACAGAATGGGTTTTCTTTAAGTTTTTCACTGTTCTAATGATTTATTGACCATAGCAGAATTCCTCCTTATAGTGGTCTGAATGTCTTGGAGTGCTCGCTGTTTTTTCAGTTTTAAATATATTAAAAAATAATAAAAATCTTCATCCTCTAGAAACTCTCTCTGTAGTTATTTTACTATGCATCTATGGGGGCTGAAAGGTTATTCATCTAAAACATAGGAGGCCTATGTTTTCTAACAGTTGCTAACATTCTGAAGAAAGACCAACAAAGGAACTTCTCGGAGCCATTAGGCTGGAGTGAGGTGATTAGTGGGTAGGTAATTTTGCAGAACAATCTGGGTATAACTGATCCTTGGAAACTCCATAGTCCCAAAACATTTCCTGAGAAGATAACACTATAATGTCCCATTGTATTTACCAGAGAAGCACAAGCACCAACTTAAAAGCTGAGGCACACAGCTGGGCATGGTGACAACACATGTGCTTACCAAAGGCCAAGGTGTCTTGTGAATCTACTCCTACTGCTTCATGTGAGAGACTGGCAAGGAGGATGAGTTAATCCTTGTAATCTTACCCTTGCACCCTTAACCCTTATAATACAATGCAATTCTTCAACTGGATTGAAGAATATTATTACTTTACACTCTGTTTAGCAGAGATATGGTGGGATAGTTCATATGACTGGAGTGCGGCAATGGACAGACACAGCGTCTTTAGGAATGACGGCCCAGGATGGTGAGAAAGAGCAGTTACCCTATATGTGAGAGAGCAGAGGGAATGCACAGACATCTGCCTAGGGAGGGGTAACATGCCAGCCGAGATCTTATAGGTCAGGACTAGCAGGAAGATCAACATGGGCAACGTCATGGTAGGTATATGCTATAGATTGTGATCAGGAAGAAGAAAAGGCCTTCTTCACACAACTGGAAGAAGCCTCACATTTGAAAGCCCTGGTCCTCATGGGGTACTTGAGCTACCACTTGAACGACAACCTGGGAGGTCTCTGGAGTGCATTGATGACAGCTTCCTAACACAGGCAATTGAGCTGATGAGAGAAGACAATCTGCCGGACCTCATGCTTACAAACAAGGAAGAACTGGTTGAGGATGTGAAAGTCTGGGGTAGCCTTGGCTGCAGCAGTGATGTGATGGTGGAGTTCAGGATCTCCTATGAGGACAGAGAGGGCAAAAAGAAGGCTCACAGACTGAGACTTCAGACTTTGGCCTGTTCAGGGATTCGCTTGGAAGAATCCCACAGGACACAGCACTGGAGAGAAGAGGGGTCCAGGAAAGCTGGTTACTTTCCAAGGATCATCTCCTTCAACGGTCTATCCTGACAGGCAGGAAATCAAGCAAAGGCAGCAGGAGGCCAACATGAATGAACAAGGAGCTACTGGCTAAACTCAAATATAAAAAGGAAGCATATAATAGGTGGAGGCACAGAGAAGTGACCCAGGAGGAATACAGAGACACTCTCCAAGTGCGCAGGCATGGGGCTAAGAAAGCCAAAGCCCATCTGGGGTTGAATCTGGTGAGGGACATGAAGGGCATCAAGAAAGGCTTCTACAGTTATATCAGCAGCAAAAGGAGGACTAGGGAAATGCAGGTCCACTGCTAAGTGAGGCAGGGAAGCTGGAGATAAAGGACATGGAAAAGGCCAAGGTACTCAATACCTTCTTCAGCCTTTTCTGGTAAGGCATCCCTGGGGAATCCCAGGCCCCTGAGACCAGTGGGAGGTCTGGACCAAAGAAAACTTACCCCCAGTGGAAGAAGAACAGGTTAGGGAGTAATTAAACAACCCTGGACATACATGAGTCCATGGAACCTGATGGGATGCCCTCACCAGTGTTGAGGGAGCTGGCTGGTAAGGCCACTTTCTATTTGCTTTGAAAGGTCATGGGGATCGGGACGAGAAGAAAGCAAATCTCACTCTAATCTTTAAGGAGGGCAAGAAGGAGGACCAAGGGAACTACTGGCCAGTCAGCCTCACCTTGATCCCTGGGAAGGTGAGGGAGCAAATAACCCTGAAAATCATTTCCAAACATATGAAGGACAAGAAGAGAGTAATCAGCATGGATTTATAAAGGGGAAATCATGCTTCACTCACTTGGTAGCCTTCTGTGATAAGATGATTGGCTTGGTAGATGAGGGGGGAACAGTGCTGTTTACTTTGACTTTAATAGTACTTTCAGCACTTTCTCCCCATAACATTCTCACAGATGAGATGGAGTATGGGCTAGACAGATGGATAGCAAGGTAGATTGAAAACTGGCTAAACTACCAGACTAAAAAGGGTTGTGATCAGTGACATGAAGTCCCACTAGAGGCTAGTCATTAGTAGTGTCCCCCAGGTGTCAATACTGGGGCCAATGCTGTTTCACATCTTCATTAATGACCTGGATGATGGGACAGAGTGCAACCTCAGCAAGTTTGCTGATGATCCTAAACTGGGGGGAGTGGTTGGTATACCAGAGGAACTGGTATACCATTCAGAGGAACTTCACTGGCTGGAGAAATTGGTCAACATGAATCTCACCAAGTTCAGCAAAAGGAAATGCAAAGACTTGCACCTGGGGAGGAATAACCTCATGCAGCAGTACATGCTGGAGGCTGACCTGCTGGAGAGCAGCTTTGCAGGAAAGATGGGGGGTACTGGTGGAGAAGGTGACCATGGGCCTGCAATACACCCTTGTGCCAAGGAAGGCCAATGGTATCCTGGGTGGCACCACAAAGAACGTTGCCAGCAGGTTGAGGGAAATGATCTTTCCCTTCTACTCAGCCCTGGTGAGGCCACATCTGGCGCGCTGCATCCAGTGCTGGGCTCCCCAGCACAAGAAAGACACGGATGCACTCGAGAGAGTCCAGCAAAGGGCCACAAAGATGACTAAGGGACTGGAGCATCTGTCACAGAAGGAAAGGCTGAGAGAGCTGGGCCTGTTCAGCATGGAGAAGAGAAGGCTCAGGGGAGGATCTTACCAATGTGTATAAATATCTGACAGGAGGATGTGAAGAAGATGGAGCCAGACTCCTCTCAGTGGTGTCCAGTGACAGAGCAAGAGGCAAGAGTACAAATCAAAATATAAGAAATTCCGATTAAAAATAAGAAAAAAATGTTACTATAAGGAGGACCGGACACTAGAATGGGTTGTCCAAAAAGGCTGTGTTGTCTCCATCCTTTGAAATATTCAAAACCTGACTGGACATGGTCCTTTGAGCAGAGGGTTTAACTAGACGATCTCCAGAGGTCCCTTCCAACCTCAACTGTTCTGTGACCCTGTATAAAACTAGGCCATTCTTCACAGAAGCTGTCTTTGTCCCTTCATGTACTATGCAGTGAAAATCTGAACTACAGAAGGCTACATTTTTTCAGTATTATTGTAGAAAGCACTGGGGAAACTTTATTGAAGCACATCAATCAAACATGTTTAACTTAGTAAACATACTGCATTCAGGTTACATAAAACCTTTCCTTTGTAGCAAAATGTTAATTAGAAAAATTCATTTATGGTCTCTGCAAATATCACTGTACAAATATTTTTAATGATTCTTTACCCTAAAATAACTAACCTTAAAAGCCACCAATATTAATCTTACTTCTAGCATCCAAATAAGAATTATCTATATTTAAAATATAAATAAAAAATTGCATTGCTAGAAGCTAACTGAATATCCACCCACCTCTAATCACTGGAAACCTGATCTTTAAAAAAAGGTGTGTGGGGGAAGTCATTCCAGCTGAATGCCTCATCACCATGAAAGAAAATTAAACGTGAGGCAATCATTTGCTCTCTAGTTACTGATATGCTTTATAGTAGAAGCCCCCTGCCTTCCCTAACACAGAGATTATACTAAAAATCAGTGCACTGAAGAATAGCAGAGGAAATGATTACAGAACGTGAAAAACGCATTATGCTTCTGGTCATCACAATAAGTGAATGACTTCCAGTGTATTTCCTACTAAGCAGGAAAATAAAAACAGCATTGCAGGTGTTTTTTTTTTTTTTAAGCGAAAAATAAAGCTGATTAAAAAGCTGATTTGATACAAAAAAGCAGCATATTACTGTTGCAAATGTAATGTCCTACTAGAGGTGGTGGGAATTGGTTTTGCATAGCTTGAAGCATGAAATAATGACAGGGAAACAGATTTTGCGCAGCATTGTGTGCTGAACCGGTTAAAATCTTGACTCTATGCAGGGTATCAGCCCACTAACCTTCAGCTCTGTTTTTCATCACTGTGAAAACTATTATTTTTTTTTTCTTTTTATTCATAACAGAATCTTTTAATAATAATTTCTGATATTTACTTGTCAAGCATGCTTAGGCTAACTCCTAAACTACCTGCAGCCCCTTTTAAAACTTAGATACTCAAAAAGAGTCAGGAGCCCAGTTTTACATTTAGTCATTCCAGGTGGTATTCATCCTAACTATGATCTAGGTACTGAGTCTTAACTAGTTGTTCAGGCACACTCCGCATAACTGCTTGTGAGAGAAATCCATCCCTCCATCTCTAAGTCTACTCTAACCCTAAGAATCCGTCCCTAAATGGAGAGCTTGAAAAGATTATTAATAATAAGAAGAAAACAATTTGGTGTTTAATTGTTCTTTGCGGCTTTGAAAATCTCCCCATTAAAGAAAAGTGGCTTTAATTTCCAGAAAAGCACAGCAACTGCAAAACCTAGTAAGATTTGGTGAAAGCAAAATTTGCCTCCTTAAAAAAATCAGGTCTTTTTTTTTTTTAATTAAAAGTGACTAATTGTGGATTTAGGACGGATGTGGATTCAAAATATTTATGCAAATATTTGGAATTCTTTAATGCAGGCTTTTCATCCTTACTAAATCAGAGAATCTTGATGAGTTCTGCTATTTTGATGCAACAACAATGAATCATCTCTATTACTTAAGACATGTATTCTTAAGAATGCTGAATTTCTACAATTTACACTGGCATCATTAAGTGTCAGTCAGAATTATACAGCACCTTACACAGCTGGAGCACAGACAACAGGATTTGCAAGGGCACAAATGAACTCTCTGTGCTCAGGCCCAAATAATTAACTGTGGACACTGAATGACTAATGGCCTGTTGTTTTTGAAACTCCTCTTAAAGATGAGCAGCTACTCTACTGATAAAATCTCAGGTCTCTTTATCCTTGTGGAAAATGTCAACATTGTGAAGGAAGCTTTCTTGGAACGTGCTACCAAATTTCAAGTAAAAATTGAAGTTTTTATTCTAAAATTTCGCTACTGTCTCTCAGTCACTGTAGTTTAAGTGCCTTGTGCCCCTCCTCTCCAGTTAGTGCCTCCTCTCAAAGCTCAGTGTCTCTAGCCTACTCTCTCCTAGAATATGCCACACTCCCTCACTGAGCCAGCACGGGTGCCCCTGTCAGTGACAAGTCATGAGAAACACGACCTCATGACTGGCCTAAGAGAAACTGGCCGAAGATTAGAGATAGGAGGCATGCAAACTACAATTCCCATCAGAGTCTTTATGCCTTGCTTGACTTTTCATTAAAAAAAGGGGGGGGGGAGAATATTTTAATGGAAAATGTACATTTTTGCACATCTTTTTTTCCACTGCAATCTCTTCCTCCACTCCTATTGCTTTGGCTGCCTGTGCTCAGTAACTTTTTAAAAGTAACTTTGCAGACAGCACTTGATGGAAGGTTGGTTCGCCTTAATTTTAATTCCTGGGCCGAATTAAGCCTAAGAATTTTTAGAGGAATACAGTGTGTTCATATATTCAAGCATAAAGCTCAGCATGAAACTGAGAGCAGCCCCTCAGTAACTATCAAGGTCTTCCTGGAACTTTCAAATTCATGGTTATTTGTCATCTCTCTGTGGGATACTCCATTTTTTATCAGCTTTTACACTGGAGATACAAACCAAAAAGTATTTGAGGCTTAGAAGCAGCACTGTCTGTCCTGGGTTTGACCATTCTTTATGGTAGATTCAGGGCAGGTTTTATCACTGTTTCTAAACATGCCTTTTGAATTCCTTTCCTATGCAAGACAAAAGGTTCTTAGCAGGAAGCTGCAACCCAAGCTGCAACTGCATCCCCCAAACAATTCATGCATTTTTAGAAGGCACCTTCCTGGAAGGCAGCAACTGAGTTAGACTACAGACACCCACAGTATAATGGGTTTGATTCTAGGGGGAAAAAAAGAGATCAAACCCATTTCAACAACAATTCTACTATAATCACTGAAAGTTCAATGCTCATTTTTGCACTGAAAGTGGTGGATCAGTTTTTTACACTTCTAAATTACCTTTCATTGCAGGAACCCAAAGCTGCTTACATGTACAAGCCAAGTTTCACTGAACTCTTTTGAGCTGGTTACCCATTCTGCACAGTGCTAAATGGATGCTGTGACAGGCTTAAGTGACTTGCCAAAGCACAAACTGCTGGCTAATAACAAAGGACCTGACGTATGTACGACTCATGCTAAAGTCAAAGATGGTAAAGTTATTCCCATAGCTTTTTGTTGCTGCTTTGGGACAACTAAAAGAGGTATTAATAGTTATGCATCACACCAATTCTGTCAGTATTCTCTACAATGGAGATGATAGTACTTTTTGGTTTAAACGGCTGCTGATGTGTTGGAACTCCTTTTTTTACGTTGCCTCGCTAGGAAGCTGAAAAATATAATACACTGAGATCAAAAAGAGTTCTTTCTCTCCCTAATAAGGGCTCAGTGGGAATGTGTCATGGGAAAGGAAGATGACCTCCTTGGTGCCCTGACAGTCTTAGCTGCTGTGATTTTGCAAGAGTGAAGTTCAACAGAGTAGGACAGCAAAATTTTGTTGTTGCTGTGGCAGGGTTTTTTGTGTTTTTTTTTTTTCCATTTCTCCTTACTGCTTTAAGAAGCCCAACATGTTCGTCCATGTCATCTGCTCCTGCTGGCAGATATTTCAACTGCTAAGTTTCATACCAGGGCTTATCGAGACAATGCCACCAACATGCTACACAACATACAAGAATGAACTTGTGCAAGGTCTGTACTCACGCAGAAGTTGTCTGCATATCATGCCAGCTTTTGCTAAAGTTCTGCTTCAATTCATTCATCAGACTTATGCCAAGCTTTTGCTTAATTTCCACCAGGTGCTTTTCTTTGGCTGCTAACACTTGCCGCAAAGTTGAAATTTCATCCTCTAGCTGAGTAAAAGAAAGAGGGAGAAGGAGAAAGGAAAAAGGTGTTAGCTTGTTCCATAGAGAGAGAAACTATATTAAGAGAACGAATGAATCTCACAGGAACCTGCATTTTTCACACATTAGTTGAGAAACAGAAAGAGATTCAAGTGCTTGTGGAGACCACAAAGATGCGTCCAGAACACAGCCAATATCACCATTTTACTATAAATAATGTCTCTCTGCCATCTATGTGCATACACATATGTCTAACATGATCTGCCTTGGGACATTAGGGATTCTCAAACATCATTTTTTCATTCACAGATAAAATGGGAATGGACAGAATAAGAGAAGACTAGATAATCCAGACAGAAGCCTTTCCTTGAATGCACAAGTTTTCAAGTTCATATTTGCCGCTTTTTATGCTTCCATTCTCCTGAGAAAAATAGATACAAATCTTTAGGAGCAGATTTTAAAAAACCATCTGCTAATATTTGAATAAAGAATATCATAAAAAAGTTAAAGTCCTTACCATACGAGTTTTACTCTTACACTGTAGACCCTATGTTTTTCAAAATACTAAAACAAAAGTATATAGCAAATGGACTTTTAACATTAGTGAACGGGTCCTACCTGAGGTACAGAATCATCCAGCAGACACAGCGGATTAGCCTTTTCAGAGCTTCTGCTCATTAACCAAACTGTGCAAACTCACACTCTAAAGAATACATTCAGCCCAGATAAAGGGATGTAGTTCTCCCTGCAGTGGCCACTATTTTAAATACATTTAAAACAAAACATTGTTTCAGCGAGGCAATGAGCAGAACATTTGACTAAGAAAAGGGACCACTGAAACAGTTTGCCATTGACTCTGAAGTCTTACCCTTTGGGTAGCGTTCCTGTGAGCACGGGTTTGAACTCTTCACCCGGAAAGCCTCCTGAGCCGGTTACGCAGGCAGCACTCAGAGCTACTGAAGCTAACAAGGGTAATCGACATGAGAGCAGCTGTCTTTCACTTCACATTTAGCAGTTCCCTTACCAACAGTGTTCCTTCCTCCATATGTTAATAGGATAACATATGTTAACATATCTGACTACCATATGTTAAGTTCCCTGGAATGACAGCCTTCCCGTGATTTAACTCCATAGGTGGCTGGCAATGAGGCAAGCACCAGCCAAATCAGTTGCTGACCTCCAGGGCTATGTTTAGGATGTCAGCATTATTTTTATCTTGCACACTCATGCATTCTGTTTCCCTGTAAAACTGGCTACAAGTTCATTGTTCTTTGAAAAGTCTCACTGTTTAATCCTCCACCTATCAGCTTCTCCTTTGTCACAGGGACCTGCTATCTAAATTATTCAAGCAGCTCAGCAGTTAAGCAGCAACACTATGAACACAAAGCAAAATCATGACCTCAGTGAAGCCAATACAGGTATTCACTGATTTCTGTGATGCGAGCACTTCATCAGTAGAATACACAATGATCCAAAATTGCTTTATTCTCTCCTCATATCCTTTATGCTGCATTATATTCCTAACCTGAAAACGGAACACTGCCAAGAGGCAGCAAGAGGGTCTATTCTGAGAGGATAACCGGGTAGACGCTTACAGAAAGAAGAAATCACAAATTCCAGCACTCCTTAGGTGACAAAGTTTACAATTCCCTTTAATTGTTTCCCATCCACAGCAAACCCTGTAGCGCACAAATTCTCCTCAGTAACACTATTCAAGAATTTAACTTAAACCAATACCAGTATGCTTACAGCTACTTAAACATTAATGCTTTCCATATGGGCTAGCACTAGGGCTGATCATTATGTACTTGGAGATGTGAAGATTCAAAGGCTTCTATTACAATTACTTTCCATCTGTTCAGTTGAATAGACGCTTAAAGCTGTAAAGCCCTAAGCAAGCATTAACCCTGTGCTCAGTGGCGTAAGCATGAACACCATTTTTGACCACATTAAAGATAGTAAGTTGATTTTCTTTAGAGATCAGAGCTTGGTTTTGAACTGACAACATCCTTCTCAAATTCTGTCTTTCTAAAATAATGGTAGGTGCAAGGCCTCCCTACAGTGTCCAGATATATGTGACTGAAGACTGACTGTAGGCAGAAAAGATTAGGGACTTACAGTGGGATCTCCGAAATCATTTAAGCAGGTTACATTCCTAGCTCCTATGGAAGTCAGGCATCACCTGCTTCGGTATTTGTGGACAATCCATCATTATAAATGCAGACTCCACTAGAAAAGTAGGGCTCAGGAAATACAAGCTTTTAGTCCTCATGTTTCCCTCCTTTGTAAGTGCAACGAATGCATGTAGGGACAACGTTCCTCCATTTTGCAGGCTTTAGAATTAATAGGTGTTTCTTCTTTCCTTTGTTACCGTGTAAGACATCCGTAGAAGTAAGAACAGGAGAAACCTACCCACCTAAGAAACTGATTCCCAAGAGCAGCTGGCTAACCTAACCTAAATCACACAAGGTGAGTTCCCAAGAAGAGAGGTACAAATACAGACAAATCTCTGAAAACTGGGACAAATAATATGGAAGGAAGACAATAGAACAGCATACAAATGCAGAAAACAAAAAAAGCGTTCTCCCTTGGCTTGCCTTTGATTATTTTAGGGCAAACTAGGTGTTTTAAGGGGCTGAATATCTTACAAGCTGGTGGCATGCCTTAAACAAACAGTAATCCTCCAACATGTAATCTTTCCCATCTTTTCCAGCAGACAACTTATAAAAACAAACCACATAAAATATCTATGCAGTAAAATGGAGCACTTTGGATAAACTAGCATTTGCAAAAATATGTAAATTTGTGTTATCTATACTCTGAAACATATATGGTATTATTTAAAATGTGAAAGTGGAAAGATTCAGCTATTGGTTGGAATAATATTCACTGAAAAAGGATTGAATGGTAAGATGAATGGTAAGTTGAGTATGTTAAGTTTTAAGAATCATGGCAGTAGGTAATTGAAACATTAGGAAGTCCCATCTGAAAGAAGACAGCATAGTTGAACATGTATTTCTAAATTTGTTTAAGCATCTTTTTTTTGTTTCCTACATGACATCACCCAACGTGTAGTGTCCTGGCTTAGCTATTTGTGCAGCTCACCTGGTCAGGGAGAACTGAATCAGCTAAAAACCAGCACGGAAAAAATAGAGTTATTTTTCTGCCAGAGCAGTTCCTAGATCTAGCGCCGAAAACTGCGCAAATACCTGCGCGGGCACAGCACAGGGAGCAGGAACAAGGGATGGAGACGGCGAGGAAAGGAAGGCAATGACTAATTAAACCAGCACAAGCAGCATGCCAGCTAAACATGTAAAGGCACAGACACATATCACTACTGACATGAAGGCAGACATGACTTGTTTCGGAACGTGGACTACCTGAGCGACAGGCTTCACCAGGTATTGTTTAAAGAAATAAAAAGCAAGTTAAGCAAGCAACATTGGCACCACGACAACATGCTCACACAAACTTTAGAATGAGCTGGTAACTACAGTAAACTCAATCTTGGTGGGGAAATCAAGGCCACGGCTCCCTGACAGGAGGTCCTGGGAGCTATGCTGGCCCGAGGAGCTCGCATTGGCCTCTGTGAGTTGGTACATCTGTCTTTGGTTGTGCCACCACACTGCACCCCTGCAGCTGTGTTCCCAGCATAGCCCATCCCAGTCGTGCTGCCAAAAGCAGTTGGGAGGTGTGGAGGTGAAAATGTGCAGGAAGGAGTAGGAAGTCAGAAGCAGCACTGCCACAAAACCTATCTTATCATGTAGCTAAGGCCTGCAAATACCCTGGGTTCTCAGCATTGGATCAAACCCCTTCATCATCACGTTTACTACTGTGGCAGTTAGACTGCGGGAAGCGCGGATCTGCCTGCCTGTGGTAGGACTGAACCTTTGCTTTGCTGCAGGATATATCCTGTAAGAAAAGCTGAAAAAGGCATAACAGAAAGAGACAAAAAACGTAA
Organism: Struthio camelus; assembly: GCF_040807025.1. Lineage (NCBI taxonomy): Eukaryota > Metazoa > Chordata > Aves > Struthioniformes > Struthionidae > Struthio > Struthio camelus. Next base: position 68,294,852 of record NC_090944.1, on the reverse strand, counting down.
TAAGGAAGGACTAGCTATATCACTGGTAGGGTGCTTAAAACAAAAGAAGAGCAATTATGAGGCTGTACACGAAAACTGAAAGAAGTTCACTTTGTGAGCAAGAAAATAATCTTTTCCTTCACATCTTTGGCTTTCAAATAAACAAGATTGCATCTTCTTTATGTTGTTCTTTCATGTAATCCTTTTTATGTCAAATGATACACAGAAATTTACAGCGGGCATAGAGAAAAACAACCTCTCAACAGAGTCAAGCCACAGGAGTCTGAAATTTTAACTAACCAGTTTATTTAGAAAGCTAATTATCATTACTGAATAGTTACCCCTTAAAATTGCTTAGTAGAATAACAGGTATGCTAAAACATTTTAAAATATTTGTAAGGAAATGGGAGCACCTTACCACGGTAGTCTTTCAAATGAAGTAGCTGTAACTGTTAACAGAATAGTCTAGTACAAAACATAACAGGCACTTCAGCTCCCTATCAGGTCATGTAGATCAAATTTTACACCTCCAGGCTCAGTGGCTGCTGATATGTAAGTTTACTTGGGTGAATAGCTCCCAGAGACATCAAGGATACTCATAAATAAAATTACCTATAAATTTGCAGAAATAGGTACTCACATCTTTCCTCACACTGAGAATAAATATGCAGTAACGCATACGACTGAAATTAGAGCCTCTGGACCAGCTGGAAAGCCTGTAGGTTAAATCAGATAGCTGCTGTGGAGAAGGTATGGGAGGAAGAAGGCAACAGGGAATAAATGGCTACTTTGATGGGTAGAATGGAAGGACAACAGATGGCAGTGATCAAGAGAGCCAGAAAACCTCAGCCCTGGTCATGACTCTGGAGACTGTACCACCCCACCCCCACTGAAAGGGAAAAAAAAAGAAAAGAAAATCTGCTTCTGGCCTTGTATAAAGCTTGTGGGCTACAATTTTCTGCCATTATTCTGAAGCATCAGGCTGACCGCTGATAATTCAGACGATTCAGATGATTCAGATGCTAATTCAGGTCCTGTAACAGATATTTATTTTACTTGCACTGTGGAAATTCCAAGGCTCGATTAGAGTCAGAGCCCTGCTGTGTTAGTCAGACTACAAATACAACATTAGAGTTAGTCCATTCACTGAAAGACTTGCAGTATAAAGAGACTAAATAGCAGAGGAGTGGGAAAAGAGGATATAACAAACATATCTGAAAAACAGCGTTAATTTCCCTCTTAATGCCGGGGAAAGAAGGGAAGAAGATGGACAATATATACAGAAGATACCGAAGACAGAGATGCAGCTCGTTTTCTCCATTTAAACATATGCATACCAGGCACTCTCAGTAGTTTCTCATTCTATCAAATATTAACTGATCTCAACATTAAGGAAGATTTGGAACTTTCTGAGCAGCAAGAAAAGGGTGACTGTTCCACCAGCCTGATACAGGTAGTATTATCCCACACATATGGATATGGAAGAAAACAAAACTATCACTGGTAGAGCAGAGTGGGGCTTTAAAGTAAAGAGAAGTAGCTTTTTGAAAGGAAATGTTAGCCAATTTCCACTGAGGTTACTTTCTGAAGGAGTCGAGGTCTGACACATCTTTTTGTGATGTCTCTTCTAAGAATCATAAGCCTCATTTAAGTTTAGGCTTAGCTCACCAAATTCAAGTTTTCCAAACCTTTCTTAGGATAATTAGCAGTTTTGTTTTGCCTATAAGTGTAAGTTGTACACCAGTAAATTGTTGTGAACAATTCAGAAAACAATGTATACATCAGTCAAGATTGTAATATTTGACAGGAAATCTCTCACTTGTAGGTTGATACATGGATTAAAGCATTTCTACCACGAGCCATTGAGAACCCAAGTCCCATGGGAATCAGCAAGCAGAAAGGATGCCCAGAAACTCAAGGAGGACCTCCCTTAAGAAAGGCTTATCATTCTCAGAGGGCTGCAGGAAGTTCTTTTTTTTCCCCTTCCTTCCATCCCTCTCTTAAGTTCCTTCCACCAGAAAAGTGTACAGAAAGCAACAATGACTCAAAGAGAAAAAGCCCATAATAAACATGTCTCACCGCTTCGTGATGAGCTGAGTATGTAAAGTAAGCTCCCTTCTTACTGATTACAGAAGTAACAAGATCAAAGAAGTAACAAGTTATGTAACAACTCAGAAACATCAGGCTTGATGAAACAGTAAAGCGAAAAAAATCCTTTGGTTTTTGTCTCACTAGGAAATTGTAAAGCAGCATTTAAGTTGAACAACTTGAAAGTCATTAAGGATATATCTTCTAAGAGTATTTAATACTATGACCTAGCATTAAACATTTCATTGTATGAAGGAGAAGGATTAACCTCTGCAAAAGAACTGTCCTCTGCATGCGTCTGTTCTGTGTTTAATAGCAGATGCTTCATAGAGCACTGAGGGAGAAAGGACTTAAGAGGCAATGCTTTTTTCCTAGTCGGTTTACAAGTTGAGGATATATGCTCATGGCCCTAAATTTTCAACTTCCTACCATTCAACTTGGCTGACAGTCTATTCTTCCTATGGGAAGTTTCCAATCCATTGTCTCAATCATTCTTTATTTCAACTAAGAGAAAAAAAAAATCCCCCTCCCTCATACAACTGTGACTTCTGTTAATTTGGCTCATATTTAAAATAAGTAAATCTTCATTTTTTCCCCTTCACTTATTTTCTGCTTAGGAACTTCACTGCTGTTTCTGCAGTGTTCAACAGAAGTAACTAAAACTGAATCCACTCTTCCACTGTAGGCTCAGTTGAAACAAGCTCCCTAACCTTTATAATACAAAGAATAGTTCAGGCTTCTTTCCTCCCACCTTGTTGTTATTAAGTATTATTTTTTAAACCTCTTCATGGCATTCTGAGAAGTTATGGTGTCATGACATGCTCTGAAGTTCTTTACTTAAGCAAAAAAAAAAATCAAAATGCAACCCAAAAATAAAACCCTCTCTAAACATATCAGCGCCAAAAGGAAGTAAAACTATGGCAAAAATTATTGTGTTCATCATCATTGCTTTTCTGTAATCATCATCAGAGCTTTCCTTTTGAGTATCCTACAAAGAATCTTTTCCATCAGGTGTCACACCATGGTAGCAACAATTCCACAGATCTAATGGGAAGAACAGATTTCATTATAAATAAACTTCAATTTATGAAGAAAGACAAACGACATTTGTTGACTAAAATGGCATATTTAACTTTATCTCTATAATCAGCAGGTTAAAAGATGATTAACCTTCCAAAAATATCTAAGAAAATGAATCATTTTACATGATTCTAGCCTAGAATAATTTCATTAAAAGGAAGAGCATGCCTTTATGATGTGAACTTCATCATATAATTATTATCTTCCTGTTTCAGGAAATAGAAGAAGTAACACCCACAGAGATTCAAATTCATTACCTTGGCTAGCTCAGTCTTTAACTCTTCTTTCTCTTCTTCAGAAATCATATTGGTGAAATCAACATCAGTGACCATGTCTTCATCTGCTTCGTGCAACGACTGCGTTTCCAACAGGCCTTAAAGTAAAGAATTAACAGGTCAAGGCAACTATTATCAATCATTTCAGCCATGATACTGACCTGCTCTAAAAGTCAAAGGTTGATTTAATGTTCCATCACTAATAAACACACAATACTCTCCTGTTAAAGGTCATTTGAATTCTGCCTCTCTGCTTCTGAAAAGTTATTGGCAGTATTGGATGAGAAATGCTGTACAAAAGCAGTCTAATATGCAAAAGCAGCAATCACACCAAGAAAGCAATCACCTTGGATCCTACTAGCCCATGACTGGGCACTTCCTTGATTTTAACAGAAAATGGAAGAAAAGAAAATGAAAATTGTTTTTCTTCAAAATAAGAAAGTTGATTAATCTGGATCACTGATGCGACAGTGACAATAATACACTGAGCAATACAGCAAGTACATTACTGAGGGAAATTTTCTTTAACAACACTTCTGATTGCAGCAATTTGAGAACCTTACAGATGAACATAGTTTGCAGAAGCAAATGACATACCTACTCTTTGTACATGTCCAAAGGTTTAGCGAGAAGCATACCTTGACTCCTCACCTAAAACTGCGAAGGGTGACCTATTATACTGGATCTTCAGTTACTGTCTTCTTCTGACTGTCAAAGGTATGTATGATAACCAAGCTAAGCACATACATAAATGCTTGGAAGACCTAGACCTGGCTGGTAAAATATATTCAGAAGATAAAAAAAATATATCCTGTCTCCCTATCATTCAGTTCAGAAAAGAATGACTGCCGTGGCTTCAGTCATTAAGAACATCTCATTCTTCGTTGTCTGTTAGAAAAAAAAAAAAAAAAAAAAAGCGGTGTAAAAAACATCAGATAACAGAAAACACTCTCTCTCCTTTGAGAACTTGTAAAAAGAAGTTCTGATCTGTTTCTGGCATGAAAGAAAATTCTCCTCCAGTATATACTTCCAATAGGACTTTTCCCTGTATTTCACCTCTCTAGCCAAAAAATCGTCCACCTCAGCTGACTCCTGACATCTGTGTGCTATTTAATTCAGAAAGGACCAACTTCTTTCTGAGGTTCATACAGGGCCATACACTCTATGACACAGAGATTAGATGTGTGCCATTTGTTAGGTTGCAGAAGTACAGAGTTGAAGTTACAAGCAGCAAGAGTTTAGAGTTTTAAACAACTTCAAAATTGGTGCTTCGTATTTTCATGCATGTCCTATGGAGAAGGAAGTAAAACTCCCTCCAGCTTTCTGTCATTTCTTCCATCTGGAGTCCCTAGCCTACCTGGATTTCCTGCTCTTTAGCAGACTGAAACTAATTTAATTCTTATCTCAGCTTCACTGCAGAGCACAATGTGGTGAACTCAGCCTTTTTAATTATTATCTCCTGCAAGTGGAGAGAGAAAAAGCAGTAACACAGGTGCTAAACCCCTGCATGGCATCATACGCAAGAAAAGAGCACTGTAAGCACCGAAGTCTTTTTGAAAAGTGAAAGCGTATAAAATAACTTGATACCTTAGCTACTACCCAAAAGACAGCTTGTTAGGAAAACCTAGATTTCCAAAGTCACAACAAAAGAAAAGTAGATTTTATATATGCTATTCAGTACGAATATTCCCAAATTACTTTTATTAGCCCTCCTCCACCCTTAAATACAATTGTTATTTTATATTTGTTTGAGGTTTAACAGTGTTGCTGTGTGAATCAGGCTAAACTTACCCCCTATCGTCTTGGAAGCAGGCTCTTTTTTCATGGATGGAGAAGGAGCAGTACAGGGCAGTTCTGGGAAACACGGGGAAGAATCTAGGGGGAACAGGGTTAAGGCTGAAACACCTTAAAGAAAATCTAGGAGCAGAATTCATAAGAGACATGAGCTGTGGAGATCTTAGGGCAGCTGACAAACAGAAGGCAGAGCTGAATTCAAGGGATAACATTAGTTTGAAACTGGCTAGGTAAAGAGAATTGCTGGACAATGGATAGACAGATATGGAAGCTAACGGGGCCAAAATCACCAAAGATAACCGAGTGACAGTTAGCTGGACTGATGGTCAAGTTCAAAAATCAAGACAGAGCTGAAATTACAATCCATTCTGAAAAAGCATGGGCATGACAGTCTTCTGCATGATCCGGTGTGGTCTCATTCAGTGCCAGTCCCAATTCTTATCTCTTGCTTCTCATCCAAGTCCCAAGGCCCCTTAAAATCCTGTCTGATCCCTCAATCCCTAATCATAACTGTCCTTCCACAAAGGCTTCACTCCAGCCATCTCCTCAGTTCCAGTTTCAACATCTCTTCACCATAGTCTATGTCTCAGTCTTCTTTCAACCAGTATCAGTTCTTCAACTTCCTTACACGAGCGCTGTCACTACCAGCCTACTCTTAGACTCTTCCCTTTCTTTTTTCCATCTCTGTCTTTCCTTCGTGATCTCTGTTTTTCCCAGCTACACCTACACCTTTCAGTCCTGGATGTCACCTTCCATCCTAGTCTTCCACTGTCACTGTACTCCCTGTTGAAGACCACTCCACTGGCATCCTCTCACCTGTTACCACTGGCTGCTTCAGTCCCGGCCCAAGTCGATTGGCACAGGTAAGGTGTTTCAGTCTGCTGCTAGTTCAGCTGAACTTCTCAGTCTCTTTCACCACTTGGCCAACTGAAAAATATTTCTTCGCTCTGCCCTAAAGAGATCTCCTTGCCAGTGTCTGGGGCTACCCTTACAGACCGTCTGTCAAACTTGCCTCTCTCAGTCTTCCCATTAAGGAAAAAAGGAAAAGCAAATCAAACATATTAGGGACAATACAGGCTTCCTGAAGCAGCACAGATCGCAACTTTTTCCATCTATTGAGAGTGCAAATTTGAAACTCTGTCCCTGTGATTTAGGCTCTAGAGATTTTAGTGTATACAATTTCAAGCAATTGCACAGCTAAGTATAAAAGTGAGTTTCCAAAGATTTTGTTGTTTTTTAGCCTTTTTAGACATATGTGCTTGGTCGTTATTAGAGAAGAAATAGACAAGTCCAGTGTTGGATTTCAGAGTTAGAGGTCTTGTATAACAAGCGTAATGAAAAGTCAGCCTGGTATAGAATAAGGTTTAAATTAGCAATTTACACAGAATGTTAGATGAGCTCATCCTTATATGAGATACCAGAGAAATCACATAAGGAAGAAGGGCCATTCATATAACATCTCTTTTACAAGAATAGCAAAAGTGTCTGAATTTGTACTTCTGAACTCCACAACATCCATTCCCTCCAATGCACACCTGTGGCATTCCTACAGCACCTTACCCAGGAAGAGGTCAGCTCAGCCCCAGGAGAAACTACAGTATTAGGGTGATTCAGGGAAGTCAGTCAACCCTAAGACATAAAACTACACATGATCAGGCTACAGACATTCTCCTACTCACAGGACAACTTGTTATTTTTGCTGCCTCCGAGAAAAACAAGAACCTGCAGAGAGATTCACACCAATGCATATATGAAGAATATGTACGCATTTTGGTAGTAAAGCAGCTCCTATTACTGGTAGTGCTGACCCCCCAAAATTCTCCCACCTTCTACTCTGTGCAGAAAGCACAGACTCCTCTCAGTGTTCCCTGTAGGGTCTCTTCATCTACCTGTGCAGTCAGGGAAATACACTTTTCAGACATTGGTTATAGGTGCACCAAATACAGAAGCATAATAAAATATAAGAATGCAGTGGGATGGCTGATATATCTTAAACAAAGCACAGGAGTAATTCCTTAAGCATCAAGGAACAATATAGGTTCTTATTAAGTGCGTTTAATCTAGCTATATATTTTGTTCAGTATGCTTTATCTAACAATTTATGAAAAATATACAATGATGAGTTGATGCAGATAAATGATAAGCGCTTCGAATCCTAGAATCCAGTACTTTGCTACACTTTTAAAGCAGCCAAGTGCCAGATTTAGGCGTCTAAAAGCCAGAATTTTCAAAGAACACTGCATTTTTACACCCCGCCATGTACATTCAATTCCAGCAACTATGTACTTCACCCAAAAAAATTAAATCTGCACTTTAGCAATGCAGACATTCATCTGTACACGTGCCCAAACACTCAGTTTATACCTATAGGTGCTGTAGTTGAGAACGCAACACAGAGCTTTCCTTGTTAGTTTCAGACCTCCTTCTCTGGGAGTGGAGAGAACTTAATAGGTTTACAATTCACCCGGAATTAAATAGTTTAACATAATTACCCAAAAGACCAATATATAACTATACACAGTATAGCATACATCCTATATACTATACCTATATGTCTATATACTATATGTCTATATATATACACCCCTCTATATCTATGCATAGTCATAATACAACTGTAGTTATAAATGTAATCTGTAACTTTTCACAGGGACTAAAATGGATATCCAAGGCAAACTTTTCCTGTGAAAAGGCTGCAGCATTGGAATACGATAGTCTGCAGCAGATCTGAATTTGCTGATCTCCAGGTAAAACCCAGCCTAAATCTAAAGGAAAAAACATCTTAAATAATAGCATTCAAATGATCATAACCCACCTATCAGTTAAACCATGATTGTTTTATATGACCCTAAGGAAACAGTGGGTGCAATACGCAGACCTTTTTTTTATTTTTACTAAACTACCCATATTTCCTGTAAAGCCTATCAAGACCTTGCTAATTCTCATTCACTCTCAGTAGAATCCCAGTCCATGAATGGTTTGCCTTGATTTCATGTGAACAAAATGCAGAGAGTTAGTCCACCTGCTGAGACACTGTAAACCAGAATCTGGTCAGGTAATATTTCAGGCTACGCTTTCCCAATAGCTTACTAACTTACAGAATTAGTGAAAATATGTATTATTATATTTATTATTACTTACAGTTAAGACCCTATCTGACATACCTGGCATAAAATTTCAAAGTGAAACAACTCCAAATGGATAAATTAGTTTTCCATATGAAGTGACAAATACATGCCTGCTCAGAACACATTACTATGTTACTCCAAAAGCAAACAAAAATTGACCATAAATCACAAGCAAGCATATAGTAGGGTACAAATCAGTGCAAAGAGCTGCTTAGTTTACACCATTTTTAGGAGGTTGTGGTACTTGCTGTCATATATAATTAGATACAGCATACAGGAAAGACGAAAAGTATAGGATTAACAGAAATCAGGAACTGCTAATCATACAGAAGGATTCAAGTCAAAAGGATTGAGCAGGCAACCATTTGTATTAGGGTACTTATATAGCAAGAGTAGGGGGTGGATGGCTGCGGGAATACTTTTATTGTGATCTTCTAAAAGATTCATATGACAAGATAATGCAACAACAGTACAAGGAGTTATAGTATGCTGAAACATTGCATGGGCATTTTAGCATTCTCTCCCAAAGCTCATGCTAATTATGGCTGAGACTGGTAATAGAAGGTTTACAGTCTGCTGTTAAACCTCATTTAATGCTAGAAAATGTTTTAACTGTGACCAAACCTGTGCATATGTTTGCTACTGGGTTTTTTCTAATTACCCAACAAAGAGATGACAAATTAAGTATGCCACTTTTAAACTAGAGGATCTGCAATTTTTCACAAAGTTTAAATTAACCAAAGAATGTAATAATAAAATCTGAGACAGATTTTTAGACTCTACATTCAGGTGTCTGAAGATTAGCTGCATGCACTTGTTTTAATCAGTGTTTTTATATATTTTCTCCATATTCCTCTCAAGCACATTTTGTAGAGTATTCCAATTCAACACAAATCTTGCATGTTGATCTTGTAAAAAAAAAAAAACACTACCGGTAGTGATGTTTGTTGAATTAACTACAGTGACAACAAAATTAAAGGCAAAACCACCAGATTTTAGGTGCTAAAATTCTCTGACATTCATTTCAGGGAAACATATAGATGATGATCCTTTATTCTAACAAAAAACTTAAGTAGTGAAGCCCTTTTCTTGCTCTTAGTATCTTTATCATCTGTGTTTTAATTTACAAGAGTTCTCAGCATATCTGTTTCCTGATCAATTAAAAAAAGCATACCTAATTTGTTATCTGGTACTCTTATCAGTGGGAAAATATTCTAAGTAGAAGCACAGTAAGCAATGACATGCTACAGCTTCATTTGTCATGTCATTATATTGCAGCTAACTGCAGAGCAAGGTATGTAGAAATACTGTTTCTCATTTAAAATTGGAAAATACGTGTTCACAAATTTAAATTGCAATTAAGTGTAAGTGATGAAGTTGTAAGTAGAACAAAGGAACTGTCCAGACATTGCATCAGTGTCTTTTATCTTCTTTACAGTGTCAGTCTTAATACCCAGATACAGAGTTTGGAGCGGGGGGAAGAGACAGGAAACTAGAAGCATATACAATAAACAACTAAATTCATCAGAAAATGTAATAAAAGGTGGAAATTTTTCACTACTATTTTTTTCACTCGGAATTGATCCTACGAGGACCTAAATAGGAAAATATTCTCTCATTTAATCCATCTAGTAAACAGACTACTTGAAGGAAGATTTTCCTTTATGTTTGGTCCTAACTGTGGACGAGACCAAACTGCTTGAGCCTAGCAATTACTGTGCAGCCTACCTTTCTCTTAAAGGACACAAGTGAATTGGGTAAAAGTGACAATAGCAATCATGGTAAATAAATAAATAAATAAATAAAACTTATTCAAAGTAGGTATCAAGTTTTGACCTAGGATCTCATGTTCTAAACAAAATCACTGAAACGTCCAGAAATGCTTGGTAGTCATATCTTATGCATTTTATTCAAACACTTCTAACTGTCTTTATATAAGATAATAATCCGGCTGGCCCAGGGAAGACAAGGGCGACATTGCTTTCTAAGCTGTAGCTATGAAAATACAAAGGAATTGTTGTGAAATGTAACAGTTCAATGACAGCAGATGTTTCTTTCTATTATGTCAATACTGAAAGTAATGACAGTATTGTGCCACTTACTGTGCTTTCTATTGATCATTCTGTACAACTTTGCTTGAAGTCAGGGGTAAGAAAAAGATGCCACAAGTGGAAGGGTTATCATGCCTTTTCTTTCTTTAGGCAGAATAGAAAAAAAAAAGAAAAAAAAAAGATGAAGTCACGATGGAATAATAGGGAATGAGAAAGTGGATGACACTGAGTCACAAAAGAGACTTGTTCTCTACAAATAAGGTACTCTAGAAACTGTAACAGACTGTATAAAACAAATGAAGGAATAAGGCATACATAATCAGACTACAGAAAAAGAAATGTTGGGGAAGATAAGAGCTATGACATCGAAATGCTGGCAGTCAGAGGTGGAAGTTGTCAGATAAGTTTTTCAAAACCACCCTTACACACTAAAAATACACAAAGGTACATTTTTCTAATCTCAGAATAGACAGGCATCTTGGGTCCCATCCTCAGCTGGTAGATGTGACTGAGAGCCCATCAATTGTATAATTGAGCTCACACATCTGCTTCACTGAATCAAAATCACAGAAACTTAATGGCATGATTTAATAGCCTCTCTCTTAAGAAAGGATCAGTTTATTGTACTTTTCTAAACCCAGGTGCAAAAGAAAATCTAATTGCAGTATAATTGCACTCATAAGCCTCCTCTGTCAACTTCCAGCAAAGTATCTGGGCTGCAAGAAGTGATAAAATTATATTTTTTTGATTAAAAAAGAAATTCTTCAAGTAACTGCAATATGTATCCTTCAGGTCACAGAAAGCATAAGGAAGAACAAGATCTTTAGAAGTCTAATTTAAAAATGAGAAAAATCTTCCTGTGGCCAGTGTTTTTCTCTAACCAGTCTATCTCAGTACCACAAAGCAGAAGTGTCACTTCTGATCTTGTAAACTTACTAGGAAAAATACACAACAAGAAATTACAACTAGCCACATGACAGATTCTTCATTCTCTTCAGCTAAAAGTCATAATTCTTATTGCTCTTAAACAGATTAAATATTTCAGCACCATTACATGTACTAAAATATAGACTTAGGCATGCCGAAATGAGAAGGGATGAATTAGAGCCCCCTACATCCGCTCAGCCTTGCACACCGGGAGAGTAAAGATCACAGCTTTTAAGGACTGAGACTGTCTTTCTGTATACCGCTTGGCACAACAGGTCCACGATCTGTGACTAAGGCTTGTAGGCAGCATCGCAATTATAAATTAATAACAATAATTCACCAGCTAAGTGGAATGTAGGCCTAGTTGCTCTCCCCAGAGATTTCTTAAAGGTTGGTGTTAAACCATGTAAGAGCGCACAGCCATTGTGAAGAGGCAGTGAATCAACCCACTCCACAGCACGGGCAGGTCTTGCTCCCTGCCCGTTTTTCTCTTTTTTGCCCTACTGCACCTTTGTCCTTAAAAGGGATTATATGACAATGCAGGCTTCTGTCAGGCTTCTCTGAAGAAACTTCACTTAGTCCTCGATGTATCTAACTGCAGTACAGTTGCATCCCCATTTAAAAGCACAACAAAAAATATAGCTCATTTATCTCTATCTCACTTGAAAACTAACCATTTTATCAAAGAAGAAGTCCATGTATTCCCTTTCACAGCCCTTACACGTAAAATAACTTTATTTGTTAAAGAAAACACTGCAAATAAAGTGAAAAACAGCTTTATTTTTGTGCCACCTTGCCTCCTGCAAATGTACTGCCTTACAGAGAGGCAGCCACTGCTACAGGAGGGCTATGTGATAAACTCAGTGTGACACTGCTGTTCTCTAGACAGGCTGCACAAAATACTTGTCAATCAGTACAGCACTGTCTATCCAGGCCTGCTCAACTCAAAGTTTTGTCAGACTTTTCATTTTTTTTAGGCAGTACCTTGAACCATGAAACGAGGTATTTATTATTCTGCTTTTAATGTTAAGCTCCATGTTAAGGCTTTCACAGTTTTTGGCATCATTAATTTTGCATTTATGCCCACTCAGTGTTTTGTACCATGTTATTACAAAGCAATGTGTTTGCTTAGTGAGGTTGTGGGTGGAGGCATCTGGGGTTTAAGGCTATGGATATCTGTGAAGTTCCCATATAAGCACATTTCCCAGCCTCTCCTGTTGGGTAGAGTTTCAAGAGGAGACAGGCATCTCCAATCAGAATGACTTATACATATACCATATTCCAGGATAAGAGGCTATTTATTGGACCAGGCACTTCCAGCCACACTGGGGAGTCTCAATGTCATCTTTGAGGTTCCCAATTTACATTCAAGTAGCAGCCAAAGTAGCAGCCGTCACAAACAGGGCGTGTTTTTATCTCCTTCAAGATCAACAGGGAAGATAATCCCTGAACCAGAGGGTCAAAATTGCATTACATCACACTCAGGGATAAGAACATCACTCAAACCGCTGCCCTAATCCATATTGATCACCCAGGCTGATAACATGCCTATCATAACTTCTCCTAAGCCACCTTAAGAGGTTATTAAAAGGGACAGTCCTCTACTCTTCAGCCTTCTACTACCTCATTTGAGAAGACTTTTCTGCAGACATTGCTGCAGAATGAACAAATGGGCACATTTCTGAAAAGAATTAGTATTCCAATGCTTGTATCTGCTATTATCTTCCATTCACATCGTCATCCCTTCTCAACCTAACTGTTAAAATCTTATTCTCCATTACCTTTCCTCAGTCTTTGATTCCCTTTTCCAGCACTTAACTATGATCAGAATACTACTTACCATTTGCCTTTCAGGATGTATTCATGCTCCATATTTCAGTGCAGACTCGGACATGACTGATACTGTTTTTTTTCTGGATCTAGCTCTAAACCTAGTTCTTGCCTTTGAATCTCTTTTGAATGGCTGCAAACTATTATCATTAGATATTCTTCTTTATTCCTTGTGCTTATTATTATTTATTATTATTATTTATTCCTTGTGCTCATTCCCTAGAACAGCCTTCTCATACTTCTCTAGTTTTTATTATTTTGAAGCAATTTGAAACTCTAGGCAGGAAACGTCTTTCTCTCTAGCTGTAGTAGCTCACTTCCAGTATCCTGACAGCATCTGTTATTTAACTCTGCAAAGACCTTATTTAAATCTTCAAACTGCATTGTGAACCCATTTATATCAATGACATGATTTGGTAGTCCTTTCTTTTCGCATCGGTCTAGCTATTCAAGTGATTGTTTCTTCTTCACCATCATCTTTTGTTTGTCACCAAAGTTTCTCCATCATCTGATCTGTAACATGATTGCAGGATTTACACCTGCAAGACCACTTGACTTCGCTCGTTCTTTAGTCTTCTCACATGCATAAAATAGCATATAACACTGGTTAGATAGTTTAATTACATGGCAAACATCATTCTCCCTGATTATGACTTTGATTCCTTCCTCCCACAATAATAAGTTAATAGCTGCTATCTGCCTATTACAATACTTCGAGCAGAAGATAATCTTCTGTTCCTGGCATAATTTTCCCTCTAACTCTATAATGTACATACATTTTACTCATCTTTAAGGAAAATCTGATTGTGTTTAAATACAACTACCTCTAATCACTTTTTAATGAAAATTTAGCAGGTAGCAACCCAGTACAGAAAGTACTTCAGAAGCCTTCAGAACACATTCTAGTTAGACACGTTTGCTTCAAGTCATTCTTTAAAAATTTACAGACTCTTCCTAGAGTGACCTGTCCAAGATCTACTCAGTGCAGTTAAGAAGATTTTAATTAAAATGTGAAACATAAAAAAGGCATTAGATAAGCACCTAAAATATCTGAGCCAACATCAGCATGACAAGTTATTTTCAAATCCTCTCAAAGCACAATAAAAACAATTATTCCACAGAAGTTATGCAAAGGTATTTTAAAATTTCAACAGATGGCTATCAGCAGTTTTTTTGCAACTGCAAATATGCACCACCTTACTTTCACAAAGGTAAGGAGACAATTTCCTTGAACAGGTGAACATAGGAACCTGCCTTTTTACCGAACAAGAAAGCGTGGAAAGCATCAGTTCCCTTCATTTACTATTTATAAATGATTACAAAATATAATTCTGTACAGTTTTTTAATGCTATACCATGGGTACTGTTTACCCTGCTTTCGATACTTCACTTATGATTTATAAATTAGTTAACTGGTAATTATTTGTAACTTCAAAGTGTGGCACAGGTACTACAGAAAGATAACTTATGTGTCTGGATAGCTAAAAAGGGATGGTGTTTCACAAATCAAAGCAAAGTCCAGATAGAAATGAGGCTGTACAAATGGAAAATAAACACAGAAAGGCTGGGTCTCAAAAGAGGAAGAAATAGTTTGGGCAGGATCTGGTCCGTTGGGGCCTGGGAAAGCAAACAATAACTGCACTTACCAGCAAACAAAAGTAGACCTTTCAGCAAGAAAGACATTAAAATACACTAAAACCACACTGCCCGCAACAAAAACATTTTGTGCAGATACTTTACTGGAAAAAAATCAACACTGTCTATGGACACTTTACGCTTGCATGAATATCAGAAAAGTTTTCAGAGTGTAATTTTATATCTCTCTCTGCCAAAGCACTACAAGAGCCCCTAGTTCCTGTGTTAGGCTGAATCTTGAGCTTGTATTTTGAGTAATCTGTTGTTGTTACAAGTACTTTCTGTTCTATTATCTTACAGCAATGTTAAAAGTCCAGTTTTGCCCCTAGAACAGCAAAGCTCAAAAGTGGCTGCTTTCCAATACGCATTTTAAGTACTCTCAGTGCTGTAAAATGAAGCTTTACTGATGAAGTTCCAGGTGGACATCAAGAACATCTACATGCTCAAGTAAATCAGTGGTGATAGCAGGACAACTTTTTAAAAAAAACAGAAACATAAAAAACAACAACAAAACCAGAAGCGAGCATTTTTCCTGGCAGCCTTCCTTGCTACAGAAGGATGCCACTGCTCAAGGCACAGTGTTACCTTCCCTTTTTTGGAAGTGACGATAGCCATTAGAGCTACTTCGGATCTTTTTACCCACTACTTGCTTATCCGAGCTTCCTGGATTCTCCTTCAGTGACTAGAAACACAAAATTACATAAGAATAAAATTGCATTAAAAATTGCCTAAGAATCATTCATTAGTTAGACAACAGACTGAGTGAGAGAAGCTATTCTGTCTAGTCACAGGATACACATAGGTAACCATTGTTTTCTCTTATTTCTGTAAAACTTTCTTTATAAATTGTACTGCTGTGTTACTTGGACATTGTAACTAAACACTTTATCATCTGTTTTTTGGAAAGAAAAAGTATCTTTAAGCAACCAGCCTTAAGGTAAGAAAACTCCCTGATAGGTGGTATGGAGAGAATACAAAAACTCTGAGTACTTTATGTGACTGTAGGCAGTGGGAACTTTCCGGTTTCCTTAATGTGAATGGGATCCAATAGTGAATCCCTCATATTACCATGTTATTAATATAAACACAACATCTTTTTACTGGAGTGATTGAAAAAATCAGAAAGT
The DNA here is from genome assembly GCF_040807025.1 of Struthio camelus. Classification (NCBI taxonomy): domain Eukaryota; kingdom Metazoa; phylum Chordata; class Aves; order Struthioniformes; family Struthionidae; genus Struthio; species Struthio camelus. The sequence goes on along the minus strand of NC_090944.1, from coordinate 68,278,938 downwards.
CCAAGAAATCTTGTACAGCAGTCATTTACAAGAACAGCCTTTTAGACACATTTCTGGTTATCCAAAGAGCTTAAGCCCTACAAGCATAGCAGAGGCAAAATGTGACAAGCAGGAGAGGGAGCATGAGGGACCCAGTATAAGACCGTTATTGCCATGACAAAGATTGCACTCAAGACAGTATCACTTCACAGATGTCCAATTCTTTGCACTTCTTTTGCACTTTCAGATGCAAAAAAAAAAAAAAAACACACCCCAAAACAATACAAACATTCTACTTTTTTTTTTAAACACAAAGGGAGACAGGGAATGAGATTGGACACAAGAGAAAGAAAAGAAGATTCAGTGATTAAGTGCAATCAACAAAAACACTTCTTAATAAAATGTGTCTTTTACAATTATCCACTTGTGACACTTAAGCACACCATAGACGCAGAGGTGTAACAATGTTGGTTAGCTATTATACCGTGATTTTGATCCATAGACCTCAAAGATGGCTAAGCAGCATTACTTCTGTCCTAGAGATCAAACAAATCAATGACCATGCCCAAGGTCTGAGAAGGTCAATGTCACATCTGATACTAGAATCCAGATTTTTTAGTCCCCCTCTCACCCTTTCCAGTATGCGATGGTTTAGAGAACGCTACAGTAAAAATGCCCATTTCAGAGAGCAGCAGAATGACTACAAAATAGGCTAATTTTTTAAAATTTGAGATTGTGACTGAGCATTTCTAGGGGATGTAAATAAAATCAAATGAAAGTAGCCTGCCCAGATCTAGTATATATATATATATATGTATTATCCGAAGGTTATTTCTGATTAGTAAGAAATACGTTATTTTACCATTAAAACACCTTCTGAAACTGGAGGCTGACTAGAGTTCTTCTAAACCCAAATTCCTGGATTAACCTAAAACAAGCTACTAAACAACATCTAAATTCTTAAGTATGGTCACACAGAATGTATTTCAATCACTCTGCAATCTTCTGCCAAGCTCGTGCCACATCATGAACCTTCAAGCAGCACCTGGCCTATAAGCAAAGCTCCACACATTTCTGTACTATACTGAGCAAGCCAGCGAGGCACACCACAAGCGTATTGACAGACTAACCTTTCCACTAAAATATTTGAGAACACTGACCGAGAGCAGACGTATTATACTCATGCTGGCTCACAGTAGGATTCTTACATCAACAGTCCAACAAAAATAATCAGATACAGGGGGAAAAAATAGAGCAAGAATTTAAAAACATGTTTTGGGGGCTAGTTTGCACATTTTTGCATATTCTGCATTTTATATCTTCATACTGTAAAACTGGAAAAGTTGCAAGGTCTCATAGAACCAGCCCTAGATTTTAGAAAAGGTGTCGCTATAGCTGTTTTCCAAGTCTCACCACATTACAGTCCCGGCTCTCCGTGTAGCATGAAACCACTCAAACTTCCTCAGCATCAGACTACAAGATGCGGGGTCAGGGAAAGGGCCGTAGGGTTAGCGATGTGACTTCTAACAGCCATCTTCTCATCATAACCTTTACCCAAATGGCACATGCCTAGCTGCTGCTTCTCCAGCTCTGTAACCCCCATGCCAAACGCAGCTGGCCAGAGGATCACAGCTGAAGCAGGCCAGCTGCACCTGCCTCTTGAAGGCATATAGCAGAGGAAAGCAGTGCAGCGCTGCAGGCCTGTGAGAAACTGGCCTAGATGAGGAATTGCCTAAGATATGCCTACATCTTTCACTGGACAGGAGTATACACAGCCACAGTAAGCAAAATGGCTACAATGCACAACTACTAGTAGAGGTTGCAGAGTATCTGTAAGAAATAGCTCTAAGGAGGAACTGCTACGACAGGGAGATACCTAAAAAACTCTTTCAAAGACTAGGAAGTGTAAGAAGCTGGTCAAGTAGAGGCAAATACAGGGGACTTCAGTGGTGGGAAAGAAACAGACATGGCAAAATTGATGGAAAGTCAGGATGAAATTAAAAAAGGGGCTTCAGTTGTAGTTTTCTACCTCCCTTCACTGGAGCCAGTACTTTTCTTCTTTGCTGTTTGTTCCTAGTTTAGTTGCACCCTTCAAATACTTCAAATTAGGTTTCATCATCTGACAAGATTCCTCCAAAGATGCAACACCAGCCAATGCAAAAAATATTGGGTAGGCAGAAGGACAAAGAGCAGAAAGCTGCACATCAAAGCTTCATCAAGGGAAGACATGAGACCGGACACGACAGGGAAAGAAGGAGGTATGATTACGGCTAATATCAGGAAAAAAAAAAAAAAGGGAAAATATTGCAAAAGGAGATAAATGAATTAAGAACAAAGTTCTAATATTAAGAGTCATACGGGATTTTTAGATGAAAGACGAATGGAAGACACCTACATTACTGTTGCTGCTAGAGGACATTTATGGTTTTAAGCTAGTGGCAGAATTATGCAGGAGAAAGTCAGTTAATCTGGGCCTGGGTCCAGAGTGGGTTTTACGATAGGAAAATATACAGCCCTGTGTTTCCCATCCTGCAGGCAAAAATATTATGTTTCAAGAGTGTTTCACCTTACAAATGACTGCTACTCATAGGAAGAAAACAATACGCTCTTATAGAATTTTTAGCACCTAGTCTAAGTATCACTGAATGGTGCGTTCCCAGGAACCGCTATATGATCATTCAGAGTAAAACATAATGAAAGATAAAAGCAGTCAGAGGCTTAAAGGTTACAACTTATGCAAAGTACAATCTATGATGTTTATTACCCATATGAATTTGTCTACATGTAATATATAATTATTTCTTTACAAAATAATTTTAATATTAATTACTATTATTTTCCATCTGGAAATCTGCCTCATCTAGCTGGCACTGAATGCCATAAGAACATATTTAAGTATAATAATAATTCCATTTCACCCCATGAAATCTCTATACTGCTTCAAGTTAAATATCAGAGCATTCAGCTTGCACAATCTTTGGTTCATGTGCAGATGTATGCATACAGTGCCTTGCATAAAGGAACTCCTGATGTTAGCTGTGGCCTCTAGGCAGTACCATGATGCAAATAATTACACATAATAACTTTTTTTTTTTTACAGTCAGAGAAAGAGTTACAAAGCTGATTCATGCTGCTCTGTAAAGATGCTGACAAAAATTATTTTCCTGCTCTGAAGAAATCTACATTTTATATTTGCATGCGTGTATTTCTTGAACATGCAATTGATCTACTAAGGCATAGCATCCCTTCAGGACAATATAAAATGGCACAAACAACATAATTATGTCAAAAAGTCCTTTTGAAGAAAATCTTCAAAGTGTTAAATAATGAGAAACTTGACAGTGCTTTCAAATTTATAGCTTTTACCTTCTCTTTTCAACTGGAATGCAATCCCCTAGCAGAGAACACTGGAACAAACTATTCAGGATTTATTTCACTGTGGGCATCTAAACGTTCCTTAGAAGCAATTTATAAACTCATTACAATGTATACATGTTTCTCCTGCTGCTAAAGCAGATACTTGAATTCAATAGATTTTTTTTTCAAAGCAAATTGCTACTGCTTTGTTAGCAACCTCCCATAACTATGCTCTGCAAATTACATAGTGGGATTGAAAAATTCAGATTTCTGGCCAGTAAATGTACTTAATTGAATTCAACTGCATTAGAGACATTCAGGTTCAATTCTTTTTGCCAGCAAGGCTCCATAACTGCAGTAGCAGGCACTGAATTAAGTCGAGAAGGAGCAAGGAACATTTTGGAACAGAAGTTTCCTGATATGCAAATACCACAGTGCTTTTAACTTGCACTGCTGTTGTACTAAAAGAAAGAATTTTTGAAGAAAAGAAAGACTGTTCTGAGGAACTTTAGAGACAAAACACACAGATGAGAAATAGAAAAAAAAAGTATGCAATGAGTGTAGCTTTGAAGAGTCCCATATTTGCCTGTCAACTAGATATAAGTTTAGGATTACAAAGAAAAACAAAGAAAAGAAAAAAAAAAAAAAGCTCCTGCACGGCATGCAGGAAAACGAAGGGCCAAGAATCCCTAATCCCTAATGAGATAAAACTAATGCAATTCAAAATACTCTCATTAGCCAACAGACACTCATTCAGATAAAGAATGTATTAAAGAAAAAACCTTCCTGTGGCAGTAACAGCACTAGGAAGACTCAGTAAAGAATTGTGGATCAAAATATAGATTAGGAAAACACCTTACTGGCTGTATTTAACATCTACTAAGAACGTGTTCACCTTACTAATCAGAGAGGGGAAAGAATTCACATTAGCAGATACCATTATCTCACTAATTAGAATCAGACACTGTTTTCCATCAATTCTACAAAACAAGAAATGACCAAATCCTTCATCATGTGCACCTCTTTAAAGAAGAGGAACTCCGCTGCAGCTATCTGTACTGATGTAGGCTGGAAATCAGTTTAAATACCAGCCTCATGCTATAATCTCAATGTTGGCTTTTTAAAAAAAAAAAAAAAAGAACTCAGCTATAAATCTATTTATTTTGCCAGTCAGTTTCAGCCATGTATCCATTACAATAGCATATACAGCATGCTCTCTCCTTCACAAGCATGATTAACTGAAATTCCCCACCACTGTATACCTTTACATCCCACAGTACTTGCAACCAGCGTTTGCCTCTTTTATGCATATTTTAATACAGCTTTTACCTATTCTTGAAGGCTGTTTTGTCACTTAATTTGAATAAGCATATATCTCCTCCCTACTTCAGAGATGACAGAATATTTTCTAGATATTCTGCTTTCAAATAAATAGTTGCACTGTCTACTTAGCAGTGCCAGCTTACGGACATGCATGGTGAAGGCAAAAGGTTCTTCAGCTCTCAGAAAATAAAAGCTACAGCTAAAAGGCGAGTGAGATCTGGGTATGTTAAACACCCCATGCTGATCCAAAACTCATCTAAACCTGGCACGAAGAGTTCCTTCTGCTCTTTGGCAGGCCAGCTAATTTTACCCAGCCAGAGCTGAACAGCTTCAGTACGCTGTGAGTGAACGTTGCCACACAATTGATAAAAAGGAAACAAAAAAAAAAAAGGAGGAAAAAAAAAAACTCAGTTGTAACAGTTGGCCAGTTTTAAACTGACCCCCCACCCCCCCGCGTCCCGCGGAGAGCTGCAAGCCCAGCTGCGGGATCGCCGCTGGCGGAGGCGACTCGCGCGCGCCGGCGGCCGCTCCGCACCGGGGCTGCGCTGCGCTGCGCTGCGCGGCGCGGGCGCCCTGCCTCCCTCCCCCCCCCCGGAGCGAAGGGACCCCCGTGCCGGCGCGGCACCGCGTCCCCTGTCCCCTCCACCCCACCCCGCCAAGGGGCTCCGTCCCGCCGAGACTCACCCTGTGCCTGCGCCTCCATAGCGCGGCGACGCGCGCAGCCGCTACCGCCGCCCCGCGCGCAGCAACGGCTCTGGCGCCGCGGACGGCCGGCTCCGGGCGCCGCGGCCCCCGCCCGCCTCCGCCGCCGCCGCGGCGCCCCCTGCCGGCCAGGCCCGCGCAGCGCCCGCGCAGCGCCCGCGCAGCGCCCGCGGGCTCGGGGCGGCGGCGGGCGCTGTGCTGTGCGGCCGCCGGTGATGACCCGCGGGGGTGGGACGGTGACCGCGGAGAAGAGCCCTTCTTGGGAGAAGGGGGAGAGACACCCCCCCCCCGGCCGGACCTGCTGTGCCCCTGCTGTCATATATATTTAGCGATTTAGGTAAAAATGGAGCCTTTTTTCAGTACGCAGGCATGTATCCTCGTATTCACTGGAAGCTGGCTAATGTTACGTGCAAGTGGCGATATAACCAGCGTTCACAGTGCAGCTTTGCTCTGGGTTTTGCTAATGCCAGCATAATTTCCACACTTAGTTACCACTAAGAAACTAAGTTATCGCTAAGTTACCATACTTAGCTAACTCTGTTTGCATAAGGGGCCAGAATAGTTATTTTACCAACACTTCGTTAGCCATGACTGATAATCCATATATTTGTCAGTTAGATACCGTACCTAACGTGTAGATGTGGTACCAGGAAGCACTGAGTGCCTTCCAGGATATGCTGAGGATGCGTAGCTTCACGGGGCCGCCAACAGCAACAAGGTGTAACAACGCAAGGGGATAAAGGCTGTCGGAGGAAGTATTGGGCATTTGTTTGTGAACCTGTACAAACCGGTAATATTTTAGTTGGAAAAAAAAAAAAGCCAAAAGAAAATGATTTTACAGTGAAGTTAAAGAGAAGAGAACATTTATAGGTACAAAATAAGTTCTTTGCCTTAAAGTACTGTAGAACATTGCAAAGTATAAACTTGATTATTCAGCCTTGCTTTTCTAACAAATTCAAAAATTACGGCCAAGGCAGCCTTAATTTATATACTTCTTTAAGGTTTTAATATGCTCGTGCTGGTGGTTTTGAGTCTGAATCATCGTAAAACACGAATTCCGAATATTTTTTCGAGGCAAGCCTGTTTCCATTGTGATTTGATACCTCTTTGGGCTAGAATTTACTACTTACAAAAGCATAACAGAGGCTGTCAGAAGAATGAATGTCTATACCTCTATCATTTTAAATAAAGAGAAGTTCTACTGTGATGCGAGTTGAGCTCAGAAATGCCATAAACTTTCACATTAAAAAAAACAGGCCCCCAAGTATGGCCATACATGTGTGAAACAGCTGAGAAATTTCTCCTTGCTGGAAAAAATAGCAGTGTAATTAGAACATGGACTTTTCTGTATATATAGGCAGAGATTTTTAAAATTGCCTGAGCAGGTTCTGTCATGTGTGATGGAAATGGAGTACCTAATTTATTTACATATCTATCTATAAAAAAATTAACAAGACTGTTTATGTAGAAGCATAATTTAAAATCTTTGAGGCATATACTGTTCAAATTACTGAAAAAATAGCACATTTTACTAATTTTTGAAACACTGTATTAGATTCATTTTTCCCATTCATATATATTGCTTATTTTTCCACAGCAGAAGTAAGGAAAACTTTCCTCTGTAAGGAAAATCCAATTAATGTCATACCTAATGAGTACTGACAATTAAGAAAACTAGTTCTACATTTAAGAGATCTTGAAATATCTTTAAAGAAATAAACTTATAATCTTTATGAGATCCATAGTGACATGTTTGTATCATGAAGTACATATTCATCTCATAGAATATTTCACAGAGAAAGAAATCAGCCAAATTAATGTTTTGCTATAACATGCAATTAGGAACTCAATATAGGAAAAATGAACATGATTATAAAATTAATATCCTCCTGAAGTTATATCATTTAACAGAAAAGTAACCAATTCATTTTCTAACTACCCATTTTAATATTGCTCTGCGTGTATCATTGATTTGGTGAGGTTCCTCATCACACTTGCCATTCTGTCTCATCTGTCTGAAGAGATTGACATAACTTAGACTAAGTTTTCAGTCTTGAAAGGTCTTCATCAAGTTGCAAAAGCTTAGTTGTTGCCTGAGAAAGCTCATTGTCTCTCTGATCCTGCTGGAATTAAAGATAGGATTATTTATTTATTTATTAGAAGGTCAGAAAGAATTAAAAAAACCACATTTTTCAATTTTTGAAATTCTTATGTGTTACTGAATGCTTTAAATTGCACCATTTTACATAAACAAGAATAAAAGGCATCAAGTGAATTTATTATAAGAGTTTATGGCACTACACAGGCTGGTTTTTTGTGGTCTAATGCTAAAAATACACTGTTCAGTCTAGTGACAAACTTCAGTGGACCTATCTGTGCTTGTAGTAACTACACGCGTTTCGCAGATAGAGATTAAAGGCAGAACACTACACAATGGTGAACATGCTAAACTCTTATTAACGTCCCATGGAAAATAATGGGGAGGAATTGTGCTGAATGATTCACATCAATGTAAACAGTCAAAGAAAGAACCACAAAATACCACTGCAAATTGCTGGTCTGTCAGGCTGAATTACCATTTAGTAGGATAAACTGCAACATATGCATACATGCATTTCATAAGAAAAATGCCAGGCCACAATGGACACAATATTAAATTTGTAATAAAAATTAGATCTCAAAGCAATGGGCAGGTTAAAGCTTTCCACTAACATGCCTTGGATGGAAAGGCCAAGAAGATGCAGTATTTCTTTCGTTTCAGTAAAAGGCTGGAAAAACAGAATGTCATGCTTTCAGAGGATACATTACTGTTTGTTTCTTTTCATCCAGAAGTCCTCGAATTCTTTGTTAAAAGTTCAATACTTGGCATATTATGGGTGCCATTTTTTCAATGAAATATTGAAAATGAAAATAAAATACACTCTGTAATTTCAGGAGCTTTTTTTGCTTACCTTTTAGTAAGTTCTTTTGCTTTTCAATTCATATCATGCATATATTTAATGTTTAAGGCAATCTCGCAATGTAAAACACAAGGTGTGAAATGTCTGTTGCATACACAGTGACAAGTAGTTACTTAGACTATAAACTTTCTGGGTAAGGACTTCAGTCTGTGTTTTCATACAGTGGCTCTACAGGTCTAAAGGTACTAGAGCAATAGAAAAAATGTTGCTAATATAAATTATACAATTGTATTATTAGAGGATAGCATTACTCTCCCTATACCTTTCTGAACAGTAAGCAGTGCTTTCAACGTTGTGTTCTACTAGGGGCTTGAATAAGAAGAAATGTGTGAATCTCTGCCTAAAGCACCCCCGAAACTCATGAAGGAAGTCTGCAAAGGGAATATGTTGAATCATCATATGATAATTTCATCCACTTCATAGAAAGTTGAATAGGTACTCCGTTGCTTTTCCTCTAAGGTTCCCTACTCTAACCCTATCTATAGGGTTCCCTGTATCTAACCCTATATAGGCTAGATAAAGCAAAATATATTAGCTTATTTTGTAGATTAGATATAAGATCCGCCAACAAGGCTTTAAAACTCTTTGTAGTTCAATGTTATCCTCTTCATCTAGCATAGCTTTCAGTTAGCTATTCAACTGCGCTTTGTTGCAACATTTGAGTCAAGGTTTGTTTCCTTTCTCCAAAATATCAACCTATTAGAGTAACAAGCCATCATATATGAGATGAAGAAACAGATTTATCTCCACCATTTGACATCTGTTAAATCTATGTTATGTATACATATATTTCCATACAAACTCCCCTAATACTTTTCAAGTCTATATTTGAATTGATAATTGTTAATATGAGGGAAGACATGTCACCTGTCATGTAAGCATTTGGAACACTGGGATTTTACCATCCTTCTCAAATTTACACACCTTTTCAGACAGTGAAGGTGTTTTGGAAAGTCAGATTAGTCTCAAATAACTTTTCCCATGATTTCTCAGAAGTTCTTTTCCTGCTGCAAAAGCTGTTAGTGTCTCTTGATCTCATGCTGAACATACTCCTCCTGATCCTTCACTGTGAGAAGCTGACTAATGCTGGAAGAGAGCTGTGTAATTGCCTTCCTTGAATGCCCTTTCCTGAAATAAGTTATAAAGCATAACAGTATAAAGCATTAAAAGAAATTAAAACACAGTAAGAGAAGGTCTAAAGGTCAGCATCTTCCAGTTACAGCTGGAATAAATCGTATTCCACGATCCCACAGGCCATTCAAAGCAGCAACATCAAGACTAAACGTCTGTAAATATCCATTTGTTGAACCTTCTTAGAAAAAAAGTGCCAAAAGAAAAATAGCTAATCACAGTGTGTTTCATTACTGAAAATAATTTTAAATTGATAAGTATTAATGAACAACTATCTACCTTAAACAAACTTTGGTTTGTCTGTCACTAACAAAATGAACACAAAACTTACATTCACAAAAAAATTCTATTTTTAACAATGGCAGGTACCAAATATAAGGTGTGCATTAAACCCACAATGTTTTCCATAGATTTGGGAGCTAGGGAAGGGAGAAAAAAAAAAAGGACAAAAGAGGAAACTGTAACTAGCTATTTAATTAACCGTAACTGTGGTTATCTGAGATACTGTGTCTATGTAGGTCCCATGCTGGATGGACATATGCTTTTGTCAGACCCAAGCTTTGAGGGCTGTACACACACAACATAAATTCATGTTCAGCCCTACCGGGGGGAGTAATATCATCCTTCCACTTTGCTAACTCGTGATCTCAAATTGAGGAAGATTTTGAAAGAAATTTCCTGGAGAATTAATTGCAGGATTTCTACAGACAAAAAGTTGTTCTTCAGTTTATATTTGTCTAGTCAGTTCTTCAATTCAACTGTTTAGCTATACATTTAAGTCAAGGAATGTTCTTCCTTCTTCCAAAATATGGACCTACATAACATTTCTCTTCAGTCAGCTCTAGATGACAGGACTTTTTCATATGGAGCGTGGGACTGAGAAGGCTGAGCTGCCATGTACCGCCAAGACAGACTAACTGTCTATAAAGAGAGTGAGGCTGTCACAAAGCAGGTGAGGTTAGAGTATGCCATTTGACAGAGTTGCAGTATGGAGTGGCCAGAGAAAATACTATTTTTGAAAAGGGAAAAAAGAAGAGTAGTTCAAGGAGGGATGGGAGAAGGTTATGGAATTAATTCTAGTGAACTAGGTAAGGCAAGGTTTTGAAAACAGCTATATCATTACCAAGGAAAGTTAGAGGAAGCTAAGGGACGATTATAACTGTTCTACTGTTTATATCTTCAGTTCTGTTTCTATTTCCATGCTCAAAATGGCCCTCCAAATGCATGCACAGCCCAGCCATTGTGGCTCTGCAAATGTTCTGATCTACTTAAAAAAATAAATCTTCTCCAGATTTGGGGGTATTCCCCCCTTTGTTGTCAGATGCTTCCATTATCACTCCACTTCATAATCTCAGAGTGAAATATATTTATAATACCTCTTCTGAGAGACATCTTCGCTTTAGAAATGGGAAAATGCAGCTCAGCGAGACCAAGTAACTTAGTCAATGGTCAAACGGAAAGGCTGGGCAAAGTAAGCTCTTAATACTAATCACTGGTGTCAAACCTTGTAATTTGCTGGCTCAGACACGTTAAAGGAAAGCCAGCTGATCCTCCAGTCAGATAACTGCCAACCCACTTCAGGCTGGGAGTTTGAAACCTGTGCACCAGATTTTTGCTATACATCCGGCAACTGCTATGACTCAGACGTTGTATCCAAAATGCTTTATTTTATTCTATGGTTGAGGCAGTGCTGTGGAAAACATAGGAGCTGTGAGGCTTGAAAGTGTTGGGAACCAAGGTACTACAGACAAATTGCATGAAAAGTAAATGGAAATGGCCGTCCATAAAACCTTTGACAAACTTGCCTACGGTCTCTAAAGAGATCAAGGATACGGCACACATTGTTTGAGTAGATAGCTTTATTTTTCCTGTTATCGTCTCTAAGTGTTTTTTAATTTGGATTTGAAAATGATGACTTTAAAAACATACTTTGTATTTGTAAATCAGTCAGTTTTGTGTTTCTCAACTCACAGAGTTTGCTCTGACTTCTATTTAATAAACACAAAGATGCGCACGCTAGCACCCACACACATATACATACATATACTTGGGTATGTCTGTCTATAAGTACACACAATATTAAAACAGTGATGAGAAAGAGTGGGTGCTTTAAATCGCTAAACAAGCAGAAAGGCAATCTGAGAATTCTCCTGAAATCAACAGATGCTCTAAATTGAATCAGATGTTCTGAAATAAATGTTCTTATAACGTTTGAACAGGATCACCGTGTAAAGAATGAAATGATATTGCAATGAAAAACCAACAGCATGTTCGTCTGTGCTAAGTTAGCACGGCAATGCTATTTAAGCAAGACCCACTGCTCCCTCCCTGTCATACTCTTATAGGGTTCAATTGCTCGTTCAGTTCCAAGAGCTGGGAATGTAGCATGCCATTCTCTCTCGTCAAGGATTTACAATCATCCATCATTTTCATTCTTAAGAAATGATATTGCTCTGCCAGAACAGCCTCCTCTCACAGTTTCTGATGAAGAAAGCTAATCTCGCTTTTGGATAGCAATAAAAGCACCACACACAGAAGAACATACTAGTTATTAAAAATGTGATTTTAAAGATTATAAGAACATTATAAGAAACTGGTGAGACCTTAACATCAGACATGTCACACAGCTTCTGAAATACTATAGCCTCATCAAAATTAAACTTCATAAATGTCATAAACCAAATCTGTCAAAATCAACAAATATTTTTAGTCATATTATAAAAATCTATCATTGAGATTAAATTTTATGAGTGAGGTTGACTCACTACAAAGGCACATCTTGCTCGTAGGAGGTATCCTACTGCAAGAATAATTATTGTATAATGCTTAGCTACATGCCCTTGCAAAACAAAGCTGTCAAGGAAATTTAAGAATGCTCAAATAATGTAAAGATACATACTACTACTTTAAAACTTTTGGGACACTTATCTTAGGAAGTCGGTGAAAACACCAACAAATCTCAGACATAAACAGTAAGCATAAAAAAGAACTATGTGATATTGGTAAAGCTCTGAAGATATGCAGGTTGTGCTATCAATCTAAAATCATTTTTTATTTTACATTTTAAGGTTCTATTTGATGTGATTCAGTCTAAACTGTCCTTTCAAAGTAATCATTACCTTAAACTATTCCTGGCAGGAATAAGGAAAACTGTCCTCAGGACAAATGTATGATTTACCATCACAACTGAGAATATCATGTGACCTCGGACCCACGGAGAGCAGAAGAGGCAAGCATACACAATGAGAAAAGGAATTTTGGTAAGTTTCTCCAAAGGAGACTGTTGCTACAGAGTTACAGAGTGGTTGAGGATGGAAGCGACCTCTGGAAATCTTCTAGTCTAATCCCCTCCCTTCTCAAAGAAGGTTCAGATAGAGCAGGTTGCCAGGACCATGTCCAGTCAAGCTTTGCATATCTCCAAAGATATGCAAAAGATATGCACCAAAGATATGCACCGTCTGGATGTGATCCTGGACAATATGCTCTAGAGGACCTTGCTTGAGCAGGGGGGTTAGACTAGATGATCTCCAGAGGTCCCTTCCAACATAAACCATTCTGTGATTCTGCGACAGCTTATTTTCCTAATACCTGTAAAACATACCACTAAATCAGGATGCCAGTACTCTGGGATAAAGGATAGTTTACCTTTTGAAAATCTGCCCCACATTTTGATTCCGTCTTTTGCTTAATCATGAGTGTCTAAAAACAGAACTAGGTTCAAATGGTTTCTCATTTTTCACCGAATTTATAAATACAATCAAAAGTGCCGACTACACCTTCCTTTCTGACATGTCTGTGTACTTTTGAGTTTTTGTTAAAATGAGAAAGTTCCAGTTGTTAAGCCATAGTTTTACTCATGGAGCAGTAAGTACCAGGAGGTGACACCATCACATGCTCCTTCGGCATTGAAAATTCTAAACTTATGGAGGGTTAAGTCTACATGAGGTTCAAACAGAAGGATATGTGCTCTATGAAGTATACTCCTGTCAAAGGCCTGAACTGAAACATGCCATTATTTAGAGTATGCTTGCAAAAGGTTTCTGGGACAGACATAAAAAACAGTTTGTCTTTCAGTGCGGTCTGCCTGCACTCCAACTCACATGGACGCAAGCCAGCTCTATACAGATAGCCGCAGCTAATAATCTGAGCTAAAGGGTAACGTATGTTAGATTGGATTCAGTTCCGTGTCAGCTTGGTTACATGGTTCCTGTTTTAGAGCTGGCTTGGGGTTTGGCTATAGCTCACACACCTCTGCCTGCGAAGAACTGCTACCATCTTCCATATCTGTTTCTCTACTGACAGCCAAGCCTGCAGTAATGCTTCCTCTTCTCTCTTACGTGCTGAATTTTGGAGGATGACAGCAGACTACTACTATCAATCATTCCATTACAATGAGTGGCTGAGGTCTGTACAAGGGAATGAACCATACAAAGGATTTACACAAAGGATTTTTTAGACTTTTTAAAGACCTTAGAAGTTGCACACAAATCAGAACTGCTCCACCTGATAGAATCAGACAAATCTGACATTACTCAAAAGATTGCACAGTCTGAGCTTAGTCCAAGGCTACCCCTCTTCCCTAAGATCAGTTTTATAACCTATGTAGTTATTAGACATAAAATTCAGCATAAGATCTCTCTCTTGTCTTTGTCTCAGTGTTCTTTGAAGGATGTCTTTCTTCTATAATACTTGTAAAAGAGACACTCTTACAGCCTTTGGTCTTGATTAGCCGTTAAGGAGCATATTTTTATTATATATCACATACTCTGCATTGTTATTCAAGATTCTAGCATCTAACACCAAGGCAAATTGAGAGAGAATTTTTGTGCATCTCTACCTACTTTTAGAATCTTCAACCTTTCTAACGAACAAAGGGATTGACAGCTTAATTAATCACAGGTTTATTTGCATTTTTCTCCTTATTTTATACTACTCTGGATTTTATCTGTTGAATGAGAAGCTATCTTGGATCTATGTTTTAAGTCTATTGCAACTTCAGTTGCTATCCAAAATAAAGTATTTATTACTACAGTTTTCACTTCATGATTTATCAAAAAGAAAAAGTAAGCAGGATTTGTCTTTAAAACTTGTATGAGGTCAAGCACATACTATTATATTAATATTAGGAACGATGGCCCTGGTCTTTGTCACCAGATTGATGGAAGTCCTCTCCCTGACTTTTCTGTAGGGTTCTCCATGTTCAGCGTAACTTTGCATATGTCTTTCTCTGAGCAGATTTTCCTTTCCTGTTACTGAAAGATCTATGGCAGTCAAGTGTATCAGTTACTTAACAAGACAATTTTCAGTTGACTTTTTTGCATTTAACTTCCTAAATTTTGGTCGACTTCTCACACAAGATCCTTCAGAATTTTCCCGCCCCTTTTTTAAAGGCCAAGGGATATATGGAAAGTATAATGTTAAAAGCTATGGACTTAGTAAGATGCTGAGTGTGCTAGATTTTAAAGAACTTACTAGAGTTTGCATATGCTTTCTGCCTCACATTATCAGAATCCTAGGTGTAGTTACCACTGATTTCCAACAAACAGTAGAGAATTAACTTTTCATCTGCTACTAAAATATTGTGCTTATATAACTGAAGAGTAGATTTAAAGAACAGGAATCTAAACTGTCACAGTAATTATTTTCTTTTCTGATAAGCTGAATTCCATCCTGAGCAAAAGCATATAAATGTTTTCTGTGTCAGGTACTTCTCCTTACATGAGGAGTCAATCCAAATAAATGCTTTGAGTTATACAGTGATAAGAGGAAAAATACCTTTGACTGTATTACAAGGATTTGCCTTTCACTGTTACTCAGGTTGGTTTGCTACTCTTCTAATTCCTGCCTGGCACAATGTATCTCCATTTCCTTCCCAGAAATCTGTTTGTCTGTCTGCCTCTTCTTTTTTATCAGTTGTGTGATCTCATCCATTAAAATCTGCTTCTCATTAGAATGAATTTCAAAATAGTAAAAAGGTTATCTTAATGGAGCAAATTTTCTTTCTTTTTTTTTTTTGTAGCACAAAAATATCTTTTTTATTCTTATTTGATAAGCACACACCGGTAAAATTACAAACATTTATATAACAATCAACCAGGATAATTATAGATCATTTTACCCCACAGGTAGGTCAATTATTTCTTTAATCAAGTTATGCATACATTAACTGCTATCTCTTTCTAGGATGGTACTAACTGAAAAGATGCATGATTACTACATAATTTAAAATCTCTTCAGATTGCAGGCCTGGGTTTGGCCTAGCAAGGGACTTTGCTGCTGTTACTGTTTTAGAGCCAAATTAATTATATTGTTTTCAGTTCTGTATTCCATTTCTACTTGTTTTGTCTGCTTGTAATCGTCTCTTTTGCAAACTCTCCTTTACATCAGTAAATGGGAACAGAGCTCTGTTGAATGCGGATTCAAGCATTTTCCATGTCCAATAGGGAAAAGTAAAGCAAGACCAATAATAGTGCAGATTACTAGGTCTGTTCCCATTTTATAGAACTTGCATTTTTAAGGCATCACAAAGAATGTAGAATAACATAAAAGTCTATACCATTTTTTATCCTGAAATGAACAGTATTGCCATGCTGATTTCCTGTAAATAAACTCAATCTCTGTGTTTTAGACTGAAAAATACTAGTTTTTCAAAACGAGTACTATGATGTATTGCAGCTTGACCCAAGTTAGATTTACTGGAAACACAAGCGTTTAAATCAGGTACTTTTCCTGAGAAAACCTCAGGAATTTATTCAAAAAACCTCAGGGAAATGTATTCAAAGATGAATAAGCAAAACTGACATGAATTCTTTAGGCACATTTATAACATGGAACTATACATTTGTTCCCATTTTTTTATCGCTGTGACTGTTGTGCAAAAGCAGTGCACCATATTACCACTTGATGGTGCTAAATGTTTTACACACTTTAACCAAAGCTATAAATAAGCACTCTAAAAACAAGCCATCCTTTGAAACATAGTTTAACACCTGAAGCTTGAGTCTTATTTCATTTTTATGGAAACATACATTTATCATTTGCTATCATAGATTGTTGAAGATTAGACGTTATGGTTCACTGTAACTTGAGCAATGAAAACTGTTTTAAGTGTCTATATCTGCCAGTGATTCATCTTGCCTCCCCCTCCCAAATTCCCACCCACTTGGTACCTATATCTAGTAGGTAATGACAATTAGATACATACCTCTGATGCACTCCTTTTACACATGCTCATCCCTGCCAGTGTGGGTGTCTACCCCACTTTCACCTTCTCCTTCCCAAAGATCAGTGTCATGCCTTTACCATTTACAAAACCCTTACTTATATCTGAGTCCAGGATGAAATTAGCTTACCTGGGCAGGTAGCAAGTGATGCTCATAAAGAACAAGGCTCATTCATCAGTGGCATGAGGCTGGCACCACCTGTGCTAGTCTGAGTCTTCTTACATCAGCAATCAGCATGAGCAGAGTTAGGAGAGAAAAGGACTAAGATTTTTCAGGGCCTCTTCGATTAGGTTAGTGCAATGCAGCTGGTAAGATAGATTTGTCATGGGAGAGTGAGCAATGCTAGGGCTTAGGAGCAATTCAGCATTAGAAGACTGGGGATCCACGTTTGGTTCTTAAGTTTAGGACTTGGGTGTGGTGGAGGACAACAAGGATGCAGACAGAGAAGGACCACTTGTATGAAGGAGGCTGGAGGTAGGATTTATAGGCAAAATGCCAGTGTGGTTGCTCTCCGGAGAAGTTAGAGGAAAGAGATTGCCTACATGTCATTACTCCTAATCTTTCGCGAATCTCATTTTTTAGGCCACAGAGACAAGGTTTCCACTGATTCACTCCACTTCAGTATGAACGTGAACAACATGCAGTACCTCTACATTGTCTTCTTGAATATTCATCACTATCACCCTGAGGGCTGATATGAGAGCTGCAGTAAGCATCCTGTGTATGTCTTGTTTTCAGCGTACGGCCAGTTTGCGAGCTACATGCTAGAGGAAGTCCGCAGATGCCTTCTGAGAGTGCACAATAATTCCCTACTGATCTGGGGAATCCAACTGCATGAACTTTTTACCATTTATCTGGTTATCCCATCATTCTCGGGGCTTTTGTTCCTCAGCAGCACCACTGTGTTCATAAACCGCCAGTGGAGCACATTCCTGCTCCCTAGAACATACATCTAGTTACCATCAAGCTCCCTAGGCACCAGCTATGCTTGCGGTTTGTGGAGGTCTGCATGCTCCTGAGTCTTCTAAAACTAATTTAGCAACTGTAGGTGCAGTGAGCATTTTGTCAGCCTTATACAAGGATGCAGGCAGGGTCACATACAGACTGCACGGGAACACCACAGCTGGAGGAGCAAAAGAGATCACAACATGACCCCTTCTTGGGTTAGGCCACCTCATCATCCTTCTCCCACAGCACTGAGGAAAACCGTTTCCTCCTCCTTCTGCATGCCAGCACATATGCTCTTGCTGCTGGCTGTAGCTTAGGTCTTTAGATGGAGGGATAAAAATGCATATCAAGGTATTTTTATAAAGGGAAACTGAAAGTTATGATGAAAGAGTGCAGAAGAAGAAAAACAATGATATGTGATGACACAAGGTGCCTCATCACACCTGTCTTGATAACACCTTGAAGATGTTAGGATCCCCTCATTTCTAGATGAGCTGGAAGAGAGTTATACTACTTGGGATGAAGGGCTGGATGTTTACAGTGCTGCACACTGTGTATATGGGGAAATTGTCTACTAGTCCTGTGAAACATGCCTTGTGACTTACTGCAGTTTGGGAAAAAGGCACTTAATGTGTCTCAGAAATGTGTCTGCACTTCCAAGTTATTTCTGTTCAGGGTGAGATGTTGGAATCAGAAGTCATGGTCAAAAATCGCAGTAACTTACACAACTTTTGGAGTATTTGCAAAACTATGTTGGCACGATAATCTCACTACTACTAGTCACATTACACCTATATGCTATTTTTGTATAGCTAAACTTCTTCACAAAGGTCTAATCAATCCTGTTAAAATGTGACTGTTCTTAGCCACTGCTCAGTCTAGGAGCTTGAAGATACAAGCTTATCAGACTATAATTAGAATCAAATGGGAAAATCACCCTATTGCTCCCCAAATTCCAACATGCATACAAAGCGTTTCTCAAGGCAGGTTTTCCCCAGAAAACAGTTCTTGCCTCCAACTGTTCGGTTAATTCCAATTTTTATGCCATTGTGCTGAAAAATCACATGTAATTTTAAAAAGTTCAATTTCTGAGGCTTTACTATTCTGCCTCTTGTTTGAAAAAAACATTACTGTCTATTCTATGGAAGACCTCAGTCTAGTTCTCCCATTTAGCACCCTGCTGGGCTGGAATCCTTGGTTCAGGCTAGCACTTCCAATGGGCTCTGATGTGTAAACTTCTATCCTCAACTAATAAATAGATCTGACCTAATCCTATGTTGCCTGTGGATCTATTATGATGAGGCATGTATACTAATTGCATATACAGTCCAATGCAGAACTGTTGCCAGTGCTGCTGCTTAAAAATGTCTGTGAGGATTAACATAACTAAATATGTACCTACTGCAATCAGATGAACAAGTCTTAAAAAAAAAGTTCAATAATTACACAGATTCACATTATATACACATGCATATAATAGGTATATAGTAACACATTTTAATATAGTAATGTAATACTGCAACAGGTAATAATGCACATATATACACATATAAATATATTTAAAATAACCTAAAGGTAAAATATATCTGCATATATGAAACATACCACTTTGTTAATTTACTATTTTACATAATCAAAGAAAACCAAAATACTCAGTCTAGGAGTTTTGCTACATATAGGTCCACAGTGTTGATAAGTAGGATACAAGTTTTTCCTATGAGTTAACTTCCTAACTGAGGTGGAGAAAATGCCAAGGAGGGGACCTTCCTTCTGGAAAAAAATTGTTCTGTAGCTCTAAGGCTGCATAAAAAGTCCATGGATAGTTGAAAGGGAAACATTTTGAATTATTTAAGAAAACACTGGAAGAGACAAATGGGGTTCAGAAAGTGGTTGAATGTATAGGAACATCAGAAATCAGAAAGAGGACTGGGAGGGACCTAAGCTCTCTTCAATCTAAGCACATATCAGTATTTTAGTTACTGGTATTTTAGAAGGTAGAATTTTCCTCTTGTCAGATTATTTCAGTATCTGCTCACTGTATAGTTTCTTTCAGCTTCTTTTGAAGCAGTAATCTGGAGGGCTTTTCACTGCTGGACACAGGTTACTAAAATAGAAAGAATAATCGCTTTAACCTACAACAGCTATTCTTTAGATCCTAATATTAAGGAGAGAGGGCATACATACAGTGAAAAAAAAATCCACACTTCAGGAAACATGGAGTAACAAATAACTTCATCTAAAAAACTGATATTACAACTGATTTTCTTCTTTTTCCTAAAGAAAACAAAGGAAACTGAGGCAATCTCCTACCCTTCATGTCTTCCATTGTGTTAAGCATCCTGTCCAGATCTCAGTCTGGTACAGGTTACCTGGAATTCAGAAATGAGATCTTGGTATTATAGTAGGTATTTTCAAAAAATTTTCTTTTCATTATACACTACAGTCTCTGGAGGATTAGAAATCAGCCTCAGAGTGGCCATTTCCCCTATATTCTGCCTGTGTTGTCCTATTGTCTATAGTCTAGTGTGAAGTATAGATACATTCCTATTGAAAGGTAGAAAATGAATGAATATCTGGGAGAAAAATGACCTGTGAAACACCAAAGATTGGAAGCAAATACGTTACTCTCTGGTAGCAAAGAGAAAAATATTTATGGTAGGTGGCGAGTTTACAAAAAACTAAAAGATCTGTCTCTAGGGTTCTAGATCTCTAGGATCTATCTCAAGTTGCAGGTGTGGGGAGGAAGAGAAAGAGATCATGAAAAAATGCGTTTGTTGAGATTGAAAAAATAATTACTAT